>NW_027397106.1:8461017-8633295 GCF_003265705.2 Callorhinus ursinus | reverse complement strand
ATATATATATATATATATTATATCCCTAGGGCTCTATGGTTGCAGCACCTGGAGCCAGGAGAACAGGAATTTGTTGGAAGGATGTAAACCAGTTCACAGAATCAATGGGAAATTGGAGGGTCAGCTCACAGAAGGATGAGAACTAGGGCAGCCTCTGAGTGGTCTCATTTGGTGGCAATGGTCTGACAAACGAACCCAACCATAGAAGTGGTACCAAGATTCAGGAGAAGAGTCCAAGTGCTGCCTTGGGCCCTAGCAGTTCCAGCAAGTTGGCACACAGTGGGAAAGGTGACTCAAAAGGAAGTCAGGGAGTGCTTACCAAGAAAAAAGGCGAGGGTGCTGAGCAACACAATAGGTCCAGGAGATTGGCCAAGGGGCTGATATTTGTAAAATATTTAAGTTTTCCAGTTGACAAGTTCTCAAGTGCTATTTAGCACTGTAAAATTCTTTTTATTTATTTATTTATTTATTTATTTATTTATTTATTTATTTATTTATTTTAGCACTGTAAAATTCTTAATATTGTACCTTGATCTTAAAAACACATCTTTGCTCCAATTTTTTAATACATCAGAAAAAACTAATTTTCACTTTTCAGAACTGCAAAAAAAAAAGTTTACACTGAATAAATGGACAGCAGAAGATTAGATGGTTTTGCTATTAAGACTATGTTCTGGTTACATTTTATATATAGATTCTTCTGAATGTAGGTTAGGGAGCTATTAAAAAATTAAATAAGAGAACAGCATTGCTTCTGCTACTTGACTTGAAGATGTTCACAGCAGGGCAACATAAAATCAGATTTTTACAGTGTTGTCTGAAAAAAATACCATACACTGAATTAGAAGCCCATAGGCAGATCAGGACATTAAGAACTATTACCCATATTATTACTGCTAAAATATTTATATATTATAATTTTGTAATAAGGTATTTCCGAAGAAAACAACGTTGGCCTAAAATGCTCGTGTTATTAAAGCCGTTCCAGCATAGCGTTGTTTGAAAAATCTCTGCAGAAGCAAAAACTAAAAACATCAATTTTTTTGTAAGTTTGGATTTGCCCCCCTAACTGCCTTTTTTTCTGACCCTTCAAAACAGTTACAGCAAATGATGACCAATAAAATTAAACATAAGGATGAAATTAGTTAAAAATAACAAGAAAATTAATATAGATCCAAATGCCATTGTTATTTACATTCTTTTTATGTAGTAGAATTATTTCAACTTCAAATCAGTTTTGAGATTTTCATTTGGTTATTCAAAAAATATTTATTTAACCTGCCTAGTAGGACAGACACCAATACTATTCAATAGTCATTCTCCTTTTACTCCTTACTAATATAATCCCATCTTTTCCAAGATATTACTGTGTAACTTCTCAGATACACTTGTAGCTAGGGGTTGCCATCTGACCAGGTCTAGACAAAAAGATGTATCAGTTGGGGTGCCTGGGTGGCTTAGTTGGTTAAGCATCTGACTCTTGACTTCAGCTCAGGTCATGCATGATCTCAGGGTTGTGAAAGGAGCCCTACGTTGGGCTCCGGACTGGGCATGGAGTCTACTTAAGATTCTCTCTCTCTCTCCCTCTCCCTCCGTACCTCTCTCCTCCCCCTCCCCACTCTCTCTTCCTCTCTTAAAAAAGAAGAAAAAAAGATGTATAGGAAAGGGTTGTGTGGGGTTTTTTTTAAGGCGAGAAACTCATTTGGTAGTATCTTTGACTTTTCTGTCTGAAATGCAGATGCAATTCCTGGAACCATGGAGGCATTTTGCAACCATGAGAACAGAAAAAAGAAATGGACCACCACGTTTGATGATACTATGGAGATACTGTACCAGCCCTGGACTGCCTATCTTCAACTTTTTTACTATGTGATGAAAATAAACCCATACTTTGTTCAGCTATTGCAATCAGGTTCTGTTATTTGCAGCCTGATGTATTACTAACTGACCTATGTACTAGGGATCTGGCACTGTGTTAGACCTAAGAGGGATAGCAGTGAACAAGATGCAGTCCTTAACCTCAGGGAGCTTACTATTTAATGAAAGAAACATTCAACAAATAATTACAAAATTAACTAATTACAATTGCTATGAAGGATAAATACTGAGGTATCTAAACTAGTCTGGGTGAAGGCAGTGGTCAGAAAAGACCTTTCAAAGTAAATGACATGTAAACCGAGACTCAAATAAATAAGAATTAACTGGGTAGTGACAGTGGGAGAATTTCCAGGATGGAAGAATGGTCCCTGTGAGTAAAATACGGAGACAAAGGGAAATGATACTTCATGAGGTTGGAGCTGTAGTCAGATCAGAATATGCAGGGCCTTTTGGGCCATGATAAGAAATTTAGACCTTAGAGCAATAGAAAGTCATTGGTAGATGTGAAGTGATCAGATTTCAGTTGTAAAGAGAGAATTCTGGTTGCAGGATGAAGGAATGGGAGAGGAGCAAGACTGGATGCAGGGGGTAAGAAGCTTATTGAAGTAGTCTAATTCAGGGGTCAGCAAACCACTTCCAAGTGTCTGCTTCCATAAATAAAATTATAATGGAACTTGGCTACACCCATTTGTTTATGTATCATCTACAGCTGCTTTTGTGCTACAATGGCAGGCTTGAGCAGTTGCCATAGAGACTACATGGCCCACAGAGGCAAACGTATTTACTATCTGGCCCTTTATGAAGCAAGTTTGCCAACCCCTGCTGTAGATGAGAGAAGAGGGTGGCTTAGACTAGTTCCCCAGAGATGTAGAAAAGTGGAGTGATTTGAAATATATTTGAGATTTGCTGATGGGTTAAATTTAGGAGCAGAAGGAAAGACAGATGAACAATGACTTTTAAACATAGGCACCTAAAAAAGATGGAAAAGTTGCTTTTAGAGAGTAAAGTTCAAGTGTTCTGTCTAGGCCATCTTGAGTTTAAATATCCTAGAGACACTGAGAGATTATTAATATCATTGTCCTTCTCTTGTTAGAATATGGAAGTCCTACAATATGGGGGCTTTCCTTGTGCTTCATGTTGTAATAAGTTCCACTTGGTAAAAATCATCATCATACTCTGTGGGTGGAGAGATGGGGTAATTGGGTGGTGGGCATTAAGGAGGACACGTGATGTGATGAGTACTGGGTATTACACGCAACTGATAAATTATTGAACTCTACATCTGAAACTAATGATGTACTATATGTTGGCTAATTGAATTTAAATAAATAAAGAATCATCCTACTCTGGCATATTGATTCTTACATACACAAAGTTCTCCCAAATATAATTTGATTCAGTCCATTTTAATAAAAAATTACAAAAGTTAAAAGAGGCAAACAGAAGATAATAAAATTTTTCTAATGATTTGAGAAGACAACCTGTTCCTTAGTTGATCAGTTAAGCCTATGCCACGATTATTATTTATACATTTTCAAAACTTCTTTTTCATACAACCACATTCTCCCCAGTATTTTCAGGCCATTAAATACTCTCATATTGATTTCACAAAAGTAACAAAGTAATGAGCCTGTTGTGGGTAAGGTATAATATGTTGAGCTCTGAAAGAGAAATTTTGGGGTTAGATCTGATTAAGCCCATCTTCTATAGCCTTCTAAACTTTATCAAAATGTGGGACACAAGGCTTGACAGCTGGGGAAAAAAGGTTTTTTAATTGTGGAAGTCCAAGAAAATATCAGAAGTACAGTTGTCATATATCTCTAGGCCAGATCCTCAGGCATGGGAAGCTCACCCAAATCTCCACTCATGCCTTTGGAAAAGGTCAAGCTTCAAGCACAGAAGGGAAAATAATCAACTGTCATGGGAAACGGTGTGGCCCAACATTGGAAATAAAACACCTTGGTGCTGTTCTTTGAATTTTCAGAAGTGTTTGGCGATATGGATATGCAACATGTTTGATGAGACCTCCTATTGAGACCATCAGAGGGGGAAAAAAAAGCAAATCTTCCCAAATGTCATATTCAGGATAATATTTGACCTGCACTCTTTTCCTTAGAGCTCCTCACAGCTGTTTCGCTGGTTTGGAGAGCTGCAGGAATCTCTTCATGCTACCTCACAATGTTTCATTGTTGTGCAACTGCTCCCTACCCACATAAATGTTTTTTGGAGTTGATTTTTGTTTTTGTTTTTTTTGTTTTTTGTTTTTTTTTTGGCAGAACATGCTAGAGATTTTCCTCATACCTTAAGGATAAGACTATTTCTTTTGAAATGAACACATGGAGATGTGGGGAAGAAAGTATCTGAGAATTTATGGGTTTAATGAAATGTGAAAATTGGAAAAGACAAACATCCCTTCTGAATATGGCATTAACTCATTAGCAAGCTGGGTTAATTAAAAAGTACTAAGGTTGGACAGGTCCCTATAAATTTGATAGACAATTTCTTTTTTTAATTACTTTTTTTCAAGCAGAGGAGTTTTTTCGTTTGGTTGGTTTGGGTGCTGTCTTCCTGGATGAAACAAGGTATTCTCAGCCAAAGAGTATTGAGCTAATGCTCAGAATGTAGCATTTCCTCCTTCCCTCCTGAATCCACCTGCTCGTGCCCATAAGCCCAGCTGCAGGTGGGATAGCGTTTGGAGAAGCAGCTGGAGCACAAGAGACATTGGAACAGTGACACTGAGCCGGTTTTCATTCTCTCATAATTTCATTCATATCCACTTTCTTTAGGCGGCGTGTAAAATGTTCTTTTTTAACTGAACTATAATTGACAAGCAGTAAAATTTGTCTTTTAAAATGTACAGTTCTAAAAAAATAAAATGTACAGTTCTATATATTTTGAGAGGTTTCTCCTGTCATGTAAACCACCCCCCGCCTCCCAGAGTCAAGGTAGAGAATATTTTCATCATCTTATAGATATCCTTGCATCCTTTTGTAGTCACTCTCCTACCCCAGCCCCAGCCCATACAACCTGGCAACCACAGATCTGACTTCTATTTCTGCCTTTCCCAGA
This sequence comes from Callorhinus ursinus, assembly GCF_003265705.2. Classification (NCBI taxonomy): domain Eukaryota; kingdom Metazoa; phylum Chordata; class Mammalia; order Carnivora; family Otariidae; genus Callorhinus; species Callorhinus ursinus. The sequence goes on along the minus strand of NW_027397106.1, from coordinate 8,628,348 downwards.
ATGCTATATAAATGGAATCATACAGTGTACAGCCTTTTGAATCTGACTTCTTTTACTTTGCAAATGCTTTTAAATTCAGCAATGCTGTGTATGAGTTCATTTCTTTTTATTGCTGAATAGTATTCTATTATGATTATATGGATGTCCCACAATTTATTTATCCATTCGGTATTTGGTTGTTTCTAGTTTGGAATAATTATGAATAAAGATACTATAAACATTCATACATGGGTTATTGTGTGGACTTACAAGAAACTGTCAAACTCTTCCCGAAGTCACTGTACCACTTTACATTCCTACCAGGAAATGTCTGAGAAGTCCAACTACTCAAGAGCCTCGCCTGCATTTCGTATTGTTAGTCTGCTATTATTTGAGCCATTATAACTGGTGTGTAGTGGTATCATATTGTGCTTTTAATTTACATTTCTCTACAGACTAGTGATACTGAGCATCTTTTCATAACACTTATTGGCCATGTATATCTCTTCTTTAATGAAGTAAATGTTCAAATCTTTTGCCCATTGACTAGTTTGTTGGCTTTCTTATTACTGAATGTTGAGAATTCTGTATTTTCTAGTTACCAATCCTTTATCAGGGATTTGGAAAAGACAAATATCCCTTCTGAATATGGCATTAACTCATTAGCAAGCTGGGTTAATTAAAGAGTACTAAGGTCAGACAGGTCCCTATAAATTTGATAGACAATTTCTATCTTCTATCTGTTCTGCAAGTATTTAATCCCTGTCTGTGGACTGTCTACATACTCTTTGCAGCCACACTTAACGAGAAGTTTTGATGAAATCTAATTTATCAACTTTTTTCTTTTATGGATCATACTTTTCATGTCCTTTCTAAGAAATCTTTGCCTAACCCAAGGTCACAAAGATTCTTTGCCTATGCTTTATTCTAGAGATTTTAGAGTTTTAAATTTAAATTAGGTCTTTGAGCCATTTTTAGTTCTCTTTTGAATACAGTGTGAGGCCCTATCTGTATGGATGTCACGTTTTACAAATGGACGTCCAGGTACTCTAGTACCATTCATTGAAAAGGCTAGCCTTTCTGTATTGTGTTGCATTGATACTTCTGCTGAAAATCAGTTAACATTTGTGTGGTCTATTTCTCTGTTCTCTTCTTTGTTGATCAACTGATCTATGTGCCTATCTTTTTGCCAATACCAGGCTGTCTTGATTACTGTAGCTTTATAGTAAGTCTTGACCAGCTGGGGTTAGTCCTCCAATTTTGTTCTTTTTCAGAATTATTTTGACCTTTGCTCTTCCATATAATTTTTAGAATTAGCTTGTCAATTTCTACAAAAAGCCTCCTGGGGTCTTGAAATTACACTTAAGTTGCATATCACTTTGAGGGAAATTGATGTCTTGACAATATTGAGTCTTCTGATCTATAAAGACATAGTGCACTCCATTTATTTAGGTCTTTTATTATTTCTGTCATCACTGCTTTTTAGTCTTTGGCATACAAGTTTTGCACATATTTTATTAGGTTTATCCCCAAGTATTCCATGTTTTGGATGCTATTTTAAATGGTACTTAAAAAATTGGTTTTTAATTGTGCCTTTATAATATATAGAAATGCAATTGATTTTTTTTGCGTATTGCTCTTGTATCCTGAAACTTTGCTAAACTTACTTACAAGATTTAGCAGCTTTTTGGTAGATTCTGTGTGACCTTCTATGGAGACCATCATATCATCTGAGAATACAACAGTTTTAATTTTTTCTTTCCAAAATGTATGCCTTTTATTTGCTTTTCTGGTCTTCTATACTTGCTAGGACCTCTGGTGCAATGGAAAGCCTTCCTTGTTCCTGATCTTAATAAGAACATCTAAAAGTCAACTACCATTAAGTTGTTTTGTAGATTTTTTTTTTTTTTTTGTAGATGCAGTCTATCAGATTGGGAGCTTTCCCTTCAATTCCTAGTTTGCTAAGAGTTTTTTGATGAATGGACCCTGAATTTTGTCAGTCTTTTTTGCATCTATTGAAATGATCATACAGCTTTTCTCTTTTAGACTATCCACATAGTGAATTACATTGATTTTCAAATGTTGAACCAACCTAGTATTATGAGATAAACCTCATTTGGTCATGTTTTATTAGCTTTTTATATATTACTAGATTGAATTTGTGAATACTTTGTTAAGGCCTTTTGCATCTGTGTTCATGAGGAATAGTGGCTAGTTTCAAGATAATACTGGTCTCACAAATGAGTCGGGTATTTCCTTCTCTTTGATTTTCTGGAAGACTTTTGAGTAAAATTGCCATTTTTTTTTAATTTAAATGTTAGGTAGAATTCACCAGTGATACCATTTGGACCTACAAGGGGGACTTTGGGGTGAGGAGAGGTTAACTATGGATCCAATTCATTTAATGGATATAGGACTATTTATTTTTTTCTCTACCGAGTTTTCTTTAGTTTCTTTAGTTTGTATTTTTCTATTAGTTTGTATTTTAGCTATTAGTTTGAGTTTTTTAAGGTTTTTTCATTGGTTTTTGTTAATAGATAGACTGAGGAAATTTGATTCTTCTATCTCACTGGAATAATTTCTTTGAGAAATTCAAGCTTAAACAAACAAACAAAAAACCCCCAAAAAACATAACACCACCCCAGGGTTAGTCTATGTGTCAAATAAGACAAAGTAGAGACTAAAAGTAGCTGCATCAGAACCTGTCAATGTGAGCACTTTCTTTTCTGTTTTAAAATAGTCCTGGCTAAAACTTACAACTGTGGTGTGAAACAGATATGATTAGAACAACTTCAGCTTCCTAGACAGGATGAGCAAATTAATTAATTAACAACAAATGATTAAGACTACTTTGTACAAGGCACTCTGCAGCATAAAAGCAAAGGAACCACTTCCACAGAGTTGTCATCTCTCCAGGTAACCCGCTGGAAAATACCCATAAAGCCAGGTATGCTCAAGCACACACTGATACAGAGTGAACTTCCTGTTGAAATGCTGAAGGAACAGAATGACGCATACTGGAAATTTTATTTTAAAAGGTAAGATTTGAGCTGGATTTTCAGGAAATGGACAGACATTGGTAAGAGGAAATAGGGATGATATTTCTGGAAGAGAAAGAGGCTATTGATTTTGAGGTCTTTAGCAAAAGATGAAGTTGGAAAGGTCCAGGAGGTGAGACCACTGCAACAAGACTCCCAGGCAATAGCCTAAGAAGGGAACCAGCTTTGTGTGACTTAGTCTCCAGACCAATTCTATGAGATCCTCTTTCTTCCCAGCTCCCTGATGAGAAGATTAACATTAGAACATCTAGTTTGCTGGCCCGTCGTCAGCCATGTCAATGGCTACAGGGCATGTGAACCCAGAGCCCAGACTCCTCCCACTATTTCACTACTTCACCAGCTAAGAAGTTCAGCAATGCCCAGCCAGAGATTCTCCACCGCCGTGTTGTAACCCACTGTGAAGTGGGTTGTAAGTAATGTGCTGCTAGTCAATATGCACTTACCCATTCAATAAATACGTCCTGGATGCCTTGCCCCATACCAGCTCCCTTTAATGCCACAGATACAGCAGTAAACAAAATAAACATTCTTCCTACCATCATGAAACTTATGTTTTAATGATGAAAACAAACATTGAACAAGTCAATGGAAGTGTGATTAACAGGTGTTTAGAAGAATTGAAAAGGGGACCTAACCCAGTCTGGAAGTCTCTGTAAAGAAGTGACAGTTAAGCTGAAATTTGCAGTCATTAACTAAATTGCGTGTGTGTGTGTGTGTGTGTGTGTGTGTGTGTGTGTGTGTGTTGGGGCTGTTCCAGCAGAAGGAACAATAAAATTTCAGACCCTTTTTCATAGGAAATGGGAAGTGATTGTAGAAGTTTTTTAGTGAGGAAGTAACACATAAAATTCTTCAGATACATATTTCTAGAAGCTCACTCTGCACTGTGGAGAATGGATTATAGTGGGGCACAATTTCAGACATCATTGAGGAGGGGACTACAATATCAAGGAGACAGAAAGGGTGACAGAGCTCAGTCTTGAGAGCTGGCTTGGATTGGATGTGGGAGTTGAGAGAGAGAGGAACCAAGGACAAGTCCTGGATGTCCGATATTTGTAACCAGGTAGCTGGTGGTGTGCCATTTGCCCAACTTAGGAAAAGGCAGAAAGAACAGGGGTAGCACTGGGGAGGTAGTAGGCAGATGACAAATTCAGCTTCGGAAAGTTGAACACGATGTGTACAGAGCAGTGGTTAAGAGTATGGCCTATGAAAGCAGACTGCCAAGATTCAAGCCCCAGCCCTACCATGCAATAGTGTATGACCACAAAAAGTTATTTATCCCCTCTCTGTATCTCAGTTTCTGCATCTGTATAATGGGGATAATAATAGTATCTACCTCATAAGATTATTATTAAAATTAAGAAAAGTCATACACATAAAGGTGTATCTTAGTACAATACCTAGGCTTGGTAAGCATCAAAAGATTTGACCTATTATTACGTGACTGTGAGATAGTCAGTATACAGCTAAAGGTATTTTTCAAATCTCAAAAAAAGGGTAGGGTCATTATAGGATTGAACTTCCTACTCCCATGATTTTGAGTGAGAGACATGTAACACTGAGTTGGAAGCACTTAATGGCAGTGCAAGAACCTCTGGAGCTCTCTAGACCTGTGGCAGAAAGGCTAGCAATGTTTGAGAAGAAAACTACTCCATCCGAAGTCCTTTAATAATTACAACAAGCAGAGCCTCCATATTTAATAACCAGTTTTAAGTTTCTTTGCTGTAATGTCCTCTATTTTCCTGAGCTTTCAGTAGTTTTGGTTAACATCAAAGCCTGGTCTCGGTAGGGTTGGGAAGAGTTAAGGAAAGGGTAAGTGTCTGTTTAGTAATAAAGGAGTAACTCACCTTGAAGTCAGCATGGCAGGAGCAGCATCAATTCTTGGCCAGTACAGGGTCAACAGGCTGGAACCTATGAACACCCAAGTACATACAGAGAGCTGGGAGCCCACGTGAAACACCCCTGGAGACTTCCTGAAAGAAATTAGAAGGAACCTGAGAAGGGCATCCAGCTCTCATGCAGGTGGAGACTATCAATCAGGAGACACTAGGTTAAACTGTGAGCTCATTTGCAGCGGTGAGGCCAGAGGAACATGGGTTACAAACAATAATCCAGAGTATATGCTTCCTGGGGACTATGATGCTTGTGGGAGTTTGTCTGCAAAGTTTAAATCACTGGGACGTATGTTGGGTGAAAAAAGGTTGAGACGTTCTCTTCTAGGCAAAGGGCAGCCTCTGCGGGTTTTCCAATAGGGATGTGAGGAAATGAAAACAAGAAGATTTTGAATTTTTATAATATTCTAATATCATTACACTGAGCAAAGGTTTGTTTTTCAATGACTGTCCTATTAAGAAAGTTGTACATATTGTAAGGGAAATGTGTTTTCAGTTGAAATGAGACTGTGTAAATCAAGCTTGAAGCTTGTGGATTTAGTTAAGTGGAATGTAGGTGAAACAAAATCTCAATAAATCAAGAAATCCAACCTTAATGTAAGCAGTTCATTAATTAAAACTCACAGCCAAGTATAAGATTTACACAAATCGGAAGTGACAATACTGAAATAGCATCTGTTTCCAAGCATCTGCTTACCAAGAAACTGCTCTTCTTACTGAACAATAGGATAAATCATGATCCCCCTATAATCCTTTTAGGATTGGGAGTATTTCCCAGGACGTTTTCAAATGACCTAGGCACATTCATTTCACTCCAGTAACAAAATCCACAGCTGTAATTTCCTCAGTTTACAACTTTGAAGTAGCAATCATTTGAGTATCAAATTGTAGAGGTTTGGGAAGGAAGATTAAAGCTGAAGGGGGCTGAGGAAGCTGAGGGGAAGGAGCGGGTTTCTACAGAGCAGGGTGGCTAGGGGTGAAATAGCTCGAGGGCAAGGAGTCATCGATACTAAAACTAGAAAGAAATGAAGAAAACGCCTGATGAAGAAGCCAGTGTGCTTACGGTGGTGTTGCATTATGTACACATTTAACTTCCTAAAGGTCAACCACATGTGATCAAGGAAACCACACAGATACAGGAAAAGAGAAAGAAGCCATAACTTAAACAGGGAGGACTCATTTTGCAAGCTATTCCCACTCAGTGAACCATGTTCCATAGTAAGATTGAGAGGGGCAACGTGAATCAGGTTTTCCTTTAGCTTTTAGGTGTCTTTCACTATGTGTGCATCTTACTGCACTGAACATGAATCGAGGGTTTAAAGATATGTAATTTGTTTTGCACAACATGGTTCTTAAACTCAAGCTAACTATTTTATCAGGTGCCCAGTGGGATAGGGGTCAGAGATGGGATGGTAGGAAACAGAGAAAACCTGTCAGTGGATTCATTAAAAGATGTAGGTTAGTCCCTGCCTCGCCTAGGGCTCAGGTAGATAAGCAGAACCACTAGGAATGACATGGAGTAAGGAACATAAGGATTAGACCCTCCACAACTATGGACGTTGTTAGAAAATTTATGGAAAGCTGTCATGTTGACACCTGGTAGTGGGCCTAAAGTTACTGTGGGTCAGCAAGACTAGTATGGAGAAGGGACAGACACGGACAAGTTGGAACCCACAAGGGTGAACTAGAACCCAAAGAGTAAAACAGCACCCACATCTGTCTTTCACCACCTCCAGACTTGATGAGGCTGGTGACCTGTAGAGGAACAGGGGCCTTTCGCCATGGAGCCACCCAGGCACTTGGTCCAGGATGTGCAGAAGCCAGAGGAGGAGATCTACAGAAGCTGAAGGAGCCACCGGGCCAGCTGCAGCCCCAGAGCCCACGAGGTAAGGCCGTATGTAAGTGACAACACGAACAAGCTGCTACAGCACTTTAGTGCCTTAGGTCACCCTCACGTGGGCAGGGCTGCCGCCTTCCTTCTGCCTTCCGAGTCAGGCGAGAACTCTTCTCGGGGCCAGCCCTAATCCAGAAAATCCTCTTGTTTGAAAAAGCTATTATCAAATACCAGCTTTTCCCCATATGTGTTGTTATGAGGGTCAGAGGGAGAAGCAGGCTCCCCGCTGAGCCGGGAGCCCGATGCGGGACTTGATCCCAGGATTCTGGGATCATGACCTGAGCCGAAGGCAGTCGCTTAACCAACCGAGCCACCCAGGCACCCTGTGTTGTTATTTTTTTTTAAAAATACTTGGAAAGCCCTTATTTGTTGCCATGGACCTGCCAACCCCGACATTTGATCTCCCCCCGCCAACAACGTTTCTATTTAATTTAAGCCTGGGTAGTACTAAAACTATACATTTCTGATTTTTTTCTGCCTACTGAACTATTTGTATTGGTAAAATTATCAATATTCATAATTCTAACACTTGACACTTTTTCTGAAAAGCAATTCCATTGCTTTTCAGGGGGGGAAAGGTTGCGGCGCTTTATTCCCTTTAAGTCACGGTTTATACAAATCTATGTTCCGTCCTAGTAACTTCTCAGAGGGCCCAAGAGTTTGGTGATAGCTGAATTCTAAGGAAAGCTATTAGCTTGAATGACCATTAACTAATAACTACTGTTATCTGCTATTTAATGATACGGTGAGCTCATTGAGGTCAAGGGCCATGTCTCATTCTTAGTTGTATTCAAAGCACCTGGCACATACTAAGCACACAATAAATATTTATCAAAAGACTAGGTGGATTTTTCTGTGACTTTGAATGTTTGGCTTTAAAAGCCTGACTTTGGGTGAGAAACTTGGATCCAGAACTGCAAAGTCTGGGTGAGGACAGAAAACACAAATCAGGTGAGTGGACAAAGAGAGCTATTCTCCATCTATTCGCCCTTATTTATTTCCATCAAAAACTGTTTGTTGATTATAGGCTGCATACCAAGCACTGTATCAGACCATGGATATATAAAGGCAGGGGCTCACCCTGAGGCATTTCACAGTCTCGTCAGGCCTCAAGACACAGGGGCAAATAACTTACTACAGTAGAAGTGCTTTTTTAGAGAGATGTGTATACAGAGCAAAAAGTGAGCAAATACATTTTCTATTTAGAATCCTAAACTACCCAAAAGAGATGGCTGGAGTTCCAAACTTGAGAGGCGTATAAATGGTAAGGTTCCAATGTTTTGCTATCTATCTGAATTCAAATGCCCATTTGAGGAGTGGTGAGATGGGTGGGAAGTTTCCTAGGCTCCATTCCACCTGTAGTCCAACTCCCTTACAGTCCAAGTCTACCCACCGCTTAAGGAAATCATTGCTTCTTAACATACCTGAGCCTGTAGAACCGGAAAAGTCACTTAGATATGGCTTTCCCAAACTGGACTCAGAAGGCATCCCTTTACTCCAGTAAAATATTTCTCAGATACTGTAGCACAGTATTTTACAAGTACACTGCATCTTTGTGAACAATTATTGAGTTCAAGTCTATATTGTTATTCACTTATTTGACTAATCCCTACAGAGTACCTGTGAGGGCCTGATTGTTCCTGATTGGTTACCAGGCATGAACCAAGGACCAGTAATTGCTAATATCAAGGTGAATGTTAAAGAGCTTGAGTCAGAGGACAAATAACTTCAGAACAATATGACGATACCTAAGCAGATAATTAGGGCACCATATATATCAGGAGCGGGAGAATGTTGTTGGGACATGGTGGAGGAATCATTAATATTGCTTGAGGGGCGTTTGGGAGACTTTCAAAAAGGAGATATTTCCACCAAATCTTGAAGACTGACCAGGAGTTCACCAGATTCATAATAGGAAGATTGAACCATGCATATATTAGGCCACACATTTAGTGACTTCCTAACCATCTTTAGGTAGTGACTGACCCTAAAAGTAGCCATTGTAGCAAATTCTCCAGCATTGCTCTGAAGTTTCTTTGGAATGTTATGTATCTCCAAAAGATTTGGGAACAAGTGAGACATACAAATGCATATACTGAATCACTGTGTTAACTGACTAAAGATATAAAAAGCAAAACTATGGCTAAAAGCACAAGAGCAGGTCAAGTCTGACCTACCTTAAAACACCATTCCTAAAACAAACTGAGGGTTCTAGAGGGGAGGGGGGGAGGGGGATGGGTTAGCCTGGTGATGGGTATTGAGGAGGGCACGTTCTGCATGGAGCACTGGGTGTTATGAACAAACAATGAATCATGGAACACTGCACCAAAAACTAATAATGTAATATATGGTGATTAAAATAAAAAAAAAAAAAATTAAAAAAAAAAAAACACCATTCCTATTTCACTAGTAGTGAAAGATCAGCTTCCCCAACATTGTGCTTTGGATCCATCAAATCAACAAATATTTATTTACATGATGGCTACTCTATGCAAATCACTTTGCTAGTCTTGATAAGTATGGAGCTTCATAAAAGAAAGGAAACTTTATAGGACCAATAAAAAGGATAGTTCAGTTCCCAGTTATGTTTCCCCTCAAACGCAACTCATTCATTTATTCTCCTATATATCTTGTTCCTGACTTTGTGCTCTATAAGGTTTTCTATTAAGAAAAAATCCACTGGACTTGAGTCAAATAGTGGATGGCCTTCATTTGACATAATTATGTTTTATAATTTTTATCTAACCTCAGTTTTAAAATTTCAGAAGCTCAGTAAGTACAATTTGGAGAGCATTAACTCCTCAGGCACTCATTACTGTTATCTGCCATTTTGCCTTCATTAAAATCTCCATTAACCTCTAATATCCAAAATACATAAAGAACTTTTACAACTCAACATCAACAAAATACAAATAATCCTATTAAAAATGGGCAGAAGACCAGAAAAGACATTTTCCCAAAGATAACATACAGATGGCCAACAGACACATGAAAACATACTCAACATCACTAATCATCAGGGAAATGCAAATCAAAACCACAATGAGCGATCACCTTACACTTGTAAGAATGGCTAGAATCAAAAAGACAAGAAACAGCAAGTGTTGGTGAGGATGTAGAGAAAAAGGAACCCTTGTGTACTGTTGGTAGAAATGTAAATTGATACAGCCACTGTGGAAAACAGTATGGACGTTCATCAAAAAATTAAAAATAGAAATACCATATGATCCAATAACTCCACTACTGGGTATTTACCCAAAGAAAATGAAAACCTTGATTCAAAAAGATATATGCACTCCCGTGTTTATTGCAGTATTATTTACAATAGCCAAGATATGGATGCAACTCAAGTGTCTATCAATAGATGAACGGATAAAGATGTGGCATATATGGAATGGAATATTAGCCATAAAAAAGGATGAGATCTTGCCATTTGCAACAACATGTATGGACCTAGAGGGTAGGGTATAATGCTTAGGGAAATAAGTCAGACAGGTAGAGACAAACACCATATGATTTCACTCATATGTGGAATCTAAATAACAAACAAAAAGGCAGAATCAGACCTATAAATACAGAGAACTGGTGGTTGCAAGAGGCGAGGGGAAGGAGGATGGGCAAAATGGCTGAAGGGGAATGGGAGATACAGCTTCCCATTCTGGAATAAGTCATGGGCGTAAAAGGTACAGCATAGGAATAGAGTCAATGGGAATACAACAATGTTGTATGGTGGCAGATGGTAGTTGCACTTGTGGTGAGCTTGGCATAATATTTAGACTTGTCGAATCACTATGTTATATACCTGAAACCAATGTAACATTGTGTGTCAATTATACTCCTTTTAAAAATGTAAAAAAAATTCCTTGTCTCCATCAGCATATAGATTATAAATTGCAATCAATTGTCTATTGACTAGAAGAAATCTTGCTTATAACTTATTAAACAACTAAGTGATTTTGCCCTCTCTTTTATCCTGTTGGTTCTTGAGAGCTACTTCCTAATGATCTCACAGCAGGTTACTAGCTTCTTATCAAAGGTTAGTAAAAGTAACTTTTGTAAAACTTTATAAAAAGGTTAGGTTGCCAAAGACATAGATCAAGCTCTACAGTAGAGTCAATGCCCAGTTACTCAGATCCAGGCACAGATCTAGGCACACCAAGACACGTAATTGAGAGAGTAGCTAAATTAGGCAGTGCTGAAAAGATCTGTTCAAAGTTCCAAGTGAGACACATACATATGGAAATTATAGAAGCTATTATTTGCATAACATATCGGAAGTTGAATAGCACAATAGAGACTCTATCAACTTCAGGAACTTTTCTATTAACAAAGGAGATGTATTTCAACTATTTGTCCTTGTGGTCAGAGATCTCATTACCAGAGGTGAAAGTACTAGAAGTCTTAGGAATGTATTCCAGAACATTCTTTCCCTGTGGCAGAGTACTTCCTCTTACTCTGCACTTTAGGCAGAGTGAGAGAAAAATGCCTGGGCCCTCTTGGCCTTTGTAAAGGATACTTTTGACTGTCTTAGGAAAAGTACTTAAATTGTGACAGTAATAAATATTAAGAGCTAATATTATTTCCATTTTACAGGTGATACAATTAAGGTCCCAAAGAGCTTAAATAATTTGCAAAAGACCTATAGCTAGAACGTGTCAGAGCTCAAACTCAAACACTAGTCTGACTCATAAGCCCAAGTTCCCAACACTTTTCCAAACTCTGGGGGCTGACATTTTACAGCTCCTGGTAATGCCTCCAGTCTCTAGGTGCCTGAAGTCTCAGAGACACCAGGGTTTTCTCTGTGTTATCTGCAAGAGATCTGGATCTGTCACAGTGCTGCTTTCTTTTCCTGGCAAGCAATGCCAAACACTGAGGTCTTAGAAGTTATTAATAAAATCCTTGTTTCCCAAACTCAGGCCTGGAACCAATTTAGCAGATAGACTCGGGAATCAGTCAAGATTGAAATGTCAGTTTCACTACCACTAAGACTGCATTAGAGGACAAGACTTGAGATGTGTAATCAAATAGGCTCGCTCTAGCTCTATGTCCCAACTGGGACTCACGCTTTTTTTTTTTTTTAAAGATTTTATTTATTTATTTGAGAGAGAGAGAAACAGCATGAGAGGGGAAAGGGTCAGAGGGAGAAGCAGGCTCCCCGCTGAGCCGGGAGCCTGATGTGGGACTCGATCCCAGGACTCTGGGATCATGACCTGAGCCGAAGGCAGTCGCTTAACCAACTGAGCCACCCAGGCGCCCCCAACAGGGACTCACGCTTGAGGGAAGGTTGGGACTAAGGGCAGATGTACTTATTCAGGATTGCTGCTCTACACTGCTCCAGGGCAAACAGGAGGAAGAAACCAAATCTGTAATGCTCACAGCCTTTTAATAGATTAGTTCTACCCACTTGGGAACCACAGACCTAAGGCTGTTGTCCAACAATCAGGCATTTCACCCATTCTACACAAGGAGAGATGAGCAAGAGCCCCAGGGGTGTTTCTCTAGTGGAATAGTCTCCAGTAGAAATATGAGAAATGAAGGAAATGGGTCCCTGACTCATGGGAACTTCTTTACACCCCTGCCAGTGGTTCCGTAGTTTTTGTGAAAAAGATATTTTCACAGGATTTTCTTAAATCAAATATTAATATACTTGGGGTGCCTGGGTGGCTCAGTTGGTTAGGCATCTGACTTTGGCTCAGGTTATGATCTCGGGGTCCTGGGACTGAGCCCCGCATTGGGCTCTCTGCTCAGTGGGGAGTCTACTTCTCCCTCTCCCTCTGTGTGTGCGTGCGCTACCTCTCTCAAATAAATAACCTTAAAATTTTTTTTAAAAATAAAAAAATAAAAGAATTTTTTAAAAAATAAACTAAGTCTTAAAAAAAAAAAACAACCCAAATAGTAATATACTTGCAAAGGAAAAAAATCAAAGGAAAGACTTCTTATTGTTCCAAATGGTAAGCACGATCACATTCCAGCAGACATAGTAATGTGTTTAAGAAAGAGAAAATCATCTCCACCTACAAAGACTTTATCATTCATTGGTGGTGGCAAGGGACCGAGTGTGAGGTTACGAGAAAACATGCATAATCCATGTGGTGTTGCAACACTCGTATGCCCCTGAGATCCACTCTCTGCCCGGCTCCATGCCTCCTGGGAGCCCGCTCTGCCTGGTGGCATCAACAGGCCCCTCCTGGGCCCAGGGCCACTGGTTGGGTTTGCCAATGGAGAGCAGGCAGACAACAAGGTTGGGATATTTATTCCTCTTACCACACCCCCACACCCCGGTGGTCGTGTGGGTTGGCCATATCCCCCCGCTGAAGGCCACACTCCTGTCTGGTGGTGTCTCTGAGATGCAATGTTTGTTTCCACACGGGGCCCCTTCAGCCCCAGTGGAGGAAACAGCACTCTGGGGTCCTGTACCCTATTTGTTTCCCTAGCCGCTGACACACCTTTGGAAGTAGTCCCTTTATTAAACACTATCCACATTACCCCCATTTTATTGTGTGATTTCTTTCCTGCCCAGGACCTTGACAGACAAATACATATATAGTGATAAAAGTAGCTCTTTGCAGCTTCCAACGCCCCCCCCTTTTTTTTTTACCTTTTGAATCCAAACACACCTGGACTCCTGCAGTGACCCCCTACATGACCATTCCCATCCGCCAGTGCCCCTGCTCAGCTCGCCCACTCTCTACACAGCATCCAGAGGTCTTTTCCAAAATGCTAACAGAATCAAGACACTCCCCACTTTAAAACCTTTTCATTGACTTCACATGGCACTCAGAATAAAGTCCAAATGCCTTACAGCCTGCTGGGGTATGAGCCACCCTCCTCTCCTGCCTAACCACGGACCGTCCACTCCTGTCCTGTCTGCCCTACTCCCCTCCTCCAAGGGCAGGATCCCCCCCTACCAGGGCCTGTACAAATGCTGAAGTCCTAGCCCCATCTCCTTCCTTCGTGCCTGCTGATTGCAAACATCACTTCCTCAGGAAATCCTTCCCACCCACTGCCCAACATTCCCGCAATGCTGTGTTCGCCCGCCGCACCCCACGCCCAACTAGATCAGACCCATTTGTTATACATGCTCCCAGAGCTCCCTATGATTTTTCTTCTAGACCTGTATACATGTTTAAGTTATATGTATGTGTGATTTTTTTTTTTTTTTTTTTTTTACATCTCTTTTCCTTTCTGATCATCAGCTCCACGGGCAAAGTAGAGGGCAAAGTCTGGAATTATTTTGATCACCGCTTATTACCCCATGCTTCATTCAAGCCCAACACAAAACATTCAATAGATGTCTGTTGAATGAATGAGCTCATTAAGTTCATATCAGCCTTGGTGGATGGAAGGCGAGGGAGGAGGGAAATCACAGGACCGTAATGAGAAGGCCTGGTGTGTAGGTATTGGCTCGGGGCCTGACTACTTGAGTGCGAGGACCCACTGAACCCCTCAGAGCCCCCACGGCATCACGTCTAAAGTTGTGATACTCCCTTCATGGGGCGCTTGTCCCGTGAGAGCATGTCCAGGTACGAGAGCCTATATATAAACCGTAAAGTGGAATACCCTCCCCATTGCCCAAAGAGAAACTGCTCCTCACCTGAGTACAAAGGGACGCACACCACTGACCTTGTTCCCAGGAGGGGAGGGCAAGCGGTTCGAGGGAGCCAGTGCTTGGGGCGGGCGGTGGGGGGGTGTGAAAGCAGGGGAATTTAGTCCAGAAAGATTCCGTGGAGAATACGATGCAGGCATAGAAGAGATTTGGACAAAGAGGTTGGTGATTATGTTCTGAAAAAAGGGGAGTTACTGTTCGTGAGCAGAGAGGCAAGCACTTTAGCCTGCCCAGAACTACTAGTCAAAAGAGAACGTTTCCTTTCCCGAGGTAAACATATGTCAGGGCTACAGCATGCTGGGTTTTCCCTTCAATGAATTCAACTCCGTATCGAGCAAAAGGATAGGATTTGTAAAAGAAAAAGATGATGGGACAATGTTTCAGGATTTTTGCTGTGCTTCCTCCTATTACCAACCCATTTCGTTTCCTCACTCTTTTTCTCACATTTGGTGAATAGTATTTATTTCCTCAGAGATGAGAAGATTCAGCTAAAAGCCAAGGCTTTGGGTTTCAGGTACTTTGTTTTTGGAATTGCATAAACCGGAGCCCTGAGTAAACTCCGGGCAGAAGAAAAAAGATTTTAGAGAATGCGTAATGATCTAAAAGTAAGTCTGGGGGTGAGGTGGGGTTTGGAGGCACCAACGGAGGGGGGCGTTGTAGGAAAGTCAAACAGCTCTATTCCTAAGAGGTCCTGAACCTCGGGCCCAGCCATGCTCCACCTTCTGCGAATTGCCTGAGCCCAGATATTTGGGGTGGGGGGTATCAAGGCACATGATAATGACACCAGTTCCAGATAGGCTCTGAGACTCCATGCACCCCTTTCTCAAGTGGAGCCCAGAATTTCCCTATGCCAGCCTGATAGGGCAGCAGAAGAAAGGTCTGCACAGGTGGCTAAGCAAGAATGTTTCTCAGGTGCTCCAGAGCAGGGGCAGATGCGGACATGGCCCGGGGAGCTGCTAGCTGTCACCTGTTTGGACCCACTACAAGGCTCGATGGGAACAAGGATGTCAGCCTGGGATGCCCACGGGGATGACCGACAGTGTTGACATGAAGTAACCCTCAGCGGCCACCAGAGCAACACCCAAAAGCCCCTCAAGGAAAGGGGCGGAGTTTCCAAGATTAAACTTTAGTTGGGTTACAGAACAACGAACAGCTTATTTCTACAGACTTGAGTGAGTAGACTGAAAATCTACCCTACCCACTTCAGAAGTAGTAAGACAGCGGAATATATGGTAAGCAGTAAATGAGGGGAAGTGTGGATTGGGGGGAAAGCATGGGGCGCCACCTCCCCTCATACACATTCTCTCTCTCTCTCTCTTCCAGGGGCACTTTTCTTTACATCATATTGATTTCATCTCCTCATTTAAACAAACTCACACAATAGGGACTTTCCCGCACCTCTTCCTCAGCACAACCCCATCTTTCAGCATCCTTGAATTGCTTCGCCCGTAAATTATGGGGGTTTATTCTGTTGTCCCTCCGAGCCTCCACAGGTAGTCTTTCATGTCAGATTTTTTTTTCACGGTAATAAGAAAACAACCCTAGATGTGTTTAACACAGCAGCCAAGGTGTACCCAAGGGGTGTAATTAGCACTTACCATGTTAGAAAGAAAAGGTAAGATGTAATGCTGCACTGCTTTCCTGGAAGAAACCTGTAAGGTACCAGGGGTGGGTGTGGGGGGGGTGGAACTGGCTTCAAAATTGTCTCTCTTCCTAAGGTACTCAGAAATTATATTTACCATGGTTCTGCTAATTATGGAAGCAAACAGGGAGTTACGGAGCTGATGCCAGGTAGGCAGTCACTCTCGGAGGGAGTAAAAGAGGCTGCCTGTGGATTGCTAACGTCATTTACGGGAACCAGCACCACTGAGGATTTTAAGACTCCTAGTCAGGTGCAGGGACTGATGACAACTGATACTATTAACAGCACTTAACTTTTTTATAAATAAATGTGGGGTGTGGGGAGAGATATTAGAGACTTCTGGGCTTTGTTTCCATTTCGCCCACTCCTTCTGCAGGAGTGCCTGAACACTGGCTCTTTGCCTTTGTAATAAAGGATCCCAAGATCTCTCTGTTGTTTTGTTTTGTCTTGTTTCCCTTCTTCAAATTAGGTTTTTAAAAGCGCCATGACTCATATTCAGAGTGTTCCTAATTTTGCCTGATTGGTGGCACCTTTCTGTCAAGGCACCCTATTCTTAGATTTAAGTACTCTCTCCCTAACAATATGTTGTTTTAAAACTTAACTTTTTTTTATATTAGATGAAAGAATAGCTTTTGTTGACCAGGAGTTTTAAAAAAAAGCTACCAAATAGGCCGTGGGTCATCTTGAATTCAAAAGCTCAGATTTTTAACCTCACACACATTTTACCAATTTTATTAAGATTAAAAATGGAGAATGTGGAGTGAATTTCAGGACCAAAATGATTTTATTTGATTGAAATTACCTATTAATTTGTTGCAGCTGGGTAAAGGATAGGGCGTTTTCTTTGCATCTTAAGAAATACAGCGAAAGCACTAAAGAGGATGGATTAGGACTTAATGCTCTAAATATTAAAAGACATGCCATTTGGGTTTAAATCACTTCAAAGTTGGAGATGGTTCTAGTTACAGACGCCAGACTTGTGCCTTGTTTTTTAAGAGGCTTCAAAAATTGAAGGTGGAACCAGAGGGCCACACTAACAACGGACATAGAACGAGGTTAGACAAATGTAAGAATTACGTTGGAACTGCCTTCAGTGAAAAGATGAAGGCTTAGGAAACTGTACAGAGGACAATACCACATCACAGAGCAAAGAACTCATTATCACTTAGTTCTGAGCTAGCTGCTTTCGATATTAACCGACCACAAACTCCAGCACTTAGACAAGCAGTGTGACGGTCTGAACGAAAGAAACAGCAAAAGTAAATGGAACCGTGTTGGGGAGGAAGAATTGAAACAAGAACCGGTGTCGACACAGCAAGCCCCGCCCATACTATGAATATGCATGTCATTTCCGGATCCTCTTAGGAACAACCTGTTAATATTTTTGGTTGTTATTTCAGTTCTTACTGCCACATACTTGACCTAGAAAATGAAGTTAAACTGGAAATGATACTACACTAGAGATAGTGACCTAAATCATACTAGAGGTTAATAGGGGGGAAAAAAATGTGACATTTGGAAATCATCCAGGAAATTTCCTGGAAATGACCAAAATATCAAAGTTACTATTTTTCATTGATTCTATGATTAATTTTCGCCAACATTTTAAAATCTCTGAAATTGGAATGTGTCTAACAATTCAACAGTGCCTTACAATTATAACTGTCAGCATTATTTTTCTTAGTAGTACACAAAATAACGCATCTTAAAATTGGTGGTATCTTACATTCCACAAAATATGAATTTTTAGTCATGATTATTCTTACAGATAAAATAAGAATAAAAAACCTCTCATAACTTTCTCAGCATTGATAGTATTCACCTAAGTTATCTGGAGTTGCCTGGTTTTCTAGAGATGCACTGCCAATTATCGTAGCCATTAGCCACATGTAGTTGTTTAAATTTAAATTGATTAAAATAAAAACCAGTTCCTTAGTGATACTAGCCCAATTTCAAGCACTCAATAGCCACCTATGGCCTGTGGCTGCCATATTAACCGATGTGGATTTATAAGACATCTTCATCACACCAGAAGGTTCTATTGGGCAATGCCAGTCTAGAATGCTGGCTTTATCTCATAAATACTTCAGTTTTGAGCAACAGTACAGAAAGGCTGCAGAAATTTTAGTAACTGTCTCAGGGGCAGCATTTTACTATTTCATTTAGAGGTTAGTTTTACTCTGTAAAATGAAATTTTAAAGTTTCATATTTTGTCCCTATCTCTATAGATTTCAAAATTATGTTGTTGGTTTGTGGTAGTTATTATGGTGGTAAGGCTTAAATGCACACTTATCAGTGAAGTAGGGTTATCTAAGTTACTATGTTTATAGAATCTTTTTAAGGATGAGCATCTAGAAATTTTTGCATGAAGGTATAAATGGAAGAAGAGGGAAGATACTGTGAATAGGCCCCAAACTTTACTTTAAGAAAAAAATGAAAATCTTTGACAGATTTAGGACCATTGATTCCTTCAGTATCTTTAATACCTTTTCAAATAAAATTCTTGAAAAAATTAATTAGTTTAAGAAATTCTTAATTAAAAAGTTAATTCTAGCGTGGTCTTTGAAATCAAGCAGACCTAGGTGTGAGTCTTGAATTTCAAACTCGTTAGTGTGGCCATGGTCAAGTTGCTTGACCTCTCTATGACTCAGTCTTTCATGCATGAGATAAGGGATAATTGTTGTAATTACTTCATAGAGCTATTTAAAGAAGACAAAGCATATCCACAACACATATGGTAAGCATTCAATAAATACTAGCTTCCCTGATCAGTCTTAGAATTTTAGTGATCACATTGTGAACAAGTTGCAGCACAATGGGTGTGATATGTGCAAAAGTATAATCACACATAAAGTGGTTGGTGGAGTGGGGGAAAGGCAGGAACTTGTTCAGTCAACCACTCAGGGCAGACTCACCCAAGGAAATGACACTTGACTGCATCTTGAAGGATGGCCAGGAGTTCACTGTACTGAAAGCGTCTGAAGTTGGGATTTTTTGCCAGAGAAACAGCATGTAGAATAGTCTAGAACCTTGAGAGAACTCTTGGCACTAGGAGAAAAGGATTTGATTTGGGAATAGAGTGAAGAACAGGAATTATCAGGAGCTGAGGCTATGGAAGTTTGTTGAAGTCAAACTGTGAAGGGCCTGAGTGCCACACTAAAGGCGTTATCAAGACTTGAGGCAGGACCTCTTGCAATTGGTTGGGTAAGAGCTGAGCAAGACCCCGACAGAGGAAGAAGGGTAGAGGAGTGGTCTGTACTCCCTGGTGCAACTTGTCCTCTCGCATTGGCTCTTGAACTCCCTCTATCACATCACCGATGCTGCTCTTATAGGATGACTAGTGAGCTCCATGTTGCTATTTTTCCTGGGAACAATGTCAGACCTCATCTTACTTGGCCTAATGGCATCATCTGACACACTCTGTCCTCCTTGAAAGGTTTTCTTCACTTGGCTTCCAGGAGATCACGTGGCCTTGGCTTTTCTCCTATTTCACTAGCTTCTCTTCGAAGTCCCCTCTGCTGGTTTCACCCCATGGCCCCAGCACTTAACACTGGGGCCCCGGGGCTCAGCCTTTTGGGTCTCTGGACTTTCTTGTGATTCCTCAGATGAGCTCATTTCCTCTCATGGCTTTGCATACACACTCTATGCTTTGTTGGATTTAAATTTCCAGTCCAGCTCTCTGGCCTGAAGCCCACCTGTGTCCATCCAGCAGCCCATTCATATTCTTCACTGGGATGTCTAAAATTAGCCTCACTTAGCTTGTTCAAAACAGAATCCTTGATCTGCCATCATAAAGCACTCTTCCTGCAGTCTTCCTCATTTGACTTGATGGCAGCTCCAGCTTTCCACCTGCTCAGATCAAAAACTTGGGAGTTATCCCTGACTCCTCTTCTTCTCTCACACACACCACCCACTTCAATCTGTCAGGCTCTCTTCTTGACTGTGACTTCAAAATAAGTCCAGAATACCTCCACATCTCACCATCTCAACTGATACCGTTCCACTTGAGCAACCACCATTTCTTTCAAAAGCTTCCCAACTGTTCTCTCTGCTCCCACCCTCATCCCACCCGCCCCCATACACACATACCCTCCCCCACTTTACTCTCAAAACTACAGGGTGATCCTGTTTTACACATAGATCAGGTCACTCCATTCAAAACCCTCCAATGATTTTTCCATGTCCATTCACACAGAATTGTCTCTGTGTCCTAACACAGTCCGCCCAACCCTTTCCTTCTTGGACCTCATCTCCTTCTCCTCCCCTTGCTGACTCCACTCCCGCCCCACTGAGCCCCTTTCCATTTCTTGAACCTGACAAGCATGCTCCCACCCCAGAGTCTTTTGCACTTGCTCTTCTCACTGCCAAGCATGTTCATCGCCCTCCGCCCCCACCAACCTCGTATCTGGGTGGCTTACTTCCTGACCTCCCCTAGGTCAAATGTTTAGTCAAACATTATTTTCTCAGTGAAGCCATTCCCAACCTCCCTATTTAAAATTGGACACTGCCTCCCAACACATCCTTCTCCCTTTACCTACTTAATTTTTCCCAGTAAAATTTATCACCATTAAAATACATCATTTATTTGGCTTATTATCTGGCTCCTCTTGCTAGAACATAAACTCCACAAGGACAGGGATTTTGGTCTGCTTTTGTTAATGGCTATATCCCCCCCAGAGTTTAGTACAGTACCTCGCACGTAAGTGCTCAGTAAATATCTGTTGGGCAAACGGATGCACGTTTGCTTGGTTGTGGGGGCTGAGGGAGATGGAGGAGGTGAGAAGGTGTTCGTGTATTCTAT
The DNA here is from genome assembly GCF_003265705.2 of Callorhinus ursinus. Taxonomy (NCBI): domain Eukaryota; kingdom Metazoa; phylum Chordata; class Mammalia; order Carnivora; family Otariidae; genus Callorhinus; species Callorhinus ursinus. Next base: position 8,607,478 of record NW_027397106.1, on the reverse strand, counting down.
AACATTTAGTAGCATTTCCCATCTGCCAGGTACTGTGCTAGATGCTGAAGATCCAAAGGACATCAGCAGATGGGCATACAGCGATGCCAGCAACCAAGAGAGTGAATCCAGAGGGCGAAGAGGAGTGTTCGGGCCACTTGTTGAATCTGGGGGCTATGGAACATTCAGGTGTAGATTCCAATCATAAGCTGGACCAGATTCCAAAATCCGCATCTCCCCACTGTGCAGAAGCCAGACTAAGAGGCAAGGTTAGAGGATCTCCCTGGAGCTCTAAGCTACGATGCACACCTAGGCAGTAACACCATCTTCTGTGCAGTCTTCAACTACAAAGAATAAAGTAAACATTCATAATATTTGCCTCGCAGCATTAATTGACCTTGTATGTGGAAAGTCCTTAGCTTCCCAGATGAAAAGCATTGCAGAACTACAGTTAATCTTGCTGACTCAGAGGGAAGGCTGGTGCCCTGAATCACCAGTGTCCTCAGTTATCATGGCCCTTACCAAGGGCAATTTGGTATCTGTCCCCATGTTCCTTCCCAAGAGTTGACCCAGCCCCTCCCTAACCTCCCAGTGAGATCCAAATGCCCTCGGAAAGGGAATCAAGTATAATTAATAAAAAGCAAAAAATTTGCTATAACTATATACCTCAGGAGGAAAAAAAAAAAGTCACTTCAAATAGTTTAGCCAAGAGAAAAATTTCTTTGTACCAAAAAAAAAAAAAAAAGGATGATTTCCAGTAATGCCAGACTTCAAACAGGGAGTGAGAGGAAGGCAAGAAAGCCTGTATTGTCTCACTCCAGAGGGCACTGTGGCTAAGGAGGTAAATAGTTTGCATAGAGGACTAAGGATAGCTTGTCAACAGATGGCTTACCTATTCTAAGAAAGAATTATCTGCAAAAGCAAATATAAAAGAAGCAAATGTGTTGGATCATCCTTGCTGACAAAAGGAAAAAAAAGAATGTAATTTTGAGGATATGTTTTCCAAAACTTGAAGGCTATTTGCAGCAGGAAAGCTTATTTTGGAGGAGGAGGGGGTTCATTGAGGGCAGGTGGCGGGGGCAGGAAAAGGTGTCTAAATTCTGGAATCTTTTTATTAAAGCTTGTTTTTCTTGCCTGAATCTTTTGGTTCTTGTGTCTGTGACAGTATTCATAACTCAGCCCCAGTGTGCCAACAAACCCCATATGTTTCGGCTCGCTCCTTATCTTTTAAGCCAAGATAAGGTTGAAATGAGTGTATTGCAAGAGATTTGTGATAGAGTACACACACACAAGCACACAGTGGCGGAGGGTGGGGTGTGCCTTACTCATGTTTGTTTTCTTCAACACAAGATGCACACAAAGAAGGCACTCAATGAAAGTTTCTTAATTAAGAAACAAAAACAAAAAAGAAGCAAGTCTCCAGTGGAGAAGGTCTTCATTTACAGATTGAGGGGAGGGAGCTGGGAATCAGATAATAGGACTGAGCAGAAAAGCCATCTCCAGCTATATTCAGAAAGCAAGCATTGTATCCTCTCCCCTCTTGGCTTCTCATCTAGCAGACTTTTAATCGATATATAAATGTGAGGGGTTACCATCTGCCAGGCACTTCTTTGGGGGCTGGGGACATCAGGATGAACAGGACAAAGTCCTGACATGGAACTGACAGTGTAGTGTGGGAGAAAGAGATGAATAGTAATAAGCCCCAACATCAGGTCCTGTGATAAGCTCTTTTACAAGCATTATCCTCATTTAATCTAATCCTCAGATTTTTAATGTACCTGCAAATCATCTGGGAATTTTGTGAAAATACAGATTCTGATTCAGTCAGTCTGGGACGGGGCCTGAGATGCTGCCTTTCTAAGAAGCTGCCAGGTGAGCGTATGCCAATGGTTCGAGAACCACACTTTGAGGGCTTAGAACTTAAACATCCCAGCAACCTGATGTGGAAGGAACGAACTGTCCTTAGCTCCATTTAAGAGGAGGAAACTCGGGGCTTGGTGAGATTACATCAGTCATCAGAGGTCAAACAGCCGATCGATGTCAGAAACAGGTGCAAATCCAGTTCTATTAACCACTCCTCCCCAAATTGCCTCTCTTACAACAACTCAGAGAATGAATGGGCTGTGGGATAGGGAGAGCTACTCATTCCACCCAGCGAGAAAGAGCAAGAGAGAGAAGACCTCCCAAGGGAGGTGATATAGCCAATACAGGGACTTACCAATGTAATGTGGAGTCTGGCACAATGTTTCTTAACCTGTTTTTCAGTATTTTTCAGCTCTGAACCATTGTCTGCCCCACCCCAGTCCCAAAACCTTTGTTGTCTTTTTCTTCCTAATTCCTGCCTGCCGTAAACTTTTAAGGTCACAGATATATTGTATCTGTTTCTGTGATGTGGCTTTTTGGAGGGCCACAAATCATTGCAATATCTGAGATTTTTTTCCCCACACATTCCCCAAAACTGATTTTTGTTCTCTTGGGGGTGATAGCGCCCCCACGGAGAACACTCACCTTGTGAGACATGTCATTGCTTTCACAAAGTCACAAAATCTCACCAATGAAGATAACTCGGGGGCCACTTACCCTTCTGCAAAAACCTTAACAAATGATAACCTATCCTGTGCTTGGATGCTCAGTGATAGGGAACTTAACTACCTTACTACCTCCATATTTGGAGGGCTGTTTATTAGAAATCTCTTTATTTTGAGCCTCTATCTGGCATGTCACAATTTTTCATTCCCCAGTTTGAGTTCTACCCTCTGTAGCTGAACAGAATATACAGACCTAGGTGCAACAGAAGGTAGAAATACACAGAATATTTGGCTTCTGTTCCGAGGGACCAGACAGTAATTGTGTGTGTTTGTGTTATGGAAATTCTCTTGTGATCCACCTATTTCAAACCTTATGCTTATTGACTTTTTATCTCTAATAATACAGTGTAAAGTTTCTCTAGCTTCTGGAAGAAGCCATCTCACACTTTAATTCATCTTAGTGTCAACTAAAATTTCTCAGCATGGGTGTTGTTTTTAGAGGTGCTGGAAGCGGCGCAATAGAAAAAGCAATAGAACAGGGGTGAGAAGATGAGGGTATAGTCAGAAATAGAGGGCTACATTTTAACTTAAAACAACACATGTAATCAATTATAGAACTAAAAATAACATAGCTAGAAAACACAGGGGAAGAGGGAAAGAGAAGGTGATAGGAAAAGTGAGCTAAGCCTCTATCCCGCATAGTGGGGAGTCAACAGCGTTGTCTAAGTGATAAATTAAGGAGTAGCGAGACACACAGGATATTCGGAGTTACGGGATAGTTAGGAAAATCTAAAATCAGAAGCAGACAGAGGAGTGGGATAAAGTATGGGTGAGAGATGCTTGATTTTCTTCATAATTTCTGCTAAATCATCTGGCATTTTACCAAATACATATAAACATTAATTAACATTGAAAACAAAAGAATGGTGGAATAAGAAAAACAATCAGGGTAGTCCCCTGTCACTAACTACTGGTCTGACTTGAATAAATCACCTAGTATTGAATTTAAATTTCTCATCTGTAAAATAGGCTAAGTCAGTGGTTTTCAAGGTTTTTAAAATAAAATATTATAAACAATCCCAACACATTGTAAAAAAAAAAAAATCCTGATGGAGCTCCTCTGATTGGGGGAGGGGGTACCAGGAGTTAAGCCTACTATTTCTCCCCCTTACCCTTTTCCTTCCCCTCCTCACCCTCACCCCCACCCCAGGCAGCCCTGAGACACCTCATCAGACAATTGCAAGAATTTAGTTTGAAGGCTATTAGTCTGCATGACTGTTTTTTCAAATTACAGTTATAGCCCATTAATTTAGTGGCTTGGAATCAGTATGGCACTAGAATAGAGTGGGACAGAAAAATTAGAATGTAATCCATGGTATTGTTTTGCACATTTCCATGGTATGTATATAGGTATTCACTACCTTCCTGGCTGGCTGGGTGGGTGGGTGGAAGGAAGTTTCTAGGACAGTTTGTCCTGTTGAAGACCTCAACAACAGGGCAGGGAAGATGTTTGATGTCGGGAGTCCCGTTTAAAATGGGGGGGGTGGCGTTCTGCGTGGACAGTCCTGGCCAAGCCCAGACCCTGACTCTTCAGCCAGGCCTCCTGCGTAGAGCCACAAGGACACAGTGTGGAAGACGCTGCCCCCAGCTGCTCACGTAGGAGCCAGGGGGCGGGGTGGGGATGGGGACGGTCCTTCCTAATTCGGCCACAATACGCATTCTGGTTATTTTTGTAATGAGACCGTTGAGTAAAAAGGGCACCACCTTTAAAAAAAAAAAAGTAAGAAGAAGGTAGACGGACATTGTGTTTCTTGCTACGGATCACCATCAAATGTTTACGTTGTTTCTCCCAACTCCAACACTCTCTGATTCTGTGATTTCTGTAAACCATCCACCCTCTCTTTGGACACAAAATTGTAATAAGCAGCACAGACTGAAGTCGAATTTGTACCTTCTGCTGGAGAGCCCCCACATTTTCACTAGGCATCACTAAGAGAGCCGGTTGGTCTACAACTCTCAGTCCCGTCTCGAGAGGAGGGACAAGAGCCCGCACTACTTTAAAAATCCCTCCGGGTGACTCTATTCCATACTCCTCCTTCCCCTTCTTCCCCCAAGCCCCCATCCACGGAGCCAAGAGTAGAAATGAGCTGTTAATGCAAATAGTAAAGTGCGTTTGGGGGGAACCCAAAGAACTAAGCCTCAGTTGTTGATTAAGATAACCAATGATTATTTTTAATTAGTGAAATTTATGCTAAACTGATAAGAAATTTCCCAGATAGCTTTCATTTTTATGAATGCCAAAATAAAACTAGTGGTCTATATGTTTGACCACAAGCTCTGGAAGGCACTATGTTCTCATAAACAAAAGAAAACGAGAATAACCCCCAAGGGAGGAGGTAGTTTAGGTCATACCCCTGGGGCTTCGTGAACCCCTTGAAAGCACACAAAATTTTGTCTGGAGGTACATATGTACACTTTTTCCCCTAGGGTAAGAGCTCTTATCACTTTCATGAGCTTCTCGAAGGAATATGGAATCCAAGAAAAGTTTAAAAACACCACAGGGTTATAGGATCACGTTCGTTACAAGGACAATAGAAACCACTATCTCCAGGTGAAACAAATTTTGACTTTACCATCATCAATAGATGCCTTTGTTTCTCCACTTTGGAAAGGCCTTGAGAAAGCCTGCACATCTGCCTTCACTGAGGGTTCATCAGTTCAGAGGCAGACAGCCTTAGATGACATACAGCCAGCGCAGGGCGGCCTGGGCATCCGTTACACCTGCTATCACTGGAAATGAGCCCCCTGCGCCCGCCCCTAGGAGAACACCCTCCACACATCACCCGCAGACCCGACAGGGGGCAGCAGGGCACAGTGAGAACACAACAAAGCCACCTTTATGATTTAAGATTCTTTGCTGAGTATTATTTCACAAGCTAAGACTATCGAAACTTTACACGAGGTGCCCCCTTCCCCCTGTTAAGAAAGTATAGATAGTATGTTGATTTTATTTCTCATACCTTGTAATAATGCCGAGACAAAAATGCCTCCACTGTGTAAATTGAAATGGTAGCTGTTTTTTTTGTTGTTGTTGTTGTTTTTTACTACTAAAAACTTCCAGGGCATCTAGGAATACACCTTTCCAGACCATGGCCAGTCAGAGCTTTTTTTTCCATCTCAAAGCATCAGGAAAAACACTCCTCTATCACATACCAGAAAAAGAAGTTCAATATATCACCTCCTGTGGCCAGAGAAGTAGGAGCCTGCCTTTCCCCAAACAGAATTCAAAGGAAGAAGGCTATAAACAACTATTAGTTACAGAGGGCCTTGAACTGAATGTCTGCAACATGTTCTGGGGTATTTTTTAAGCATCTACTGCAGGATGACACCTAACACAGGATTGAGAATAATGCAGGTATGAGTCCCGACACCACGGCACCCAAGCTCCCTCAACCTCTCTGAGATTCACTTTCATCCTCTGTAAAAGAAAATAATAATATCCGTTGCCTTGTGCCAGGCCCTGTGAAAATGTTAAAAAATCGGAAGACAGCTCTCAGCAAGCACAGCCGCTCAGAGCATGTTGATTCCTCGCCCTCACCTTACAGCTATGGTACTGCTCACAGCAGCCTTTGAAAGATTTTATTATTTATTTATTTATTTATTTATTTATTATTTATTTATTTATTTATTTATTTATTTATTTATTTATTTATTTATTTGAGGGAGTGAGAGTGGGGAGAGAGGCAGAGGGAGAGGGAGAAAGAGAATCTCAAGCAGCCTCCAAGCTGAGCACGGAGCCGAACTCGGGGCTCAATCTCACGACCCTGAGATCATGACCTGAGCTGCAATTAAGAGTCGGACGCTCCACCCACGTGCCCTTCACAGCAGCCTTTTAAATCCTGTTTCCAGGAATGAGAAACTCTCAGTCCCCCAGAAACATGCCAGGAAGAGATAGACAATTGCAGCCCAATTCCCCTCTGAGATAGATACTTTTTTCCTAATACTACGCAGTGTACCAGGAACCTTTAGGCAATTGTTTCAAACTCACCTCCATGCTTGCAGCAAAATAGGCAAGCAGGAGGACTCAGGTATGACCCACAGACTACGTCCAAGGGCAGGATGGTACTGGGAACAAACCAGGTTTGTGCAAGAGGTTAATCAGACTGACAAACTTGGGGTCTGGAGGCTTGGGTGTAGTCAAATAACTGGCGCGGCAGCCTTAATGAAACAGTCTCCACAACTGCATGATGTGCAGAGACTGGGAATCCACCAGCCAGATCAACAGGTACCTGCCATTTGGGAGGTCAGTCCAAGGGCACTGGAGGGCTCACCCCAGGATGAGGGTTCAAGGCTAGCTGTAGGGATGGCTTGGGTCTGCGCTGGGGCCTTGGGGCACTGGATCTTAAGTAGAAGCTTAATTCTCTAAACCTTGGGCAGGGTGGAGAAGAAGTCGGGCAAAGGTCTAAGGGATGCATCACGAGCACTTTAGGGTTTATAGAGTGAAACACAGGCAGGCTGTATGTTCCTTAGAGCCCCTGAGGGCACAGTGGCCAAACCCAGTGGCCATCATTGGAGGGTCCCACACATCTGGGTTCCACACAAGAGGGAGGGGAGGTTATATTGAATGTGAGAGGGAAAAGAAAGGCAAGCCTCAGACCTCCTACTTAGGCTTGCAGAGTGGGGAAGGCAGAGACTACTAGTTAGCTAGCTAGCGACTGAAGGGAAGGAGAATGGCAAGGGAGAGGCAGGGATACAGAGCAGAGGGAGCAGCCTCCTCTCCAGAGCACATTTTCTCCAAGTGGATCTTCTGCAAACTTTTTATTAAAAGTTCATTTGTGGCTGTGATGGCTGTTGAGACTACACTAGAAGACATTAGAACAAAGAGTAGGAAGTATGCATTAAACATTGGTCAACAGAGACTCTAGGCTCATTTCCCCGTTACCCAGTGGAGCGGACCCCTATCCAGACACCCTGCCCAGCCCTTCCCTCAGGCCCAGGCCCTTACTCTTGGGATCTAACCACATCTCCAGTTGAGGTTTTGGCTAAATCCTGATAGATGCAACTCCTAAGTACTGACAGTCTGTTCTTGCTTTCCAAAAGAGCAACAGCAGTTCCACTCCTGGTGCGTATCTTTTGAATTGTTGAATGTTGGGAGGACAGCCACCTCTGGAATAATCAAAAAGGAAATTAAGAAGCTCAAATTAGCTTATTCAGGGTTGGAAGCTATTTTCCTCAGTTAGACTTTCTACTAACATTTAGTTACTTCCAGATGTATTAGTGATGGATCACCAGAGAAGAGGGGAGAGAGAGAGAGAGAGAGAAACTTATTATAAGGACTTGGCTCACATAATTATGGAGGCTGAGAAGTCCCAAGCTCTGCAGTCAGCAAACTGGAGATCTAGAAAAGCTGGTGGTGGTGTTCAAATCTAATTCTAAGGGCCTGAGAGCCAGGAGAGCCGTAGATTCTGGTCCAAGGGCAGGAGAAGACCAATGTTTCATCTCAACAAGGAGGTAGGTGAAGTTCCCTCCTACTCAGCCTTTCTGTTCTATTCAGGTCTTCAGTTGATTGGATGAGAATAGCCCACAGGAGGGAGAACAATCTGTTTTCCTGAATTCTTCAATTCAAATGTTAATCTCATCCAGAAACACCTTCACAGACACACCCAGTATAATGTTTGATCAAATGTCTGGGTACTCTTGGGCCCTGCCAAGTTGACACCTAAAATTAACCACCACAAAGGGCTTGAATGTCACCTTTTATTTCTTCTGCCATCATCAGATGCGGGCATCTATGATTAAGAGGAGGACAAAATGACACCAATGAGAAGTCCAAGCTACAGCTTAGATCATCCTCCCCCAAAACTGAGAATTTTCCCCATTTGTCCGTGTGGAAATATAGATTCCCTTCTTTGGAGGAGAAAAAGAAGATCCTTAGACCACAGGCTTGAGATGATTACATTTTATGTATTACTTTAGGGTTTTTATTTTTTCCATTAAAAAATTTTGTAGAAAACAAATCCCATAAACTGAGCCTGGCTGCTCAGTCAGTAGAGCATGTGACTCTTGGTCTCAGGATTGGGAGTTCAAACCGCATGTTGGGTGTAGAGATTACTCAAAAACAAAACAAAACAAAACAAAACAAAAACAAAATCCTATAAACTTAACACCAGCTATTCACAGCCTTCTTTTTCTCTGCTGTACTTGGCCAAGTTAGAGGCCCCCAGTTTACAAAGGATTCTGCTACTTTCTGCTTACCCTTGTTTGGGTACATGGTGGGAGACAGACCACGGCATGGGGCTGGGTGTCGGAGGCCAGGCTCTGAACCCTAGTTCTGCCACTGTGCAACCTCTAGCCAGTTGATTTGCTGCTCCAAGCCTTAGTTTTCCTACTTGTAAAGATCAGAAGGAGAATGTATTTTCTCCTTCACAAGATGGCTGTGAGTTTCAAATGAACTAATGCATGCTGAAAGCATCTTGTATATGCAAAATTATTATACAAATATTGGCCTACATACTTGTCCTTTTAGTGGTGACTTTGGCTTCTGTCACAGTGATGGCATCGTGGTTGGTGTATGGGTTTACTGTTGCCATAGCAACAAATTACTACAGACTTAGTGGCTTAGAACAATACAAATTTACCTTATAATTCTGGAGATCGAAAGTCCAACATGATTCTCAATGGGCTAAGATCAAGGTGTTGGCAGGCTAGTTCCTTCTGGAGGCTCTAGGGAAGAATCTCTTTCCTTGCCTTTTTTAGTTGCTACAGGTCACCCACATTCTTTGGCTCATGACTCCGTTTCTCTCTCTTGAAACCAGTCCTGTCAGTTCAAGTTCTTCTGACCCTTCCATTTCTTTCCTTCTCTCTTTTGCCTCCCTCCGCCACTTACAAGGACCCTTGTGATTTCATTACACCCACCGGAACAATCGCCAGGATAATCTCCCCATCGGAAGGTCAGCTGATTAGGAACCTTGATTCCATCTGCATCTTTAATTCTCTTCTGCCACATAACCTAACATATTCACAGGTCTAGGGGTTAGGATGTGGACATCTTTGGTGGGGGGGGGCATTATTCTTCCTGCCACACTTTGTTTAGTCATTCTCCAACATAAATTCAGATTTTAAAGTACTGCACCTCTACAAATTCATTATACCTGTGGTCCCTGATGAGTTTGAAGTTAATACATAAAAAATATAGCCATTCTTCCAGATCTTCACCAAAGGCACTCATTCCTATGCTTTTTAATTAAAAAACTTATTTAGAATAACTAAATATTCAATAAAGAAATTTTAAAAATAAGGAAAACATCTATAATCTGAACACTCATAGCAACGGTTATATTTTGGCATGTTTCCTTTAAGCGTTTCTTTTTCACATGGTTGAGAACATAAATATAAACAGATGTTTATGCTATTGAAAGTGATTGCATCCATATTTTAAATTTACAAACTCTTGGCAAACATAAATTTTAATGGCTGCATAATATTTCATTGCAGCAAGGCAATACAACATAACTTACTTGGATGCTATTGTTGAACATTTAGTATATTTTAAATTTTAATTATCAAAATTAATGAGTGTTAAACATCTTTTATCATTTATATTTATTTGCATTTCTAGTTATTTCCTTAGGTGAGAGTTCCAGAATTTATGGGCCAAAGGGAACAAATAAATTCAGAACTGTTGATACACATTGTCAAATCGCTTTCTGCAAATAATAATCCATTATATTCCCTCCAGGAGTAGGCCAGCACCTATTTCAACACCCCTGTTCCGCATTAGGTATTCTTGTTCTCCTCATTCTTTGCTAACTTTTAGTTAAAACTGACCGCTCTTTGTTTGTTTATGCATCTCCTTCGATTATGTGCGAGTCTGAACGTTTTCGCATATGTGTACCCAGCATGTGTATTTTCCCTTTTGTGAATTGTCTGCACCTGGACATTCATTCTTTCCAAACCCAGTGATGCTCATAGAGGTTAAATGCAAGAACACTCCCTTATTTCAACAGTCACTTAGAAATTCTTTTTCTATTCCTACTCAGCTTGAAGGTTCTTAGCCCTTATCAGGTTCTTCAAGGGCCACTGCTGCCTGTTTTGCTCAGAACAGGCTATCTTTACCAGTTCTGAGCTGCTCTGTGGGTTTCTGACGGCGGTTCCTCACATCAATTCAGTTGTCAGCTCCAGGAGTCGGCTAGTAAATCTTCCAACAGATCCAGACACTTTGTTCCTGCCTGCTGCCTTCCCCCCTTGAACTGCATCTTCCCATAGTCCTTCCAGCATTTCCCTCCTACTTACTCTAGTTCAATTTCTTGACAGAATCAACCTTCAGTCACCTGCCGGAGCAGGGAAGAGGTAGCCGGCCGGCTGTACCAGGTAGAAGGGAACTTCAATCTAATTACTTCTCCTGTAGACATTCACTAATCCTCCTGGTTCATCCCCACACTTCACCTCCATTTCCATGGCACCAGGGTGCCTCTGGTTCTAAGACCTGCCCTGGTTCTGTGGTTTCTTTTGGTTATCTCCCCCTATGAAGATTTCATTTTCAGTTGTCCCTCTTCCGCTAAATTAATTACAACGCTTCCATTTACTTTCCACCTGCTAAGATTTTATTGAGATCTCTCATCTGCTCTTGACTCCTGTTCTCTTAGTCCTTACAGACTTACACATTTTTAGATTCCTTTACTGACACTTGGATGGTGTTTGGGGAAGCAAATGTTTGATCTGCCGTGTTTTTCTTCTGTATTCTCTTCTCTGGAGAACACTCTTTCTCTCCTCTGATTGTCCTCAGAAGTACTCTTTCTATTCTCTTTTTGCCCTCCAAAGCATTCCTTTCTCTCCGCCTCATCCAATACACCCCGCACAATGTCTTAAATAAGCGTAGGCTTTCACAAAGATAAGAAGTACCACAACTTCAAACAGTTTCTGTGTCCTCACCCTGTGCTGTCCCGTACCTCCGTACCCTGCCACCATCCTGAGGTAAGAACAACCCACAGGCCAGGCTTCCCACCTAAAGTGCAACGCTAGGCTTCATCCAGGCTCCCAATGCTGGTATTACAAAAGGTCTCACTACATTTCATACACCCCAGAGGATGATTTCTTTTATATGCCAGGGATAGGATGTGGCATCGTAAGAACACCCTCCAGTTATAACTCACAGGAGTTTGTTCAGATCACAGACAAGAAACTTTAAAGATACCCAAATCCACTTCATACCACTTAAGAAGCATTCCAGGCTCACAACTGTGCTAGCTCTATTAGAAACCATCACTGTTCTTTCCCAATTACTTATCTTCATGATGAAGTCACTGCGTTTAGGTTGGAAGGTGATGGAACGAGGTGCAAAGAAACAAGATAGCCACAAATATCTTGACGTTCAGATAATTTAATCTCAAAATGGGGGCCCTCCGACTGGTTTTCCTGTTTCCAGATTTTAACATTCACATCAAATCAGAGACATCTCCACTTGCCTGGAGGCTCCTAATCCCAGTGTTAACACGAACAGTAAGGCTGCTCGGCTTGCAGCAGAGACTAAAATAACCTCAGCAGAGTTTTCACTCTAAACATGAGCCATCTTGTGAGACATCGAGTATAAACGAAGAATGTGCCAAAATAGTTCCCGAATATCCTAAAAATTCACCTTAAAGCATGATAACAATTTGGAGTTAAGGTTGTATGTCAGCTTTAAAAATAATCAAAACTCTCTAATCCTGGAAGGAATAAATAATTGCAAAAGAAAACAAACAAACAAAAACACAAGATAAATGGCTCCACAGGAGATAAAGCTGTACGAATGAGAGGAGGAGATTATAAATTCCTGCATGTGTTAAAGAATCACATGAGAGGGTGTACTAGAATATATGATTACTTTCAACATTAGTCTCAAGCACAAAGTATAAATTAGATTCTTGCCCTTATAACTTGATGCTTTCTGAGTCTATACAATTCCTTCCTTTTGGGTCAACTTGCCAAATTCAAGGGAATACATTTGAGAGGAAAAGACAAGAAGGTTGTCATCAGTACAGGCAATATGGACAACCTCATATCATTGTCATCATTTCTAAATAAAACATAATTTTGAAGTCCGAACCTTAATGCTGTTCATGACTGTTTACTTAAAAAGAGTCTGACTATAATTTAAAGCACTTCCCTCACAATTCCATTGACAAGTACTAAAAATAAATCTCATTAGTGTCTGAGTATCTCCTCATGACTCTACTTATTTCCCCTGACATAGGCCTATCTTCTTCCCCTTGAACCTCGAAAATTCACGCCCAAACCACCTCTTGCAGAATGGGATGCAAGTTTTAAAAACCAGAATTATTTCCACATTTCTTCTATTTCTTCTTTTCTTCTATTCCTCATAAAACTTCTGAAACATATATGTTAAGGCTGATGGTGAGCCCCTTGAACAGAGTATCAGGCTGTCTCTTTCAACTTCATTTTAGCAGAATGATGTAAAACTCCATGATCTCTAAAGTTCTTTTAGGCAGAGAAATAGGATGTGTTTATGATATCACTTCGTATGAATAGATTTAAGTAGAGTTGGTATGTACGTCCTGGCTAACAAAACAATCTTGCGTCTCCCCTTAAAGGTTAGATGCCTTAATGGATTAGGTCTCTAGAAAACAAGGTGGTTGGTCAGGTGTTGGGCATGGAGCTGAGTTTACCAGTGGCCTTCATCACAGTATGAAAGCTCAGTGGAAAGATATTCACTCCATTATTAATGATGACTATTAATGTGTCCCTTGAAGAAAACAAGCTGCTGGCCAGGTCTAGACAACCAGTAGTAGGAGCCCTTGCTCTCAAGTTTCTCAATCAGCAATAGGGCAGGTGTGCCTGTCTACCCCACTCCCAAAACACATAGCAAGAGGAGAAAGGAAGAAAGGAAAAGAGATTTCCATTTTGCTTCTATTTCTAAATTCACCACCAGCCTTGAGGGAAAAAGTGATGGTAAGTTACTGAGTGCCTTGTGCACCAAAGTATGCCTCATCTCAGAGCAAGAACCCTTCAGTTCAGGCAGGAACAATTCTCTGGGTAGATTAAGTTCATATACATGTCTGCACGTGTGCACACACATGTGTAAAGTACCCCAAAATGGGGAAGAGCTCTTCTCTAAGGCTAGGAGGGAAAGGAGTATTTTCTCATCACCCATTTCTATATGGGAATTTCCAGTAGTTACAATTGGAATTATTTTCTGTCTTGATAACTAATTCATTAAACAAATATTTATTGGGTGCTGTTATATGCTAATGATCCTAACATTCTCCTGTAAAATATTTTCTTCCTTAAAAAAGAAAAGAATGTCATACCTTCTGCAAAAATATCTCCCACTCAGACAGCAAACATATTACTAATATGTACTTATGAGGTGTCTTATTTCAGTCTACAAACTTGTCATTCAGAAATGGCCAATTGACAGAAGATGGTCTGCTTCTAAGCCACAAGATGATGTATAATTCCAGCTAGTTTTGCCTCTTTAGATTATTATGGTTATTATAAAAACACAGAAATTTCTATAATATCTCAGGTGATGACCAGGTTATGAAACAATCTGTTAAATCTTTGTATAGGTCTGAGAGAAAAATAACTAGTGTTCCCATAATTTCCACACATTGTTCCTGGTGTTGCCCTTTGAGGTTACATAAAATACTTGAGTCCTCTCCTGTTGGAATTATAATTATAGTTGGCATTTATTGGGTGTTTACTATGTAAAGAGCCTTGTGCTAAATTCTTTATAGACATTATGATGTTATCTCCCTGTGTAAACACTGACACACACCATCCCCTTTTCCAGGCAAAACAAACCAAGCTCTTACAGCTGTTTCTCATATGACTGTTTCTAGACGTTCCAACATTTTGATTACCCTCTGCTGGTCATCTCCATTTTATCAACACCCTCCCCTTAACTGTGGCACCCCTGTCTGGTCACAATCTTCCAGATGTGAGTTAAGCAATTCTAAATACAGAGGACTATTATTTCCTTGTCTGGAAAGGCTATTTCTCTTGATCTGGCCTAAGAAGATTGGGGGCTTTTATTTGGTTGGTTGGTAAGTTATGGGTTTTGTTTTTGAGTTTTTTTGTGGAGTTTTGCTTTTTCTTTCCTTTTCTTTTTTTTTTTTTTTGGCAAATCACATGACTTGCTCATGTTGACCTTGCTGTCAACTAAAACCCTGAGACCTTTTTTTACATAAACCACATTTAAGCCAAATCTCCACTGTCCTGTGCAGTTGATTTTTAATGCAAAGGAAATGTTTACTTTGTATCTATCCCTATTAAATTTATTCTCTTTAATTTACTGTTCTTTACAGGCTATCAAGATCTTTTTGAATCTTATTTTAATCATTTAACACACTAACTTCTTTACAGCATCTGAAACGAAGACAGCATGTATTCTGTTTTCATCTGAGCTGATAATTTCACAAGTTGAATTGCCCTATGTGGCATGTCAGCTAAAATTTTCCACCTAGTTGATAATCAGTTCATTAGCAGGAGATGCTACAGGCCTTCAATCAGTTTTGACTCTGACTAATTATTTTTGTCTTCTACATCCCTGTCTTCACCTTGTCCCCAGTGACACCCAGCAACTTTGTCAGCTGCTTTGCTGGAATCATGATGCATTTCTCCAACCTACCATGAACAAAAAGAATAGGTATTACAAGTTGTTCTTAGTGGACCCATATTGATTGCTGGTAATTGCAATTTTCTTTCTTAACCTAACAAATAATCTATCTCAAAATTCACTACAAAATCTTGCCAAAAATCAATACACGTTAGGTTTTTGTTCCTAAAACTCAATTCTTCCCTGCCCCCACTCATATACACGTTGTAAATATTAAGACAATATTGGCTTATCTTCATTCTTAATACCTCCTTGTCTAAGATTACGGACATTAAGGTTAGATTCTTATCTCTGGTCAATCCACTGAAATGAAATCCAATTTCATCTATTTCCCTGAATTTATTTAATGCAGACAGATACCTTTTTCCATTCTCTTGTCTCTCTATGAGCTCAAGTCTTTTTTAATATTATTCTATCTATTATTTCCAACTTGAATGTATTTTCATAATAACCCCAAGAGTTAGGTGGATCAATTATTTTTATCCTCTTCACTTTTGAAGTCATTGAGACTCAATGAGATTAATTGAGCAGTTATTGAGTAGCAAAGTTAGAATTTAACCCAATTGTCTTACCTTCAGATCCAGTGCTTTTTAAACTACTTTTGGTGTCTCATTTTCTAAATATCCAGGGCAAATATTGCCTTTTTAACTGGATCTATACGTTTTGGGTTTCAGAAAAAATTAAAAGTCAAAGCTAAGTAAACTTAGGTTTATCCCTCTTTGTTTTTATGACAGAATACTTGAATCCAAATTTATTATCTGGTTCATCAGCCCTGTCCCAGAAATTATCTACTATTTATGTTCTTTCTTGCTGTGTTTTACTTTTAAATGTCTTACTTTACATGTGTTTCAATCTTTTTTTTAACTAGCCCATAAACAAATCATAAATAATTTATTTAGGTTGGCTCTTTTCCTCAGGGAACCTCACTACAGCTAGTAAAACAATACCCCTATTATCAGCTCCTTCCTTCCCTTAACCTCAGAGAGAATTTTATTCCCTACAGAGTTAAGAGATGCTGGGATTGCTACTGAATCCTCAAGCAGTTGATTTGGTTACTCCATGAATCTGCTCTGTCATTCCTACCAGAAGAAAAAATTTACTATTCCTTAATAAAAACAAAGAAATTTACCTATAAACAATCAAAGACTGTGCAAAGATAGATCAAAATCACAAAAGAAAACAAGATTTACAAATAATGGCAATGGCTGAAAATGTAACAAATATTTACATAGGTGTAAATGCATGTAAAGGATTTATGCTTAAGAATGTATTCTCTTTGGGGCACCTGGGTGGCTCAGTCGTTAAGCGTCTGCCTTCGGCTCAGGTCATGATCCCAGGGTCCTGGGATTGAGCCCCGCATTGGGCTCCCTGCTCTGTGGGAAGCCTGCTTCTCCCTCTCCCACTTCCCCTGCTTGTGTTCCTTCTCTCGCTGTGTCTCTCTCTGTCAAATAAATAAATAAAATCTTAAAAAAAAAAAAAGAATGTATTCTCTTTGGTTTTCATTGGATTTTCTTTGTTGTGTGTAAATTACAATTTTTTTGCAATTATACTGCTTATGGTTCTTTGACCTTCTTAAATCTGTTGCTTGATTTCTTTCATTAGTTTTGCAAAGTTCTCAGCCATTATTTTTTCCAATATTATTTCTGACCTATTCTGTGTCTCCTCTTCTCAGTCCTTCCGGGACTCCCATCACTGTATCCTCTATATTTTTTAGCCATCCTTATTTTTTTCCATGTTCATTCTTGATATTTTTTCTGACCTTTCTTCTAATTTTCTAATTCTCTCTTTATCTATGTCTTTTAATTAAAATTAAGAAAAAGTCTTTTTTAAAGTCTTTTTTGTGTTGTTTATTGTATCTTATAATTTCCAGTTTTATTCTTAAATGTGCAATATTGTCTTATCTCCTTGAACATAGTAAGCATATTTATTTTAGAGTCTGTGTCTGATGAATGCCGTATTGGCAACCCCTGTGGGCCTTTTTCCATTGTCTGCTGTTTCTATTATATTTTGTTCATAAAGTTTATCACCTCATGTGTTGGGTTATTTTTTATTTTGTTCGGCATACTGTATTTATAGAACTGTTTGTAGAACTCTTCTGTAGTCAACAATGATGTTTTCTTTTTCCAAAGAAGTTTTATCTATGTTTATGTCAGGTAGCTGGAGGCATGAACAATTTGAGAACTTAAGTCCAATTTCAAGGATTGAGATGATTTAAAATTAACCTGAGGTCTTTAAGAGTTCCTGTCTACTTTGGGTTTCTTTTTTTTTTTTTTTTAAGATTTTATTTATTTATTTGACAGAGAGAGACACAGCGAGAGAGAGGAAACACAAGCAGGGGGAGTCGGGGAGGGAGAAGCAGGCTTCCCGCGGAGCAGGGAGCCCGATGCGGGGCTCGATCCCAGGACTCCCGGGATCACGACCTGAGCCGAAGGCAGACGCTTAACGAGTGAGCCACCCAGGCGCCCCCTACTTTGGGTTTCTACTTGAAGGTACAAACCTTCAAAATAAAACCTAATTGAGGCAGTTCCACAAGAACCCCCAACAACTTGGCAAATCCTGTACTCTAATCTCTACTCTAGCCCCATGAAGCTGTCAAAAGCTTTGCTCAAGTTCTCATTGCAAAGAAAAAAACATTTTTTATAGAAGGGGGGAGAGAGAGAGAAAGACGGAGAAAGGGGAGAGGGGCAGAGGGAGAGAGAGAATCTTAAGCAGGCTCCACATTCAGTGCAGAGCCCAATCTCACAACATTGAAATAATGACCTGAGCTGAGATTAAGAGTCAGATGTTTAACCAACTGAAAGACCCAGGCGCCCCTGAAGAAAAAACGATTTAACACATTGATGAGATGATGGATATTAAGTAACCTTATTGTGGCAATCATTTTACAGTATATATAAGTCAGGGCATTATACTGTATACCTTGAACTTATACCATGCTGTGTGTGAATTATATCTCAATAAAACTGGAAAAGATAAATAAACATTTGTAAAACCTCTTCTCAGCCTCTCAGCCTCTCAATAGCTCCTCCAGAACTGGCAAATATTCCCAAAGGAAAAATGGCCCTGGATGCTGAGCTTGCATCCTTGACCCTCTATTTCCTCCATATCCTAGGCTATAATTCTTTACTATCTTGTTAGATGTCTGATGTTTTCAAACAGATTTTTAAAAAATATTTTGTCCATCATCTCTGGTTGTCCTCTGCAGAAAATTGATTGGAATTACCTAGTCTTGCCATCACTGGAAACAGAAATCCCTAAGACTTTTGTTTATTGGTGGATCATGTTAGTCATTTCTGTACCCAAACATCAGGAATGAGGCTCATCTTTGAATTGATGACCTTTCCCTTGTGGATACAACTACAGTGATAGAACAATATTATGAAAGTTCACAAATTTCAGTGTAATTGCTTTATGCCTCACTTTGACCCACCTTATTTCAGGTAAGAGTCCCTAGTTTCATTTCAGTTGGCTTTACTTGTCATTTACTACTGCCACAGAAAATACTATTAAAGGCAGGTTGGTATAGTGGAAATAACACTGGAATTGGAGTAAGAAAACTTGGATTTAAATTCATTTCCATCATGTGTTTCCTGCCTTGGTTCCACAGTTTCTCTCACCATGCCTCAAGCCCTCCATGAGCATGCAGACCACAAAGGTACATGAGAGTCAATCTTTGACATCTACTCAGTTTGTGTAAGCCTTAACGTATTTATCTGTGAATTAGGACTTACAGCTATCTCATGTGGTTGTTGTAAGGAATAACTAAGGAAAGTTGTATAGCATTGAATTCACAACCATAGACATATAGGAGGCAGTTTAATTACTATTTGTTTTCCATTATAGACACAGTATTTTATGCAACAGATTTATCCCTAAAATTTTTTGTAAATCAAATCATGCTTTTAAGGTACTAAGGGAGCTGAGTTTTGAAGGGAAATTTATTGAAGATGCAGGACGAATCCTTCTACAGAATATTAAATCCATTTCACTTAATCTCTTGTAATCATATTGATGTTCATAAAATTCATGTGATCAGAGTAAGTTATACCTGCAATAAAGACACAAGCACTTCCTCTATTCAGATGGTCTTGGAAGCCTCACAGGCTTGATGACAACCTTGCTGAGATTATAAACAGTGATGTGGTTCCATGTGTCTGTAACAGCAAAGAGTTGACCTGAGCAGGCACGGATGATCTCAGTTAAATGTGAGGTGTATGCCACAAGAATATCATATGAGACCATGAGGTTTAGTAAGCACTAGGAAAAAAGCCTTACAATCAATTTATTAAGGCCATAATCCCAGATATTAATTCAAACATGATTTTTTGGTTCTGAAGGGTGAAATGTTTTATGACATTATTGCATTTCCAAAGATTTCATCATTTATTATGTTGACTGGAATTTTATCATTGTTTTAAGTAGCACTCTTTATGAGATCATTTTGTCCCTTTAGAATCTAAATCTGGGTAATGACTATGGTGTTTTCAGTTTCCAGTTGTTTGTAAGTAGTCATTGTCTTAAAAAATTGTTTAAAACAACAAAAACCCTTAGCATTCTAATGAAAATGTAAACACCCTGACTTCATTTTGATAATGTGCTAGTAGTGAGTATAAATGATAATAAACAAATGTGGATTCATTACTATAACTCAGGAAAACAATATTATGTTAGAAATTCTAGATAATCTTTTTGGGGTAGATGTAGACTTGAAACAGCATACAAGCTCATTACTGAGAAAGTTCTGATGATAATTAGCTTCTTAGAAACACAGGGATTTTTAGGGCAAGTATCTGTTATAAATGTTAAAATAAGGGAGGAATTTTTATGAAAACCTTTGCACATTTACTGTCATTTCATTTCAAAATTGGTTCCAATCTACTAATTTCTTGCTGTGAATCCTTGAAATTATGGTAATTAATTTTAAGTAGATTTCAAAATTAACAGTGGTTTAT
Source organism: Callorhinus ursinus (assembly GCF_003265705.2). Lineage (NCBI taxonomy): Eukaryota > Metazoa > Chordata > Mammalia > Carnivora > Otariidae > Callorhinus > Callorhinus ursinus. The sequence goes on along the minus strand of NW_027397106.1, from coordinate 8,587,403 downwards.
TGGTAACAGAGGAGGCAGTAATAACACAGGAAATGGAGGTGGACTGCGAAGGTTCAAATCCCTGCTTTACCACTTAGCAGCTGTGTAGAGGCAAATAAACTGACCCTCCTTAATTTGTCATCTCTAAAGCAGAAATAATAGTAATAGCACTTACCTCATAGAATTTTGGGAGAATTAAATGAAACCAACCATATAAAGTGCTTTACATAGGCTGGCACATAGTAAGCACTCATTAAATAGTAACTATTTACTAGTTACGAGTAAATATCCTAGTATAAAAAACTAGTATATCCTGAAGTACATATTAAATACAGAGTTCATGTTAGGAAGGGACAATGAAAGTAAGAGTAGACAACAGTCACTTCTTCAGCCATAATGCTCAATACTTGCGTGGGTCACTTAGCAAGTCCATTACATGATCTCTGCAACCTCAGCTCTACCACTGAGCAGGAAGATGGGATGTTCATAAATAGATTTACTTAGAAAAATGAGACAAGATAAAAAAGTCAAATTCTACCATCAATGTAATTTTATACATGAAAATAAGCCAGAATCTCATAGAATGTAAAAAATAAAAATAAATAGATAGTTTTTCACATGTTTCTAACTGGTTCCTTATTTAAACATCTCTCAGGAAAAAAACCCTCCTTAATGTGATTTTTTTTTTTTAATATCACACACACAGCCAACATCAACACGCCAAGAAAGATATTCCCATTAAAAGCAGGAAGGAAACAAAGATGCTTGATAAAGCTATCATTATTTAAAGTTACTCTGTAAATTCTGGACAATGTAATAAGATACGAAATGAGACATAACAATCGGAAGAGCGAATAATATTCTCACGTTGTAGCTTATAATGTTAGACGATATGAGAATGCACTGGGAAAACTAAAATTAACAAAAGGCAGTAGGTTTCCTACATTAATATTATATTGTCTACCTACCCAGACTACAACGAGTTATTTCTTGTCCCATTCAGTTAAACCATCCCATCCCAGTCACTCAATTCTTTATGGCCCCCATTATTTATGTGACTTATGGTGATTACCTTAAGCCAAAGCACTAATAAGAGTAGTCATCTGGGAGATTGTTGGGGTGACTTTGGGCTCAACAGTGCTAAGATAAGGTCTCCTAGGGAAATATATCTCTTCTTCTGAGTGCTGGGAAAGAACCAGGCCAGAGTGAGGCTGTCTGGCATTCGTTCAACAAATATTTCTTGAGCATTTATTCCAGACACCATGCTAATGCTGGGAACACAACAGTGGCATGGCCCCTGCCCTCATGGCCCTTTCAGTCTGATGAGAAAAAGAGAAATTAAATAACCAAACCCCAGAAAACATTTACGAAGTGCAAGTTATGGTGAGGTCTGAGAAGGAACAATAGAAAAACAGAAAGTGGCAGGGGATGAGGGAGGAAGAGAGAGGTTATATAATTGAGAATGAAGGTCAGGCAAGTCTGTCTGATGAAACGATGTTCAAGTCAGACCTGAATTACCAGGAAGGAGCCAGTCAGTCGTTAAGCGTCTGCCTTCGGATCGAGCCCCGCATCGGGCTCCCTGCTCCACGGGAAGCCTGCTTCTCCCTCCCCCACTCCCCCTGCTTGTGTTCCCTCTCTTGCTGTGTCTCTCTCTATCAAATAAATAATAAATAAATAAAATCTTTAAAAATAAATAAATAAAATAAATGAAAAAGGTTATTCTGGGAAAAGGGGTCTCTAAGTTACGCTAGCCTATCAATAGGGTCCATCCTGTACTAAACAAAATCAAGACTCTTCCAGCAAGATCAAAGGCTGGAGCAGGGTATGTGGATAGATTATGTCAGGCAATGAAAAGTGTCCATCACTCATTATCTTACAGTCCATATTAAGGAGGGTGAATTTTATGTCCAAGGACAATGAGAACTAATGAAGTATGCTTTTAAAGTAAAATTTGTTAACAGACACAGAGAGAAGTCTACATAAGTATATAATTTTTCCCCCACATTTCTATGTAGTATTCCATTGAAAGGGTTTAAGTGAGAATTTGCTTTTTAGAGAGATCACTCTGGCTCAAGAATGAATTAGAGAAAAATCAGAAGCAAAGAGACCAGTTAGGAAATTTGTCTAATCGTCCAGGCAAGAGCCAACAGTGGCTCAGATAAGCTTGTGTTAGTTGAGATGGAAAACACGGGATATATTTTCTATGGCATTTGGAGGTGTTTTTATGCAGGACCGCAGGCAGGAGCAGATTCAAATTTTGTGGCCCTAGAATTTATACAATTTATGAATGCTGTTTTAAAAAAATTGCAAATACAAAAAAGACACATATGAAATTAGGTACAGGATCTTGAAAGAGTCCTGGACAAACTTGAGCTTTATTTGCTTCACAGTCGATCTGCCGCCGGCTCTAGGAGAGGGGGAGGAGAGGTCCGGCCAAGAGCTAATGTTTACGGAGCATTTACTGTTGCCAGACACTGGTTTGCACCCTTTAAACATACTTTAATTCTCACAACAATCCTATGAGATATTTTTGTCTTCTCTGTTTCACAGATGGGGAAACTGAGGCTCAGCAAGGGATCCTGAGTCACAGCTAGTAAATGATTAGAGCTACAGTGATGCAGGCAGCCTAGCCCTTTGTCATGATGCTACGCTGCCTCAATATATAAGTCTCAAGATCAGGGACTGAGAACAAGGCAGATGACAATACTATTTACCATATGACAAAACAAAAACTGCAAGATGAGCAGTTAGGGGGGTACGTGAAGAGTTTGGCTGGGAATAAGTTCAGTTTGTGACACTTACTACCATTTAAATTGCAATGTCAAGTAGGCTGCTGGATATGTAAGATCCAGAAGGAAGAGACACACACATGGAAGTCACCAGCCCGGGAATGAATGAGGTGACCAAGGAGCGTACACCACAAGGGGGGAGAGACACAAAGGAGACCAAACAGAGGGTCCAGTTAGGTGAGGGGAAAACCAGGAGAGCTCAGTATCACAGAAGCCAAAGGGGGTGTGATGAGTTACATAACTGAATATCAGACAAGTGTAGACAGAAGTGAGAGGGAAAGCCCAGTATTGAAGAAAATCCCCAACTCCTACTTTGAGGGACCTTCTTCCAATAGCAACCAGAGATAGATGGATGAAGAGAAGCCTCTGAGCGAGCGTTCTAGAAATATAAAAAATAATTCATGGGATAACCTGGCCACGGGCTAGATATGAGGAAATTTTCAGGTTCATTGCAGGTCCAACACTACTTGAGGAGAAGACCAGAGTTCTGGAAGATGGAGGGAATGCATGACATAAACACACATCTGACCCCCTTCCCCCACATCCAGCAGACCTTCATTAACTTTCAATTTTTCTTTCAGGTGCATAGAATCAGATCAAACACAATCCATGTCATGACGCATGCATGGCCCGATGGAATTAGTTAACTCATTTATTTAGTTAGTTTTATTTTTTATTTGTTTAAATTTTTTTTTTTTTTGTTAGTTATTTTTAATAATGTAACGAAAGCACCTCCAAATCCACCGCTCAAAACACTGGTTCATTAAACTTTGAAAAAGCCATTCAAGGAAATCTTACGAAGAGATCTTACCGGCATAGGGGAGTGCAACAGCTAGAAAAGCCCAGACAGGAATTGCAACTAACTTTCAGGGCTACACGAGTAAGCAATCTTCGGTCACATTAATAAGGCTGTCCATGCCAAGGACGGTAAAAGCCCCACTGTAACCATCACTGGGCACATGGCGTCTGGTCTTTTATCATCAGTTCTAGGAGTTATATTTTAAGGAGAACGTTGACAAATCAGAGTGTACCCAGAGACTATAATTGAGGATGGTGACATGATGAATAAGGGAAGATATATTTAGCCCAGGGTTGAGGGTGGTGGAGGTAGGCTGGGAGGACAAGGGTCCTCTAGAGCTGTTCATATAGATCTGTTCCATGTTGTATCCCAGGAAAGAAAATGGGCCAAAGGTGGGTTTAAGTAGGAAAGGTTATTTTAGCCAAGTGAAATAAAGAATTTCCTGAAAATACCCAGGCTTCAATCAACAGCTCTTAAAAAAATCAGCTGTCACCAATGAAATTGATTCAGAGGCTGAGTGGCAGGGATGCTGTAGAGAGAACCACCTGCATTCAGGCAAAGGTTGAGCCTCATCCACTGACCCTAAGTTTCTTCAGGCTTGGTTTCTTCTTCGGGCTCTGCTCTCCAAATTCCTCCATAACCCCCTGCCACAACGAGTCAGCTGCCTCCTTTCAGCTGTGCCCCACTGCCCCTAAGCTAGGGTGTCGATCAACTAATCATCCAGGGCACTTACCTAAAGAGGAAGTCCCCATGACCTATCATCCTTCCGTGGTTTATCCTTCTGGATTTCTCTCTCTGGACTATCAGATCCCTGAGGCCGTTTTATGACGCCTTCCCATCCCAGCCCATGTGACCTCTGGGACACCTCTCTGAACCCTCACCGTCCCTGAAAGTTACTGTCCTTCCCCACTAACTTGCCTTTAAGTTTCCAATGGTCTAAACATTTTGGTCATATTCGTTCAAAAACTGTCAGGTTTATTTTATATTGTTTGGGTGCTCCAGCCTGAAATTTGGGGGATTTCTATGTCCTTTTTTCTACCCACTATCTTTACGCTTCCTCTTGCCTGTGTAACCTTTATTTCTTGTCTTTTCTGTTCCCTCTCCTTCCCATCCCATCCTATAACACTCTTCATCTTCAAGTTTTGTTTTGTTTTGTTTTGTTTTTAATGTAGAAGGCAAGAGATAAAAACAGAAGCAGAGAACACAAAACATGCCCTCCTCCCTCCTGCCTTCTCTCGCTCTCGCTCTCCCTCTTCTCTCAAATTGTAAAAGTAGGGTAATGCCAGAGTGGGTAATCACTGAGGCTTGGGTCTTTGGGTATGAAAACAGGTTCCACCCCTTGAGCCTTGGGCAAGTCACAGAACCTCTTTGAGCCTTAATTTCCCCATTAGTAAAATAAGGATGATAAAAATATGTGCAACCAGAGATGAAGAAATGCATGTGAAGTGCGTCCACGGTGTCTGACACATAGTCTGTGACAAGTGAATGTTTGTTATTACCGGTATCATAAGAGGAAATTACTCTATGACTCAGTACAGGATATGGTCATCCCTTGATTATATACATCACAAGTATGCATCCCTTTCTAAAGACATTTTCCCTTCTGTTGCCCAGCTAAGAAAATTTATTTATTCATGTATTCAACAAATACCTATTAAGCACATACTAAGTTTCATTCCTTGTGCTGGGGCTGGGAGGGGGGGGCTTGATTAAATAAACTCCTGTATAAACACACTGTAGAATATGCCGCTGTGGCTAAAGAGAACTAGATATATTTATACGTTTGATCATGGAAACATCTCCAAAGATGTGGAATTCAGTGGGAGAAAGAAATTGCTGAACAGGTTATCCAGAGCGATACCATTCCTATAAAATTACACACACACATGCACAAAATGCATATTTTGTATGGATATATATACACACACACATACATACATGTAATGTATATATGTATATGTAATACAATGTGTCTGTGTGTGTGTGTGTGTGTGTGTGTATATATATATATTTGTAATGTAAATGTGTAGAGGAAGTTTTAGACTGGCAGACATCAAACTGGGAAGGAAACCAGGATGGGGAAGTGGGGAATGGTTTAAAGGAATATTAGCCTTATTTGTAATGCTCAGATTTTTACATGGAGAAGGAATTCATATACTATCTAGATCATCTTTTTAAAGTAAAATAAGGAATCACATGGCCCTTGCCAGATTTCTTGCTTGTCCAATTGCCACTGGGTCCCTGGGATTTCTGACTTCAAACAGGGATTCAGTTATCAATTAAAAAAAAAAAAAAAAGAATAGAAAAAAGAAAGCCTAACCACACAGAAGATCCCAGTCTTGTCACTGTCTTCTTTGGGGTCTTGAAAAATGAGGCAGAGGTATATTTATATAAGCACACCTACGCGAAGTTCTAAATTTACCTATTTAGGAAAGCGCGCGCACAAACACTCGTCTCCTGGGAGAGCGGGTCTGCGGGCTGAGCCCCTGGCGCGCGCAACCGCCCGTCTTCCTCCCGCCCGCCCCGCCCCCGCTCCGGAGCCGGCACCTTCCAGTCTTTCATCAGCTGGAATCTCAACAATATCAGCCTGCAGGAAGCAATAAAAAAGTCCTAGGTGACAGTTTTCACTTCCAGTATGTGGGATGCTGAAGATCGAAGTTCTAAATGGAGCTTTTCCTTGGGCTTGCTTTGTGGTCCTGGCAAATCAGATTAACTTTGAGGCATCGGTGAGGCAGAGAGGATGACGTAAAACACTGTCAGTCCCTTTAAATAGGTAACTTTGAATTTGCTGAGGCCTCAGAAGGCAGAAGGGGCTTGCATTGGGTCCAACACAGGTACCTTTGTGAGTTTTTATACATACACATGAGGTACATAAGTTGATAAGTTGATCATATTTATAGAAACAGATCCTAAATTATGTCAGAGAATGTAAATAATATGATGTATTATTTATGTAATATTTTATGTACATGCCTAAATTTGTGTAAATGTCTATTAAATGCACATACTCATATATTCACAAATTTTTTTCTCTTGTTAATGTCCCAAATAGAAGATCTAACAGCTGTCCCTAACTAATACGTAATGGTTACCAGCAGAGCATACAGGTATAGGCTGCATAATTTATAATTATCCTGTTATGAGTTTTTTTAAGTTTGTTTATTTATTTATTTAATCTCTTCACAGAATGTGGGGCTCAGACCTATGACCTAGAGATCAAGAGTCGCGTGCTGTCCCAGCTCAGCCAGCCAGGTGTCCCAATGTTATGAGATATTTTAAAAATGGGATTGGTTTTTTCTGATTAAAACATCAAGGCCAGGAGGAGGGTGAAACACACAAGGAGCTGAAGGTGCAGAATCTGAGGAGGCCCCCCAATCTCCCGCCCCTGCATGCCACTTGCCTCCTGCCTAGTTGCAGCCCTGATAAAAATGCCTGTTTCTTCTATCATGCCCATCACCAGCCCCCAAAATTACTAATACTTATTAAGTTCTGGATGCTGTTTATGCACTTTACATATATTAACCAACTTAAATGTCTAATTTCTAATCAGATGTCTAATGTCTAATTTCTGTCTAATGTCAGTAATAAAGTGAATTACAAGTTACTGTGCCTAATATGCAAAGTGCTTCAAAAACCATAACTAAGGTGCCCCAGCTAGACCAGACCTCAGATGAGAGCTGGGCAGCCAAATGATGAGTCCAGATCTCCCAGGACATGTGCCACCTGTGTTAAAATCCGGCGCTCTTTCCTCTCCGTTAGGCATGGTGGTGCTTTTCTCTGAATATACACTGCATGAAGTATCCTTTTACCAATTTCTTTCTGTGTTGGGGCAGTTTGGCAGGCAGTAGGCTTCAACTCTACCGGCTTCCGTGTAATATGATTGACAGATTTCAAAAAGGATATATATGTTCATTTCCTATGTTACTACTCCTACTTTGAAAATGGCGGTAGATAATGGAACTTATGATAGTCTAACTGTACTTCAACACGATAATATGCTTATATTTAAACTCATACACAGACCATGGAAGGGGGATTTACCCAACATATTATCTAGTATCTAGCTACAGGTGATTTACTGTTGTGCACTGAAATGCAGTTGAAGTACAAGATGGATAGTAATATTATATTGTGGTATATATCCTGTTCACATCAGGCCTTCGTAATAAAAGCCGAACAGCAATCTACAGAACCTGTCTTAAATCTGCCATCTAAGATACTGATTGTAAAATAAAATGATCAAAGTGCAGGTTATCTCTATACCGCCTTCCCCTGAGAGAGTGGTATGCAAAGAACTTCCTCCTTTTTATTTATTTACATTCAGTCAACAGAAACATAAATTAAATTAAAAACCTTAGTGTTATGTGGACTGAATAAAGCACACCTAATATGTTGCTAAGTAGACATTTGTTTTAGATATTACAGACTACAGCCTGTATTGTACTTTTACCCAGTGCACCTTTTACTACATACTGACAACAAAATATGCTTATAAAAAATAATAGAGTAAAATGATTTTTGCAAACCAGCAATTTCACATGCTACAATCCTGCTGAGAATAAACAATTTTTAGTGGGTCTTTATATTTGACACATGAAATCAAGCATTCCTGCAACTTGATTTCATTTTAAATAATTTCTTGAGGCTGCAATGGAAAGAGACCAACACAAACAAGTTAACATTGCATAGAGAAATCACAAATGAATTTTAAGCAGAACTTTTTGCCTTTACAGGCAAGTAATTTTAAGAACACTAAAGGCCAAACTTCCCTGTAAAAAGGGATGTCCTTGTGTGTTATAGAATGTAGAGGACAGAAAAGTATGAGGTCTGGAGTTAATGATCCTATCTTCCAAATGCATACGCAGACAGAGATTCGGGTTAAAGTGAAAGTAGAGAGAATCCTTGGAAGGGGAAAGAAGTCCCAGCACTTTGATCACATTTCTGTTATACTGAGGACTTAGATACCCTCTTCTCTGTGCTTCCCTGGCTCCTGACACAAAACCCTACCATGACACTGATCTAGTGAACTATAATGATTTACTTATTATATATATATTTTACATATATAATGTAAAATATTAATATTAATGTAAAAATGCATAAGATTTAGCTGGCTGTCGTCCCCGACTATAACCTCCTAGGGAAGAGAAATTGTCTTACTCATCTTGTGACCCCAGCCCCAGCACCTAGCCCAGTACTCAGCACTGAGTAGGTGCTCTCAAATGCCCGGTGAGACTGATAAGGAAAACAATAACATGACTTGAAAGAATGAGAGAGAAACATGGAGGGGGAGGACGAAATATAGTCACATTTGATGTATCCTGAGGAAATGAGAGCTGGTTATAGGTAGATTTGACACATGGAGCATTTTAGGGTCAACTACTGAATATAGTTGGGCCAGTCCTTCCCCCCATTCATTCAGCAAATATCTACTGAGTGCCAGTTATGTACTAGGCAATCACTAGCTACTGCAGTAGCCTGATATCATGAAACACAGAAGCACTATAATTTGTCATGATTTCCATACAGATATGCCAACAAAGAGTCAGAGCTGAAGTTCAAGTTTAAGCTCAAGCGAAACTGTAGATGATTTTTTATTTTACCATTTAAATATATCTTGCCATTCACTAAGTAGCTTCATTCTCCTTAAGACTCAAGGGTTCACTCTAATGTACATTTAACAGCATAACCAGATCCTCTTAAGATCCTGGCTTAATTCTTCAACTTTGCACTCATATGCTAAGTGCCACTTATAATTATCCTGAAATGGGCCTCATTTCTTTAAGCATTTCATATCAGACTGGAGACCCTTGGACGGGTTACTTATTTTTTTCTGTATTTGATTCTATGCCAAATGTCTTATTTTCCTTCAACAAATAATACCTGCCTCTAATATGGTAAAGAGAAAATGGGAACAAAATTGGGTTATCTTGTTTTCTCAGTTTTAAAAGATCATGTTAGAATGACCACTCACGTAGTTTATAAAAACATTTGTCTTTTCAATCAATGACAGAGAAAATCCCAATAAGGGTTTAAAAGAAATCCTGTCCACTAAACTAGGCAGATGTCTTTTAAAAATATATAAAGTCTTTGAGTTCTTTCTTTTCCATTTACACATAATTTCTGGATGCAGAGGCAGGTCCTTCAGTAAAACACAAGTATAGAAAATGATACTACAGTTTTCCTTAAGGTAAGAATAAAGGGCTTCTTTTTTCTTGCCATTTCCCCTTATTAAACTGACAAAGGCAGCACTTTTAGAATTCTGTTAAAAGCAAGCTTGTTTGCTTATAGGTCAAAGAAGAGAAACAGAGAGATTAGAAGTAAAAGAGACCCATTTGTTTTATCCATATCACCACCAGGACAGAATTGTTCCTTTCAGTGACCTTTCTGGTTGGCGATGTCATAACTGACGGTGGATTCAGCATTCTCCTTTTTAAGAGTCGATTTGTAATTGAACATTTCACCATTAAAATAGGTAACGGCCTCAGCATTAGTTCAAGCAGCACTTAAAATTCAATTTTATGTTCCCCTCTTGTTAATTAATCCTATCCTATTTCATCCTTCCATTTTCTTTTTTTCCCTTACATTTCAACGCCTAAATATGAAGTTAAGTCTTGGTATCATTTCTAGACTGTGCCATGCTGTTTCTGGCCACCACTTAGCCACATGATATACTCCATAAATCTTCCTTCATAAATCAATGTGTCCCTTCCATTAACTATGTTTGTTATTTATCTCTGGGTTTCATCCAAGACTGTCAACATTGTTTGTTTATTTAGGTGCTCAAAATTGAATACAGTTGACTCACAGTACTTTCAGCCATACTTGTGTGAGAGACTACAAACTTCCTTCCCTGGTGCTACAACACTGCCTCAAAGAGTTCTGCTTGGTCCTTCTTTTCCTATTCACTCTAAACTTGTCTACGTCTCTCCGTCGCAGGTTGCTTCTAGCAATCCCACTTCTCAAGATTCTCTTCTCTTTTCCCGTGAATTGCTTCTGATGTGATTTGTGCCAGATATTTGTTTGCATCTTTCTGAGAAATATTTCATTTTTTTTCATCCATATTTCTGACTTGCCTTGGTCTTTGTGAACCATACTGCTGTTCATATCCTGGCCATTTATCAAAGCTTGTAACAGCTCCCAATTTAGTCATCTCAGCGACTATCATTAACATTCTGTTCATTCCCTCTTCCGGATTATGGATTACATAAAAATACAAACTACAGTGACTCACAAAGAGACAAGCCTTCAGGACTTTGCACAGTGCTGTTCCTGTTACCTTTTGCAGGTGGCCTTTCAGCCCCTCCAGCCTGCATGGCTGTGGTATTACCAAGGCTGCCTGGAACTAACATATCCAGGAAAACCATACAGCATGGCAAGTCCAATGTTTTGCTCAAGTCTGAATATAATGCAAATGTCCGACAATGTTCCCATCACTGGCCCATCTCCCCTCCATAAATAAACCTCTGTAAAATCTGATCTTGCTTCATGGGGCGTTTGGGTGTGTGGGTTGGTTTGGTTTTTTTGTTTTGTTTTGTTTTTACAGTTTCATTTAGTTTAGTTTGGAGTTTGTTTGGGTTAGGTTTTTAGGCATCCCTCCCTCAGATGATATTATAACTTGATGTGATTCATTTTGGTTGTGTCAAATGCACATCTGGGGAGCTCACAAGTATGCCAGAAATAGCTCACAAACGTGGAGCTTCTCCTTCAATTGACAGGTCACAAAGCTCCCTCCACAGTTGCTGGGGGGAGGGTTAACCTGCGGCTATTCTTCTTTTTTTTTAGGATTTTTATTTTTATTCATTTGAGAGAGAGAGAGAGAGAGAGAGAGAGAGAGAGCATGAGTGGGGGGAGGGGCAGAGGGAGAGAGAGCACGAGAAGCAGATTCCCCGCTGAGCAGGGAACCCGATGCGGGGCTGGATCCCAGGACCTTGGGATCATGACCTGAGCCAAAGGCAGATGCTTAACTGACTGAGCCACCCAGGTGCCCCACCCCCACCCCCACCCCTGACCCACGGCTATTCTTAATGCTTCTCTCTACCAATTCTACTCCCAGGGTTTGCTTTAAGACTTCAAGCTCACTGGCTTTATCTCCACACTGTCACAAAGCTGGCCAGCTTCCTCGAGGAATAAAGTTTAGGAATGGATGCTCAACAGTCATGTGTCCCATTTCCAGGGTTCTGTGATTGGTGCCGCTGGGGCTAGGCAATCCTAAAGCACTCTGAGTCTTTAGCTGTTACGTTGATAACCCTGATTATATCATAAGGAATAAATAAGATAATTGATACAAATGTATAATATGAATTTAACATTGTTAAAGAGAAAAAAATATAGCTATTTGTCCCAATTTTATTTTTCCCTTTTAGCAGTTTATGTCATGTGGCTAAGAATTTTATTCTTTCCAGTTTCTACTTATCTTTAATCTTTTCTTGAAAAAGAATAAAATTATAACTATTCTTCAATATATACTTTAATAAGTGATTTGCAGCTTTCTTGACAGAATCCCTAAGATGTAAATTTTCTATGACTATTTAACTTCACCATATTTGGGCTTTTCACTTTCAATATTTGCCATGGAATTCGTCCCTCCACATCTGGCCTTTCTTTTCTTTTTTAAAAGATCTTATTTATTTGACAGAGAGAGACACAGCGAGAGAGGGAACACAAGCAGGGAGAGTGGGAGAGGGAGAAGCAGGCTTTCCGGTGGAGCAAGGAGCCCGATGCGGGGCTCGATCCCAGGACCCTGGGACCATGACCTGAGCCGAAGGCAGACGCTAAATGACTGAGCCATCCAGGCGCCCCACATCTGGCCTTTCCTGCACATCCTTTTAGATATTTCTAGGCCACACTCCAAGCTACTAGACAGTAGCACTATTAGGAACACAGACAAGAACCAGGAACCACTAAAAATAAGAGCTCTAAATAACTAAAGTAGATATTACAAAGTTCATCCATTAAAATGCATGTATGCTATTCAGAGGTGAGGCCCAAACTCAGGGCCCATAAACACTTGACATATTGTTCTAAAAAATGTTATTAGCTATTTTCTAAGTCTAATATATTAGGCCAGTGAATTTGAAATGGAACAAAGAATTTCGTCCTCCAGGTTAGCATTCTGAGAGATATCAATAGTGTAATCTACAGAGGAATCCAGAAAAACAAAACTACTAAAAATTACTGCAGAGTGAAATCACTAAACTCAGGACAAACAGCCCAACGTCCCTCAGCTAACTCTGATGGCACTACTGGGCCATGTCACTGTCCAGTTAGTAAGTGCAGTTCATAATGATGTGTTCATCGTATTCATATCATTTCCTGGTGAAGTGAAGAGTATAATACATTTTAGATGGGCTTCCATCTAACATAATTTTTTAATTTTTGTTGCTTAAAATAGCAAAGTTATTTTCAAAATAACTGTCAGGAACAACTTGATCTGCAAAAGATAGCCAAATGTCTCTATAAATGACAGTGTATTTTTCATGTTCTCCTTGACATCTATACACCAATGCCCAACCTTTTGAGAATATAAATTCCTCAGTAGCAGGGACTGGTTATGTTCCACTACCTTTGGATATAGAATGCCTATCTGAGCACACAGTAAGAGCTTAGAATCCTAGACTTTTAGAATGAAAAGAATCTTGGAGAGCATTCTCTTCCAATTCATTTGTTTTATGGAATTGTTAACTACATGCACTAACATTCCCTTAAAGTATATACGGCATTTCCCCCCAAAATTTTACAAAAAAAATTTCTTTTCTAAAAATGCTCTACTTAAATATAAGTATATACTTAGAGTTTTATAAAATACAAACAATAACATAAGATAAGGACTGCTGTGCAACTTGTTTTTCACATAAAATTCTTAATATATTTTTTAAAGAATGAATCTGTATGCAGCAAAAATTATAATATAGTAAACACTAGAACTAAGCTCTCTTATAATATTACTTAATTATTCTGAGTCATTAATAAACACAGTTTACACATCAAGATTCACTTCAGGCTGTACAAATACTTTTTTCAAGTTGAAGGATGGAATAATCACCAGAAGGAAGTAAAGGATATGTGAAGAGCAAATGTTTTCCCTATAAAAATACACTTAAACACACGGCCCTTCGACATTTTAAGATGAAGCATGGAGGGCAAAGACTATCAAAGTTGTATTCTTAATATTCTTACTAATAAAGGTTATTATACTGTCAGAACTAAGGAGGATGCCCCAAGATCCACTTAATATGGCATTTGCAAACTGCAGGTGGCAATTGATAAGTGGATCCTAAAATCATCTTAGTAGATTACAACCAGTATTTTTTAAATGAAATAGAATAAAATAGAAAATATCAGAATGCATTCCAATTAGTAAGGGTAAAAATTATTTTCTAAAAATTCACTGTACATGTGTGTGTGTTTGTGTGTGTGTACCATTGTGATAGAAATGTATTTCTTGCTGTGGGTCACAGGCACAAAAGGTTGAAAGTTCCTGATCTGATCTAGCCTCTGGCTTTCAATGAGGTGTAACTGTAAGTGTTTTCAGAGAAAAAGACATCTGTGCATTTGTTGGGGTCTTAAAACAAGCCTCTCCCAAAGAACCAACCATTATTTGAAGTGCATTGTCGAGTTCTCTTTCCGTCAAGATTATTGGAAGGCAGGCTTACTTCCAAACTTACTTTCTTTGCAACATAAGTTTACCCAGCCAAGTAGTTGATTAAAACCCAGCAGAAATCCATCCCAATCATTAGCCATCATTATGATTTTAATTATAGGAGCACAGTGATAACAGGGAAAACTTCGCTACAAATGGAAACAGACCTCACATTCTTTGACCGAGTTCCTTTCCTCTAGAATCAGTGAGGCAGAGGCTGTTGACCCATCCCCAACCTTGAAGCATGTCCAGAGCACTGACAGTCTCAATTGGGTCGTGCTGAATGGAATAGGACGATTGTACTTGACTTCTTAATGAAGACTACATCTTCCTTTGCCACAGTCCTTCCTCCTTCTGATAGAGCTGGGTGCAGAAACAGTCACAGGAGAAAGAAGCTATGTCCAGAAATTTCTGTGTTTCTTTGTGTTTTACTGGCTTCTTACTCAAATAAGGAGGCAGTGGAGTAGAGTGTGTGTGTGTTGGGGGGGTTAAGACACGCATATTCTGGTGGTTGAAGTGGAGTTTTTTTTTTTTTTTTTAAGATTTTATTTATTGCACAGAAAGAGACACAGCGAGAGAGGGAACACAAGCAGGGGAAGTGGGAGAGGGAGAAGCAGGCTTCCCGCGGAGCAGGGAACCCGATGCGGGGCTTGATCCCAGGACCCTGGGATCATGACCTGAGCCGAAGGCAGATGCTCAACCACTGAGCCACCCAGGTGCCCCGAAGTGGAGTTTGATTGTAATCTGAACAAGTCTTCGAATTGCTCTGGGCCTTTATGTCTTCGTTTCTAAAACGAGAACTGTGCCACAACCGTTTGGCCAGGAATGATCATCATAACAGCACCTACGTGGCGCTGTGTCAGTCACTTCAATGACTAAGTTAGTCCTCACGGCATTACTAGGCAGAAAAATTTTCCTTATTTTGCAGATGGATATAGATATATGAGAAGCAAAGAAGTTAAATAACTTGCCCAACGTTGTACAGTTAGGCAGTGGGAGAGCTGATTCAAACTCAGGCAGTGTCTAGATGCTGCGCTCTTCACATCACGAAATACTGCCTTAGCCAAGAGCTTTTTTTTGATCACTTATTCTAGCCTCAGTTACTCTCCAAAGCTCATTTTCTAAA
Source organism: Callorhinus ursinus (assembly GCF_003265705.2). NCBI lineage: Eukaryota > Metazoa > Chordata > Mammalia > Carnivora > Otariidae > Callorhinus > Callorhinus ursinus. The sequence goes on along the minus strand of NW_027397106.1, from coordinate 8,572,068 downwards.
GAAATTTCTTACTAAACTGTAGTTACTAAGCAGTATGTTATTTGTTTTCCATTTTTAATAATCAAAGGGATGTTGAATGGTCAGAGTTTCTGATTAACATAAAATGAATTACTACTTACCTGGACAGAATTCTTGCCCACCAGTTCACTAGATTTCCAGGATTACCTCTGACCTTCTAGTGGTTCTGGGAATTCTCAAGAAGATATCCTCCTCAAGGTAAGCAGAAGGGGGCAGCAAAAAGCCTCATGACACATGTCAAATGAGGTTTTTGACCCAGATTTATTGGTTCTTTTAAAAATATGTTTCAGGGGCGCCTGGGTGGCTCAGTTGGTTAAGCGTCTGCCTTCGGCTCAGGTCATGATCTCAGGGTCCTGGGATCGAGCCCCGCATCGGGCTCCCTGCTCTGCAGGGAGTCTGCTTCTCTCTCTCCCTCTGCCTACCACTCTGCCTACTTGTGCTCTCTATCTCTCTGTCAAATAAATAAATAAAATCTTTAAAAAATATATATGTTTTGGGTGCCTGGGTGGCTCAGTTGGTTAAGCGACTGCCTTTGGCTCGGGTCATGATCCCGGAGTCCAGGGATTGAGTCCCTCATCGGGCTCCCTGCTCGGCGGGGAGCCTGTTTCTCCCTCTGACCCTCCCCCATCTCATGTACTCTCTCTCTCTCATTCTCGTTCTCTCAAATAAATAAATCTTGAAAAATATATATATATGTTTCAAAAAACCACAATTAAATACCACTCCACATCCACTAGAAGAGCTATGATTAAGAAGACAAATAACAAGAGTTGCTTAAAAGGTACAGGAATTAGGATCCTCATACACTGCTGAAGAGAATGTAAAATGTTGCAGCTACTTTGGAGAACATTCTGGCAATTCCTCAAAAAGTTAAATGTAGACATACCATATAACCCAGCAATTCCACTTCTAGATATACACCCAAGAGAATTAAAAACATGTCCACCTAAAAACCTGTAGGTAAATGTTCATAAGAACATTATTCATAATAGCCCTACACTGGAAATAACCCAAATATCAGCTAATGAATGGATTAACAAAATGTAGTATCTCCATTCAATGGAACATTATTCAGCCACAAAAAGGAATGAAATACTGATATATGCTACATGCTACAACATGAATGAACCTTGAAAACATCATGCTAAGTGAAAGAAAGCACAAAGTCACAAAGCACCACTTATATGATTCCATTTATATGGAATGTCCAGAATAGGCAAATCCACAGAGACAGAAAATAGATTAGTGGTGCCAGGGGCCGAGAGGAGAAGAGAATGAGGAGAGACTGTTCAGGTGTGTGGCATTTCATTCTGAGCTGATGAAAATATTCCAGAATTAGACAATGGGATGGTTGCACAACTTTGTTAATGTACTGAAAACCACTGAAAGGGTGAATTGTATGGTATGTGAATTGCATCACAAATTCTTTAAAAATTCAGTCTTGATACTGTCAGGGAGGAAAAGTTTTCCTCGATCCTCTTAGGGTCCCTGGCTGAGTCTAAAAATCAAACGGACAAAGACAAATAAACAGAAGAAATGCACATGAATTTATTTAGTGTACATGACACGGGAGGCTTCATAAGGAAGAAACAGACCTGTGTGCTTTTTGCCAGGTTTGATGGAGAGTGAACAGTCATGGGGGAATATGACAGGGTAAAGAGTATGAGGTGATGATAGTAAACCGGGGCAAACTGAGCAAGAACTGTTAGGATTCTTCTTAGCGTCCCTTTGTCTTCAGAGATAAAGATGCTCCTTTCCTCAGGAAAAAAAAAAAAAGGTGGATTAGTACTTTCTAGGAGCTGGTGGTAGGGGCAATGGGGAGTTACTGCTAATGAGTTTCTCTTTGGTTATGATGAAAACACTCTGATAGTAGATAGTGGTGACAGCTGCCCAACTCTGACTAGACTAAAAACCACTGGACTGTACACATTGAAGGGGTCAATTTTATGGCATGTGAATTATATCTCTATAAAGCTGTTCTTTAAAAAAAAAATACAAAATGTGTACTGCGGTCCCACCTGTGGCAGTGCCTCGTCTAGGCGGTGAGGGGTCGCAGAAGCGAACAAAGTAGACAAAGCACTTGACCTCACAGGATTTGCAATTCTAGTAAATAAGTAAACAAGTGGAAGCGAACTTTGTGCTCCGGCAGCCCGACCCTGGAGCGAGCCTGGGGCACAGGCAGCGCTCAGCTCCACTCCTGCGGACTCCTGGCAGGCACTGGGTCAGCACAGCTCCCGGGCAGCCCCTCACAGTGGTCCTCTGAGGTCTCCTCTCAGACCCCAGCGCAAAGCAGCTCAGTGGCCAAGGCTTCAGTCCAGGAATCCATTCTGGGCACAGGTCTCAGAGCTCATCACTGACCGACACCCCCGCCCACCCCAGCCTCCCTGGCTGTCTTCCCCTTCACTTTTACCCTTACTCATTTACTTGATAAATTATTTAAGTATGTACTGAGGGCTAGATTAGTTAGAATGCTTTGGGATAAAAGATACAGGCAACTGACTTTCTAAACGATAAGGAAAATTATTATTTCTGTACTAGGAGGTCCAAACTCTAGGCACAGGGCTCTGGCTCGTTTCTGTGGTATTCATGTGGCCCTGCACTCTTCAGTGGGTTGTCGTTGTCCTCCAGCAGCTGCAAGGACAGCCGGTAACAATGGGCAACATGCTTTCTTGGTTATATCTAGCAAGAAAGAAAGAGGGGGAAAAAAACTAACCCCAACTCTAGTGTAAAAATCTGTCGGTTCAGTCTATCAGAGGCAACTTAGATCAAGTAGCGACAGTTGGCAGCAGAATGTCACATGATGATTGGCTTCAACTTTGCTCTGGACCACTTAGGACCAAGGAGACGGGAATTCCCATGGTTGACTTAGGACTGAACCCTGGAGCTGGACGAGGAATCAGTGTCCCCCAAATTATGTGGACTACATGGGAAGGAAGAAGGGGCTCGGTCTGATTTACTGTTCAATATAAACTGTCTATTCCTTAAGCTCATTCCAGGTACTAAGTGCTTCTCTGTGTGCTAGGGATAGAGGTAGTATACCTTTTTATTTTTATTTTTATTTTTTTTATTTTTTTAAAAGATTTTATTTTTTTGACAGAGAGAGACAGCGAGAGCGGGAACACAAGCAGGGGGAGTAGGAGAGGGAGAAGCAGGCTTCCCGCGGAGCAGGGAGCCCGATGCGGGGCTCGATCCCAGGACCCTGGGATCATGACCTGAGCCGAAGGCAGACGCTTAACAACTGAGCCACCCAGGTGCCCCAAGGTAGTATACCTTTTTAATTGATGAAGGACTATTTTTACAGCTAAAGCTGCCTCTACATCTTCCCCCAAAGAACCATGTGTTCTCTCTCCAAGTGGTGGCATTTCAAGATCTCTTACACCCGGGTGGGGTGATATTTGAGAGCAAGTACCTGACACTACCAATATCACATCCTATAAGCAGTCACTCATTCTGCTTTGCTTATGGCCAACCCTGCATATATCCTACAAGATCCTCATGAGCATAGGTGTGCCCTCTTGGAGAAGGTTCTTACTTCTGCCCCCATCCATACAGTGTGCTATAAATGGATGCCAAATTTTCTGCTAGAAAGTTCTATACTTCATTCCCAGGAAACTGCATTAAGCATTGGTCAAATTATCAGCCTCTGCTTAGAAAGTTATTTGGACATTTGAGATACCTCCTCAGAAATATTTTAGACATATACAGATTTAGAATTTGCAGATTACTCATATGCCACTAGAAATTCTGTAAAACAAAAAAAACAAAAACCACACTTTAGGCAAGTCCTAGGCAATTGGTACTTTTTTGTTTCTTAATGCTTACACAAAGGAGAATGTAAGAGTGTCTTTAAACTATAGAGCTTCTCCTCCACTCCATACATGCCTGCCACAACTTCGCCACCTAACCAAAAATGTGATTTCAGGCGGTATCAAGAATGAATATGAGCATTAATTCTAAACTCCACATGGGCTTAATCAGAATCACAGCCTCATCTGTATGCTCTTGTAAGCGCAAGGCAAAGAGACTTGCCAATGTAGCTGAAAGGAGAAAGGCCAACTGGATGGAAGAGACCCACAATTATTGATTAAATTTATAAACAGCAAATGCAGAAATGCTGGACTCTCAGGAAAGAAGTTCTCAAAATAATCCTGAGACCTAAAACCAATTGATATTATTAACAATACTGAGTATTTGATCATGATTTATTATTTATAAAATGATTTTACACACATTATCTCCCTTGGACATCCTAACAATCCTGTTAGATGGAGGGAAGGTATTTTCATCTGATGGATGAAGAACCTGATGAGACAAAGTTTAAGGCTGTGTCATGAGCCTCAAAGATGGCAAGTTCAGAAGATAACACTCACTCCCAGGTTTGATCATCTCTGAGCCACACCTGGCTCTGACTTGCCTTCTCCTGTGGGGAGCATTTACTTTTCAATGTGCCCAGTGCAAAGAATAAGCTCAAAATTGGATTTTTGGGTTCCTGGATGAGAAGAATGAATGAAAGGAAGAAACAAATGGATGATGTGGAGCAAGTTACAGTGAAAACCAGAATTACAATGAAAGATATTTTTAGGACTAGGGAGAGTTAATTAATATAAGCTGTCTTCAAGAATATATGGAGAATTTCTCAGAATGGAGAATTGAATAAAGGCAAAGTTGAGGAATGTTGCCCACTGATTTAAAACTTATCTTTTTCATTGGAGGGGGAGACGAACCATGAGAGACTATGGACTCTGAGAAACAAACTGAGGGTTCTAGAGCGGAGGGGGGTGGGGGATGGGTCAGCCCAGTGATGGGTATTAAAGAGGGCACGCTCTGTGAGAGCACTGGGTGTTATATGCAAACAATGAATCATGGAACACTACATCAAAAACTAATGATGTAATGTATGGTGATTAATATAACATAATAAAAAAATTAAAAAATAATACTTACCGTTCTCAAAATGTACACTGTAAACCTTGATTGTTGCTTTCCTCTAAAAAGATCTTCAATGCCTCTATTATTTTTTTCATTGATAGTTACCATTTGTTGTGTTTACTCAGTGCCAGTTACTCTGCATAAATTTTCTGGTCTAACCCTCACAATTACCCCCTAAGTGGGAATTATTAACTGTATTTTGTAGATAAGGAAACTATAGTTTGGAAGGGTTAAGTAAGTCTCAGCTCAGACAAAAGAAGGTCATGGAGCTGGAATTAGAAAGGAACATAACCATAACTCAATGCCTTTCTGCTGGGCCAGGCTCTCTTTTGGGGAGACAGGTCCCTTAATAAACTTCTTCTGAATGGCAAATGCAAAAATTATAGTTCTTAGTAGCAATAGCATTGACCATTATACTTACAAATATATGAGATTTATTTAGCAAAACTCAAATCTCAATTGCAACTAGTAAATACAAGGTGAAAAACAGTAACATAAGGTACACCTGGGCAATTTTATCTTTTCCCTGGTCATTTTAAGTGATCAAATATGTGCAGGTTAGGTCCATACTTCTGTGATTAGTATTGAAAGTAGTCAAGGTTTTAGGATTTTAATTACATGCTTCCAGAATACCAAGAAATTCTGTAAATATTTTATTATCAAAATGCATGTATCTTCCCTAGTAACCGATGATGGGCTTGTTTTTTCCTGATGCGTAAAACTTAGGAAACCACCCGAGAGGTTTTTTCTACTAAATCTCTTGTAAACCTTAAAAAGCCATTGCTTGTATTATCAGTAGCACTTCTTAAAAGACACAATCAAACAATAATTTTGGTGCAGGAGGGAATTTGCATTGTTCAGTGAAATTGTTCAAGACCAATCTGGAGCTATCATCTGAAATATTGCCCATAATTGAGCATAAAAGTATTCCAGGTGTTCTGTAGCCACAAAAACAAAACACACACACAGACACACACACACACACACACACACACACACACACACACACACAGGGTGCATAGCCCTGCCCTCCAGAAGTTTAAATCGTAATGAAAATGGGAAAGGAGAGCAGACCCAGCCATATGTTTAGTAGATCATTAGCCAGGCTCTAGAGGATGCGGTGGCATCAGGAAGACAAACAGGTTACTGTGAATAATTTGAAATCCAGATTCCTTGAGTGGTAAATGTTGCCCACCCCCTGTAGCCTGGTTAGTGAGCTCTTCAGCAGATGGCTGATTTACCTTTCTTATTTCACTCTTGCCGTTAACCTAGGAGAGGAAGAATTCTCAATTTCCAACCCAGATGTGCATGACTGTTTAACTCCAAGAAAATACACAGAAAAAGAGCTGGTGATTTTCTCGTTAGCAGTCAGTGTTACAGAGATGAAGACTGGGGTTTCTTTTTGCAGCTAAAAAGCTGTGGCTTTTATTCCATTTGAAAGCATTGAAGATTCCTAATTCTGCTAAGGGAAGGAAGACTGAAGAATACGTCTTCTTTCCATGGAAAATTCTACCAAAACACTTTCCTCCCCAGTTCACCTGTACCTCTTATTACTAGAAAGAGCTGTGAGTTGGGGCCACCTCAGAGGATGGTGTTTTTTCCTTAGGAATCTGATCTGCCCCAGATAATTTGCATAGGCTTTACTTCAAAGGAAGAAGATGAGTAATAAATTTAATTAGCCAGTGCTTTTCTTGAAATGTATCTGAAAGCAGATGACAGATCTCCATAATCAAACTACCACCCACGCTTGAATTTTACACTATTTTCTTAAAAGGGGAATGTACTGATTTGTAACTGTAGTTGCTTATAAATACATGCAGTTATTTTTATCTTGTTTTCTGTGCTGGATGTGGCTTTTGCCTGTATATAAATTAGTGAGAAAGAGCTGCTTTTGCAAGGGAAAATTTATAATTCATTGCTGATGTGTCCTACTAATTGCCCAGAATAAATTCATTCGTGTGCTGTCAACGCTGAGAAGGGCTTCTCCTGGCCCAACACATACAACATTTTCATTTTTTTGCTTCAATTGAACTTCAGCTGAACTTCAGAACTTTAATGTGAGATCCTTGCAAATAATGGCTAACTCATCTGATTGCAAACTTTTTAAAATATTTTAAGGATGGTTTGAGTCCAGCCTCCTACCACTTACAATGTAATGCTATGCACAGTATTTCAAATAGAGGCTAGCAAAATAAAAAACGTTATCTTCATTATCCTACTTACTGTTTAGGTAGTCTGACTTCCCGTCTGATTTTATTAAGTTGACTCATTCATGCAGCATTTACTGAGTAGCTACTATGAGCCAAGTACCACGGATACAAAATGCATACAAAAATGCATAGGGCATAATCCTTCCCCCTAGGAGCAAAAAGTAGTCAGAGAGGCAGACATGTAAACAAGTAAGTAATTACAGAGTGCTCTGAGATCCCAGGGGGGAAAAACAAAGTATTCTTATAGAGAAGTGTGTGTGGGGGGAACGGGGTGGCGGGGGGGGGGGGGGAGCCTTTGTGGGGACTAACATTCAAGCAAAGTCCTGAAAACAAAGCAAAAATTCAACAAGTACAAGATAAAAGGGACGTGTGACCAGGGATGGTCTGGGACTGCTGGTGCTTGCTGAGGCTGGAACACAAGGTGAAGATGGGTGTTTATTAATGCCGCATTGGATGTATTTATAAAGACACAATTATCATCGTCTACCAAATGTTACTTAAGTTGTTGACTATGTCTTCTTTTCTAAAGAACTCCAATAATGCAATGCTACACACAAAATAAGAACCGTAACATTGTTCACCAACAAAAAGCAGTGAAGAACAATTCCAAAAAATAAGCATTCAATTCAACAAATATTGGTGGGCTGTCAGGATTTTTATTAATTTGTTTGTTTATGATAATTTTATATTTTTATCTACATGTAATATATTGATAATACTTAAATATATAAGCATTTATTTAACATATATTTAATATATAATTTCTATCTTTATAATAGCTCATAAAGATAAATATATAATGTGTAATATATGTAACAATATAATGAATATGTAATAAATAATAAAGAAAGGCTGAATCTGCTTTATGTGGCACCCACTATATTCCAGGCTATGTTGTAGCCTTCACGGAGACAGAAGTAAACAAATGGGACCCCAGACCTCATGAGACTTACATTATAGGAGGATGAAGGCAACCAATAAATGTGACGTAAAAACAAAATAATGTCATGTTTAAGAGGCTTGGGGAGGTATGGAACCATTAGCCACAATAAGAAGAGGAAGGGTTTGTGTTTCCTGCTGCTAGCTTGCCCTCTAAAACCAGCCTAATCATCATAAACTGTACAAATATTGTGTGTGTGATAGATTCATTTTTTATAGTTTTCATAGTAAATACATTTTTCTGTATTTATCCTGTAAAATGCAAACTTGGATAGCCGTGTTAAGGGTTCATTTCTTAAAGGGAGGCAGTAGATTGCCATGCTGATGAAGAGCAAACAAACCACCTGGGCTCATATATCATAGCTGAGTGGCCTTGAGCAAGTTAATTAACCTCTCTGTATCTCAGGTCCCTTATCTGTAAATAATAACAACAACAATAATAATACTCACCTCATGGAGTTGCTCTAGTATTAAATGATTTAATATATGTCGATCACTTAGAACACCCCTAAATACATAACAGGCACTCAATAAATACCACACACCATTATTATCAAAACTTTTTTTTAGACAGGCCAGTGATTGAATAAGTTCAAGTCTCAGAAAAAAAGTCATGAACAAAATATGTTTTAGAGGACTTTCTCTTGATTCACAGTAGATACTACAAGTGGCCATAACATTAAAAAATAAACTAAAGATAAAGGAAAAAAAACCTCCCAGAAGTAAAAAGCGGTCGCTTGTCCCAGCAGAGATGTAGAGGCTAGTTGACCAAGAGTTTGGAGGTTCTTCCCACAGCCACAACATGCCACCTCTCCTGGACAGAGGAGTAAAATCATTCATCATTATTGTAATAGGAAAGTAAACTATTCCCTACTTTCATCAATGGTGCATCCTTTCCAGTGGATTTAAACTAGCCCTCTGCAATTAGTAGTTGTTTCTCTGGTGGTTTCAAAGCTACTTGATCCTCTTACAGCACTTTATTTCTGTGCATTACTCATACACATGTTGAGAAACCAGCATAATAAGGTGATTTCTCCATTAAGCTTTCACTTAGTCAACTTGACTCGTTCAAGTCAATAATTAAGTTTTCCCTTCCTGGGAGAGCTGGAAAGGCTTCATAGAGGAGACGATATTTGAGCTGGATCATGAGAAAGATAGGATATAGGAGTATATCTTGTGGAGAAGGGCAGAACACACAAGTTTAGGAAGTGGTGATACATTTGGGGTGTAACATCTACAGGGCTTAAGATCATATTTCACTCAGAAATGAACAATATTAATATACTGAGTCATCTTTTGCTGGTTGTTACTAATATAACTTCTCTTCTCTGTTACCAGTGCCTCCCCCTCCACCAATACAGACACATACAAATGGACATTCACACATATTCATAAGCATGGAAGATATGTTTTACATTTGAAAGAAGAAAGGCAGTGTTTGGTGAGGAAAGAACAAAAAATGGAGAAGAAAAAAGCATGTAAAAATCTAATCCTTTTAAAACAAATTTTGTGCCCTCCATAGAGAGAGGGAGGTAAAGACAATCTGACGGATCTCTTCAAGAGTGACCTGTGAGATTCTGGACACAAAGATGGCCCACAGATGCAGGCAACAAAGCATGGCAGAAAGCTATAGCCATTCTTCCCCCTGCCCCCCACTATTAAGACCTCAGTACCAATTGGTGCCCAAAAGCTCCCAAGGCTTCCAACCACTCCAAATAAACAGAGCATCTCAGTAAAAAGTGGGATGTTTGCTATGCAGATGTAGCTCAAGACTCTCCTAGCTCCCTCTTCCACTCAGACTGCCGCCATGAAGCTCCCCCTATAAAGAAAGTCTGGGGAAGAAAACAACCTGGGAAGTACTTGGCATAGACAGAACATCACACTTCTCCAAGGGCCACGTTAGCTGTGAGGCTTCTCCAAGTGACTTCACATGAGTGAGTACTAGGGCCAGAAGCTAAGTATGAGCACAGCTGGCAAAATAGACTGTGTGGTGGGAGCACTTGTGAGGTATCATGTTGGAAACTTCTAGAAATAAATGGAGGTGCGTTTTTGCACGTTTTCAGATACAATGGCTACCGAAGAATTTGTACTAAGAGTAGGAAAGGTGTTGGTTCTGCAATTTTCTTACCTTGATTCAACATATCTGTATGGTCTGCCATGTGGTAGGCACTATTCTAAGCACTGGCAATATTCCTGTCCTCATGAGGCTTATATTGGAGCAGATAATAGATAAAATAAAAAAGTAAATTATAAGACATGTTAGAAGATGAGAAGTGCTAGCATAAGGAAATAATAATGCAGATGAAGGGAATGAGAATTGCAAGGGTAGGGATTGCAATTGCAAATTATAGTCAGGTGACATGTGAACAAAGACTTGATGAAAGTAGGGGAGTGAGTCCTGCCAATAACTGAAGAAAGAGCATGTCAGGCAAAAGGACCAACCAGGACAAAGGCCCTGAGATGGGATGTGGCCAGACTGTTTGAAGAAAAGCAAGACCAAGTGTGGCTGTTGAAGAGTGAGTGGGGGTGGGTGGTGGGTCCTATTACTCTTGTGCTTACATTCCTGGTATAACCTTTGATATTTCAAGTCATTTGAATATTTTATAATGTTTGCTTTAAATGAATGTAGAAATATAATCAACATAATCCACTTACCCAGGCATACATAAGTTGCAGTACTTTGCAATAAGCTGAAAATAAACAAAAAAGGAAGGTGCCACTGTCATTTCCCTCCACATTGTGGAGCTGTCACTCTTCCCTCAGGATATATCACATATTATATATGTTTTGTGACCATCTGATATCACACTGAGCGTGAGTGTTGGTATCAGTTCATAAAATGATATTAATAACAAATTGTTTTCATTAGAATAAAATGTAAATATTAACACAAGTTCAAATACATTCTTCCAGTATGCTCATTCCCCCTGCCCACCCTGATGATCTTGTGTGCCACTATGGCACCTCTTTTAGAGAAGCAGAGACTGACGGTCCCCAGCTCAGGCTGCAGTGTGAGTCCTGGGAAGCCTCTTCTGGGCTCCAAGGAGGGAGGGATTTGTCCACGAATTACAGAGGAAAGGGTCCAGGAAAGTGACACAAAGGGCACTATCCAAGAAGGAAATTAAAACACAAAATAGGACAATGTGTCTGAAGAAACTGCCAGTCCAAAGGAGCAAGGACAAGCATGGAAAAATCCAGAAGGAGATAAAGAAACAAACTATGAAAATAGTTTATTTTTTGCTGTGCATCTCAAAAAATATCTAATTCCTGAAAGATTTAGAGTGTAAAGTTGATGCCAGAAAGAAAAGATTTTGAAGAATTCTTGATCAATCAAAGCCTGTTTTTTCCTTCACCACTCATCCCCACTCCCACTCCCAGATAAGGTGCCTGTTTGCCCCAAACTTTTCCAGTTTTAGCAATGAAAATCCCACCTTTGGAGCCCTCTTCATTTCAGGAAAATCATTACAGTTGGTCACCCTACTCTCAGATTACATAAATGGTTCACAGACTTGGAATAGGGGAAGAATTAGAAGAGAAGCAAAAGAATTTGATGCTGATGTGGGTCTTGGAGGACTAGTCTCTGCAAAGGAAGAATAATGGAAACCTAAAACAGATTTGGGAAATCCAAAAGCAAAGGGGACGTATGCTTTCACTGTGAGATAAAACCTAAAGAAGTGATACAAAAGGCCTTGGTAATGCAAGGCAATATGGTGAAGAACAGTAATAGAAACAGGTTTGTGGTAAGTCTAGGCTAAAAGAACATGAGACCACCTGAAACAGTTGGCTGCTTTCTGCATGACACAGGAGGAATGTTATATGTCTTCTGCATGGCCAAGAGGAGCTTGAAGAATCAGATCCAAGAAGTCTTGAAATTGAACATAAGACACAACTGTATGGACTAGATGGGGAGGGATGCTTATCGACCTAAATGGATAGTCAAGGACCAGCTGGGTGGATAAGGGATGACCCATGATCACCTAAGCCCTTTCCCCTCACCCCCAAAACCTTGACACACCAAAGCTCCTAGAATTTAGATACAATCCTGGGTGAAGATAGGACAGTAGGGGAAGTGCATATGTGTGACTAGGACAACTCTGAATTCGCTTGAGATTTCTTTCCCCACCACCTAGCATAAAGGGACTTAAAATACAAATGAAATTCAGTTATAGAAAAGTTAACTTATTTCCCACACATTTGAGTCTGTGTCCTGAAATTTATAATTTTTCCTCTTTCTCTAAAATATATGCATACACACACATCTAGAAGCATACACACCAAATGATAAACAATAGTAAACTTTGGAGAGGGAAGCTGGTTGATTTTGAAGACAATATAATTTTTTACTATTTATGATTCTGAATGTTTAAATTTTTACTAAGATGAATTTATCACTGTATAATTAAAAATAAACAAAAGAAAGAAAATATGGGCTTTCCCATAAGGATGGCATATGCTTATTTTATTACTGTCATGTTGCTTACGGACAGATCCGTGACAAACAGAGAATGAGGCAATGTAATATTCAATCTGAGAAAAGGGGAAAACCCAATGAGAGGCAATGGTTAGAATGTGACATGGACTGTAAAGATAGAGAAAAGCTGAATTTTTGTTGTATTGGGTTTTTGGGAAAGTTTCTGTAGGCTGATAGACTAGAAAGAAAACAAATTTTTTAGTAGAAAAGAATGAGGTTTACAAAGCAGAGAATGATACGACCCAAAACCAACATTCACTGGCCCTCTATCCTTCATCCTCAACAGCCTTGCAACATTTGACACTGGACCATCCCTCCTCCCTGAGCTGCTCCTCTGGCAGCTTGGGGTCTGTCTCACCCTTTTCTCTCTCTCTGGGCTCTCTTCTGTGGCAGCTTCCAATCAGCCCCATGGGTTTAATTAGCACTTTCAAGTAGATGATTCCCAAAGTGGTATCTCTAGAGGTAACCTCTCTCCTGGGTCACATTCCTCATATCGAATTCCCTGCTAACATAGCATCCCATCCTAATATATAAAAAACCAGAATCCTTAATTCCCCTCATCCTCCTGTTTCCATTCCTATTAAAGATACTACTATCATTCCCCAGCCATGTCATTTTGGATCAACATTTCTTTTCCCCTCTTTATCTCTTTCCCCCTTCATACAATCCGTTACTCAGCTCTGTTGATTTTCCTTTGTGTATTTCCATCTTCTCTCCATTTGGAACCTTTTCATCCTACCGTCCTACCTAGACTACTAAACTTCTACCTAGACTCCTGTAATAGTCTTCCAATTTCTGGTTAGTTGCCCTCTCCAGAGACAAGCAAAATGCATTTCACACAATGCCAGAAACTCCTGGAAGCACATTCATTCAATGCAAATTGATTGAGCACCTGCCCAAGCAGCAGGCACTATTCTAGGTCAATGTGAACCAGAAGTAATGAAGACAATGTTCCTACTCTTCTAGAGCTGACATTCTAGTGGCAAGAGACAACAAGTGATAATAAGAAGTGCTATGAAAAAACAATAAATTTGGGGAATAATGCATTGGGAGTAGAACTGATGACTTCCCAGAGAGTAGTGAAGACAGACTTCTCTGAAGAAACTACCCTTGGCTGAGACCTGACTTGCGTCTCAGAGCTAAATATTTCAGGAAGAACTACAAAGCGAGAGAGGAGTAAGCAGGGCCCAGCTCACAGAGAGCCTTGTGGAAGTCTGGATTTTATTTATGTGAAGGAAATCCATTAAAAAGTTTTAAGCATTTGACTTATCTGATTCAATTTAATTTCTTAAAAGATTACCCTAGCAGTGATGTGGAGAATGACTTGTAGGGCCTGGGGTATGGGAAGATGGAAGAAAAGAGAAATGCAAGAACTACTGAAGTTGTCCAAGTGAGAGATGATGGTGGTTTGGACCAGGGAGGCACCAGCAAAAATGTTAAGTGCTTTGGATGTAGAGCCAAGATGAATTTGATAAATGGATTTATTGTGAAGTATGAAGGAAATCACAGATTCCTCCATGGTTTTGGCCTGAAAAACCATATGATGAAAGTCTATTGACTAAGATGATGAAGGTCTATTGACGAAGAGTAGGTTTGGAGGACAAGGGCAGGGACATATAAAGTTTGAGATGCCTATTAAGCATCTCTGGTAAGATGATATTTTAAGGATGCTTTCTTGTATAATTTCTAACTTTTTATTTTGAAAAATTACAAATATATGCCAAAGAATAGAGAATAATATAGTGGATTCCTATATAACCACCATCCAGCTTCAATAACTATCAATATTTGGCAGATTGTGTTTCATCTCTCTCCCCAACACACAGTTGCCCCACCTACCACCTCACTCCACCCAGTTGGTGTATTTCAGAGTAATTTCCAGACATTATAGCATTTTATCTATATTTTATGTAAATGCTTTGGTATATACCTAATAGATGAACATTTCTTTTATAACATATCCATAAAACCATTTTCAAACCTAATAAAATTACTATTAATTTCTTCATAGCATCAACTATCCAGTCATTATTCAAATTTTCCCAATTGCTGGAACAGAATAGAGAGCCCAGAAATAAACTCTTGCATATTGGTCAAATGATTTTCAGTAGGGATACTAAGACCATCCAATGGGGAAAGGATAGTCTTTTTAGCAAGTTAGGTATCCACATGCAAAAGAATGAGTTTGGAACCTGACTTAATACCATACACAAAAATTAACTCAAAATAGATCAAAGACCTGAACTTAAGAGCTAAAACTATAAAAGTCTTAGAAGAAAATATAAAGGAAAGGCTTTCTGACATTGAATTTGGCAATGATTTCTTGGATATGACAACAAAAGAAAAATAAACCAATTGGACGTTATCAAAATTGAAAACTTTTGTATATCAAAAGACAGTGTGAAAAGAGTGAAACGGCACCACAGAAATGGGAGAAAACATTTGCAAATCATATATCTGATAAGGAGCTAATATCCAGAATATATCAAGAACTTCTTTAACTCAACAGCAAAAACAATCCAATTAAAAAATGGACAAAGGAGTTAAAAAAGAAATTTTTCCAAAGAAGATACACAAATAACCAATAAGCACAAAGATGCCCACCATCACTAATCCCTGGGAAATGCAAACCAAAACCACTAGGAGATACTAGGATGGCCATCATCAAAAACTCAGAAATAAGAAGTGTTGGTGAGGATGTGGAGAAGTTGGAACCCTTGTGCATTGCTGGTGAGAAGGTAAAATGGTACAGCCATTGCTGAAAACAATATAGTGATTCCTCCAAAAATTAAAAATAGAATTACCATATGATTGAGTTATTTCAATTGTGGGTATATACCCAAAAGAATTGAAAGCAGAAACTCAATTATTTGTACACTCATTTTCATAGCAGCATGGAAACAATGCGGGAAGCGTGGAAACAATAAAAGTATCCATAGATGGATAAATGGATAAATAAAATATAGTTTATTCAACCTTACAGGGGAAAGAAGTTCTGACACATGCTACAAAAGGATAAACCTTGAAGACATTATGCTAAGTACAATATGTAGTCCACATATTGCACTTGATTGACTGCTCTTGAAAGTCTCTATTAATGAAAAACAATTCCCTCTCCCCTACTGCCTTTTTTACCTTTTATTGTTGAAGAGGCCAAGTTGTTTGGTTTGCATTCTGGATTGGCTGATTGCATTCTTATGGTGTCATTTAACATGTTCTTCTATCTCCTGTAGTCTAGTAGCTAGATGTAAGGGTTTGATTAGATTCAGGTTCAATTTTTTGGCAATGATACTTTCTAGGTAATGTTGTGTGCTTCTTATTGGATCACATCAGGAAGTAACTGATGTATGATTGCCATTCTCTTTCTGATGTTAAGATTGAGTGCGTTCACATGTTGTCAGCCTGATCCAACCATTATAAGATTCTCCATCAACATTTCACCCAATAATTCTAGTAGCCACTGATGATCATTGATGACCTATAGCCATTATTTCATTATGGGATGCAAAATGGTGATTTTCTAATTCTATCATTCTCTCAGAACTCACTAGTTTGTATTCTGCTATAGAGACAACTTTTTCATCAAAAGTATTTGTAACTCTAAGATAGTTTGTCTAAGAAGTCAGGAAAAATGCTTGATTCTTTCCTTGTTATTAGAATAATATGTTAGTGCCTAGCAACTTTGAAGGATTACCAATTATTTTGTTTTGTTTTAAACATGGGTTGTTGGGGCACCTGGGTGGCTCAGACCATTAACTGTCTGCCTTCGGCTCAGGTCATGATCCCGGGGTCCTGGGATTGAGCCCCACATCGGGCTCCCTGCTCAGCAGGGAGCCTGCTTCGCCCTCTCCCTCTGCCTCTGCCTGCCCCTGCCCCTGCTTGTACTCTCCGTCAAATAAAAAATAAAAAATCTTTAAAAAAATAAACAAAAACATGGGTTAATATGTTTGATTTTTTTCAACTTGTATTCAGTATTCTTTTTAATGTTCAAATGGTTCCATCTGTGGCCAGTAGGCATCCCTTCAAGTTAGCTCCTGAGTCTTTTTAAAAGCATGGTAGTCTATATTAGTTTCCTTCCTTTCTGGCACCACACAATGTTCCAGGCTTATCTTGTATAGTTCCTACATCAGACTTGGAACCTGCAACTTCTCCCAGGAGCCTCAGGAAACAGTATTTAGAGACCACAATCTGAGAGGCAGGGATACTAGTTGCTTCTGAGACCGTTTCTAGGCCTTTTGAAGTACAGAGCTAGGAAACCAGTTTTATTGTTTTTGGTTTTTTTGTTTTTAAGAGAAAAATATATCATGAGTACATATCATCTTTCCAAAATACAGGTTTTTAATTTAACTTCTGTAATTTTATATATGTATCTCTTTTATCCTGAAAATCTTGGTTCCTAATGACATAACATTATTTATCCTATAAAATACATGTTTTCAAAACAATGTTAATACTAACAATATAATTACTAAGTACAATTTAAGATTTCTTTGCAGTTCTTTTTGTCCTTAGGATATATTTCACTAATGTATTTTTAAATTACATGTGTTCTAAAGGGACATGAAATAATCCTCTATGTTACTAAGACACAAATCCACAAATTCTAAATACATTTGTTTTATTTTGCTTCATTTTTTTTCAATTTTATGAATCTGTGTTCTTTGTTGTTTTCATTTTTATCAATTTTGTTTTAAGGCAAGGTAAAAACATTTTCATGGTTCCAAGGTCAAATTATCAAACTATATTTAAAGAAGTCTAGCATCCACTTTAATCCCCATCATCCTGTTACCTCCGTCATCAGACAACCATTTTTAGTAGTTTATCCTTCCAATGTTTTCTTAATATATGCAAATACGAATATATACTTATATTACCCCCTTGGGTAAGAGGTAGCATATTGCAGACACTGTTCTGCCATTTATTTTTGTCACCTAAAAATATCCATAGAAGGATATAATTTTCATTTCTTTAAACTATTTCCTGGTCCTCCATTGTGTGAATGTACCATAGTTTATTTCAACTAGCTTCATTGTTGTACATTTGAATTTCTTTCTGTTTTGCTATTACAAATTAGTACTACTATGACTTGCCTTGTACATGTCATTCCATACTTTTCCCAGTTAATTTTTAGGAAAGATTCCTTGAAGTGGGATTGCTGAGTCAAGCATAAATGCTTGTGCAATATTGCTAGATATGGACAAGTTCCCTCCACCAGGGCTGTACGCCCATCAGCAAAGTTCAGGAAGAGTACCTATTTCTCTACACTCTTGCCAACAGAATGCAACTGTTAAGAGTCTTTAATTTTGGGCACCTGGGTGGCTCAGTTGGTTATGCAACTGCTTTCGGCTCAGGTCATGATCCTGGAGTCCCGGGATCTAGTCCCACATCTGGCTCCCTGCTTAGCAGGGAGTCTGCTTCTCCCTCTGACCCTCCCCCTTCTTGTGCTCTCTCTCTCTCTCTCTCTCTCAAATAAATAAATAAAATCTTTAAAAAAAAGAGTCTTTAATTTTTGCCAATCTCACAGATGAGAGATGGTATTTTATTTTTAAAGATTTTTTTAATTTATTTTACAGAGAGAGTGAGAACACAAGCAGGGGGAGAGGCAGAGGGAGAAGGAGAAGCAGGTTCCCCACTGAGCAGGGAGTCCCGATGCAGGGCTGGATCCCAGGACCCTGAGATCATGACCTGAGCCAAAGGCAGATACTTACCTGACTGAGCTACCCAGGTGCCCCAAGAGATGGTATTTTAATGTAGTTTTAACTTTCAACTCTTTTATTATGTGCAAGTTCGAGCATCTTTTTGTATCTTTAAGTGCTGTTTTCATTTCTTTTCCTGTGAATTGGCATATGTATTTCTTGACCATTTTTATAAGGTTGTTTGTTTTCTTCTCAATTTGTAAAAGATCTTTAAATGTTAGCGATATTAACTCTTTCTGTGAGAGAAACTGTAAATTTTCCCCCTATGCCACTTGTATTTTTACTTTACTTCGAATGGCTTTTTGACATGCAGGATTTTTAAAAATATAGCTATGAAACTTTTCCCTTAATTTGGGAAATTTTCACTCACTCATATTTTATGAAGGATTCACCCATGTTTTCTTCTAGTATTTGTACAGTTTCATCTTTTACATTCAGATCTCTTACCTGTTTAGAATTTACACCAGTAAACAATATGCAGGCAAATCAATTTTTATCTTTTTCATACAGTTATCCAGTTGTCCCAACATCGCTTTTTGAAGTCTTTCTCCACTGATTTCAGATGCTGCCTTTATCATGGTCTAAATTTCCATGTGCAATTAAGTTTATTTCTGGATTTTCTATTTGGTTGCATTAGCTTGTCTGTTTATTCACTTGCCAATATAATTTTCTTCTAATGATAGAGACTTTGTAATATGTTTTAACATCTGGTTTAAGATATAGCCCCCTTCATTGTTTTTTTTAAGGTTCTCCAGTCTATGTTTAATTGCTTTTACAAATGAAATATAAAAATCAATTTGTTCTTTAGCTTCAGGGAAAAAAATGTGTATTATCCAAAAAGATTTTATAATATTGAGTCTTCCTATCCAAATTCATGGTATGGCTTACTATTTTTTTATGGCTACTTTCGTGTCAGTCTGGTATATTTTAAAAACTCTTCATATATGTTTTAGTCATCCCTTATTAGAGGGATACCAGGTACTTTTGTTATTTTTGTTGCAATTATAAAAGGGGTCTTTAACTTCCAACCAGTTATTTTTATATATGAAAGCTGTTGAGTTCTACATATTGATTTTATAACCTGCTACTTTACTAAATTCTCTTAAGTGTTTTGCTAGGTTTTTTTCAGTGATTTTTCAATTTTCCAGATATATAATCTGTAAATAGAGATGATTTTACCTCTTTCTAATTCATGTGGCTCTCTCTATTGGCACTAGATGACAATTTCAAAATGGTTTTAAATAGTAACAATGATATTGGTCATTCTTGTCTTATCCCTGACTTTGGCAGGTGTTTTCTCATTAAGTATGGTTCTGGCTTTGGGAAAGCGACACACATAATTTTCTGGTGCATTTTTAATTCCTAGTAAAGCTGTCACTAGAGCTCCTTATTGTAGCTGAGATGATCCTTCAGAAACAGAGCAGAAATCACCAAGAATCGTTGCCTTTCAAATGTTAATGTACATATAAATTACCAGGGGAGGCTGAATCTGCAGATTCTGATTCTGCAGGTAGGATGGGGGCTGAGATGCCAATTTTCACAAACTCTGGGGTAGGCTGAGATGCTAACTGCTCAAAGTGGATCACGCTTTGAGTAGCAATAATCTAAGACAAAGAAATCATTTTCTAGTTTTGGTTTTCAAAATAAATCTTAAAAGAATTCAAAGTTGAAGAAATAATCATGAAAATTCTGGTTTTAAATTTTAAGAGCAAGGCACTTGAGGGAGGATAGGTGCCATTTGGTTCGTTTGTTTGTTTTAGGAAATCTCCCAAAGCTGATCTTTTAACTCTCTGTGGACCAAGTCTGGAGGACTAGAACAGAGGTCTTCTCATAAGCCACAGAGTAGGTAGATAGATGCAGGATGTGACAAAAGGGTAGCTTCCTGTCACATAGGAAGAGGAAGAAAGTGCTTTGTGTAGCTGTGGGGAGGAGTCTGAGGAGATAAGAGTTGAGACATGTAAGTTCCTGCAGCCCCAGCTAGAAAACATCCTTGGTCATGGCACAGGGGATAGAAGAGCACAGACAGCTCAAGGGAGAAGCGCAGAAAAGGAGGAAATGCAGGAGCAGCTGCAACTCATTAGTCTATTACAATAAGAGCCTCACAGGGACAAAGGCCAAGGTCTAAAGCCCCCACAGAATGAGATTCGTCAGCAGAGACTAGATGCGCTCAAAGGACTTAGATCAAACACTCTTTTCCTAGTGCCAGAACAAGAATTTGTTGTCAGTACTGGGTCTGAATTTAATAGGAAAAAAAACATTAAATGAATCTGAAACAGAGCAAGTCAATTTATTTATCCATCCACCCATCCATCCACTCTGCAAATTGAGTACCTATTATATGTCAGTTGTTAGGGACAAAATAAATAAGACCGAGCTCCCGTCCTCATGGAGTTTAAAATCAATAACATCTAACATCTATCAGCAATGGTACTTTACACAGGGATGTCTGTCTGAAAAATCTACATGCACATACTCATACCTGCTCCTGGTGATCTGATTCGATGGGTCTGGGAAGGACCAAGGAAAGTGTATTTTTAAAGTATCCATGTATTTCTGATTCTGAATTCTAGTTAAGACATTTTTCCAGCACTTATATAACTAGAGATATTTCCCAACAATTAAAATGACAAATTTATAGTGACAAGTGTATGGTAGATATCTTACATTCTTTTTGAGTTGTAAAAAAAATATTTCTGGAATATATGAAAATTGTTTTTCAGGAGACGTCTTAAATTAGTCATACTTCATTTTGGGTTATGTTCTAATTCATGGGACAAAACTCCACAATCCTTTAAATTATAACCTTTCTTAATATGTACAAATCAAGATTCAAATATAGACTGTTTTTTTATTAGCACACTTACTTATAATAATCTAAGCCAATTAGTATTTGCATATTTAGTAATGTGAAAAGGAAGTTTCAGGGTTGAAATAGTAATTCTGTGAAAAAAGTTATATATATATATTTATATTTGTGGTGTGAATGTGTATGTATATATATAATTGCCCTATATTTTCAAATTCTAAATCCTTATATTGATGTTTAGAAAATAAAACTATTTACAAGATTTTCTTATATATAAAAATACACATTCTTCCATTAAGACATCACTTTATTTTTAAAGATTTTATTTTTTTTTATTTTACAGAGAGTACGTGTGCAAGTGGGGTAGGGACAGAGGAAGAGAGAGAGAATCTCAAGCAGATGTGATGAGCACAGAGCCCCACATGGGGCTCCATCTCATGACCTTGAGATCAAGACACCACTCTAATCCAGACTTCCTCCTAGACTCTTCTCCAAGCTCCAGCTTCCCACCCACACTCATACCCCAAGCTTTGATTGTGTCAACAATGGTTGAAATTCCACTGTGTTATCTCAGCCTAACTGCCTGAAAAATTCTGAAGGAAAACTTGATCACAGAGACCTAAGTGAAGTCTGATATTTTTAAGATATTCTCAAATGTCATCTCCCTATTAGTTAACATATCCTGTTATACTTCCTGCCATATTACATCGTGATTTACCAGTTTGGAGAATCTATGTCAACAAGACTGTAGGAAGAGGTCCTTCATCTTATTTATCTTAAGTCTGACACATCAATAAATCAATAAATGTTTAACAAATAAATGAATGATTAAAACAACACTTCCCATCTTTCTTTAGGCCTGTAATTTAACCAACAGCACTTAGACAGCCTTCATCTTTTGTGCCTCTAGTTGTGTTTATAACAAAACTCAGTTCTATAGGGCTTAGGTTCTTACTTCCCCTGTGAGCTGCTTCTTTATCCCAGAGGCATAGAATCCACTGGACTAAGCAATGAAAAGGATAGCAGTGGGTAGAAGCCTCTCTGAATCCCAGGATCTGCTCTCAGGAAACCAATGTAACCACGGATCTAAAGCCAGTTAGTGTTTCTGTTCTATCAGAAAAACAAAATAAAGTGGAAACTTTTAAAGAGTAGTGGCATCAAGTGCCTTTACAATATCTTTACACTTATCCATTAAGCTAACCTTATACTCCTTTTCCCTGGTCAGGTCAAATGGCTTTTCTTCAAGTTACCTTCTTATAATCTAGAGGTTAACAAACTTTCTGGGATATCTTCAACTGTTCTTTATCTGAATGGCTTGAAGAAGGAACAATGGGGTTAGGTATACCAAATAAAGTTAAAGCCCAAGTGCTGGAGAAATAGAAGGAAAAGTAGCCAAACAGGCCTGCCCAAGCAAATCTTTTCCACAGTTTCGAGTAGATATCCAATTGATCAGACTCTTTTAATTCAAAATCCTGGAAATAATTGAGTACTTATAAAAGAAGATCAAAATGACAATGTAGGTGAGGAAATATGGCCAAAGAATTCTGAGCAATCCTAGAGATGTAGGGGGTCAAGGACTGAATCTGGAAAAATAAACTAAGGCATGGAAGCACAGGTAAGCCATCAAGTCCTCTTAACTCTACACTAAAATCTGGAAATGCAGAGAGTCAGCAAGAATAACAACAGGAAATAAAGCTAAATTCTATGCCAAAGCATGAGGTTGACTCTGCTGGAATTTGGCATCCTTGGACCCTCAGGTGTTTATCATAGTAGAAAGAGACTGAGAGGTGACTGCCAGTTAGCCATTATCCTATTGCAGTGCTGGAATTGCCAGACGTCCTCAAAACATAAGGAATTTAAGTGACATAATAGGGCTTCTGGGGGTCATGGGTGGAGAAGGGATAGTAGAAGCTATTATGGTGAGTAACAGATTACATATAATGTATAACACAGAAATAAATTTCACTTTTTAACATTTTTGGCATTTGGTAATGTTTACATTTTTTGTGACAAATTTGATATTGAAAGATCTCCAGAGTACAGAAATATTCCCTCGACACAAATCTATTTCCATTTTGTATTTTTATATTGACCAACGTTCTAGAGAAAAACTGTCCAAAAATAACTACAGAATATTCCTCCATGACCATGCTTTGGGAAAAGTTTTACAGATGAATTTATTCAATAAAAATTTCTGAGATACAAGAGTGGTATGATATTAGCTGGTACTAAAACGACATGGAAGATATAAGAAGAGGGAGGGAAAGAATTCAATAAGACAACCTCATTGGGCCATGGAATGAGAATAGGATTTGGAGTCAAAAGATTTGGGAACAAATCCCAGTTCTGGCACTTGCTAGTACCATCTGGGGGAAAATAGGATAACTATACTACAACATAAAATTTTGTGAGAATCAAATAAGATACTGTGTGTAGGACTGACATCAGCAAGATGGCAGAATAGACGTTTCCAGCCCTCATGTCCTCACAAAAATTCCACTTTGATTTTGCCATGGAACCTGGCACCAGGTCCACTCTAGTGAAACCCAGCAGCAGGGCAGCCCCTGTAGACCTAGGCTCCAGGCCCATCCCAGTGGGCCCCAGTTGCAGGCTTGTCACTGTGTACCAGGCTCCAGGTCTGCTCCCCATAGACCTCTACTTCAGATCCACTCCAGTGGTCCCCAACTGGTCCTTATGAGCATAGGCACCACATCCACCTGCATACTGATTCAGGCACCAGGCACACCATACTTGCAGATCCTACCAATTGATCTATCCAAAATCTCTGGCCAGGCTGAATGGTGAGGGGTTTTCCCTGAAGAAGCTAATCCTTAAAGAATGGAAAAAGGTGATGACTTCTTCAAATATGCAGACACCAACACAATGAGGCTACAAGGACCACAAAGAATCAGGGAAACATGATACCACCAAAGGAACAAAATAAAACACCAGTAATTAGCCTTAAGGAAATAGAGATCTAAGAACTGCCTGACAATTAATTCAAGGCTATCATCTTTAAAAAGCCCAGTGAGCTACAAGGGAACGCAGACAACTAAATGAAATCAGGTAAACAATAGATGAAGAAAATGGAAGTTCAACAAGGAAATAAAAATCAAAAAAAGAACCAAACAAATTCTGAAGCTGAAGAATCAATGACTAACCTGAAAAACTCAATAGAGAGCTTCAATGGTGGAAGAAAGAATAAACAAACTTTCAGACAAGTCATTTAAAATTACCCAGTCAGAACAAAAAGAAAAAAAGGTAATGGAAGAAAGCCTACAGGACTTATGGGACATCATCAAGCAGACCAATATATGCATTTGGAAGTCCCAGAAGAAGAAGAGAAAGAGAAAGGGCAGAAATCTTGTTTAAAGAAATAATGGCAGAAAACTACCCAAATTAGGGCAGGGAAATGGACATCCAAATTCATGAAGCCCAAAAGATCCCAAATATAGTGAACCTATAAAGAGATCTACACTGAGACTTACTATAAATGAATTGTCAAAAGTCAAAAACAAAGGGAATTTTGAAAGCAGAAGAAAAGTGACTCATCATATACAAGTTGAGTCCCTATAAGCCCTTTATAGCATAAGCAGATTTCTTAGCAGAAAACTTACAAGCTAGGACAAAGTGAGATGATATATTCAAAGAGCTGAAAGAAAAACAAAATTGCCAATCAATAATAGTACACCTGGCCAAACTGTTCTTGAAAATTTAAGGAAAAATAATGATTTTCTGAAACAAAGAAAAGCTGAGGGAGTTTGCCACTGCTAAACCTGACCTACAAGGTCTGCTAAAGTGAGTTCAAGTTGAAACAAAAAGGATGCTAAACAGCAACATTAAAGTACATGAAAATACAAATTTTACAGGTAAAATCAAATATATAGACAAATACAGAATAATATAATACTGAATGAATGTGCATTAATCACTTTTAACCATACTATAAAAGTTAAAAGACAAAAGTATTAAGAAGAACTATAACCACAAAATGTTGGTTAATGGATATAGAATATAAAAAAGGCAAATTCTGACATCAATAACAGTGTGTATAGAGAGGAAGAAAGGTGTCAAATTTTTTATGCAAATGAAGTTCAGCTGTTATCAGTTTTAAAAAGATCTTTGCAACAATAAGTTTTATGCAAGACTCATGATAGCCACCAAGAAAAAGCATACCACAGATACCAAAAAAGATGAAGAGAAAAAAATCAAAGTGTACCACTCTTTAAAAACAAAAATCACCAAATCAGAAAGGAAGAGAACAAAAAAATACAGCACAGACAGTTAATCAACAAAATGACAATAGTAATTCCTTACCTATCAACAATACTTCAAATATAAATGGATTAAACTCACCAAAAGAGATGGAGTGGTAGAATGGAAAAAAAAAAATAAGATCCAACTATGTCCTATTTACATGAGACCCACTTCATATTGAAGGACACATGTAGGCTAAAAGAAGAATGAACAATGATATTCCATGCAAATGATAACCAAAAGAGAGCAGGAGTGGCTATACTCATGTCAGACAAAATAGACTTTGCAAACATTGACAGACCTGAAATAGGAGAAATAGATAGCAATAAAATAATAGGAGACTTCAGTACTCTGCTTAAAATAATAAAACAGATTATCCAGACAGAAAACCGATAAAGAAAGAGCAGACTTAACTACATTATATACCGAGTGGATCTAAAAGACATACATAGTAATTCCACCCAGTTGAGAACATACATTCCTCAACTGCTCACAGAACATTCTCCAAGATAGATCACATGCGAAGTCATAAAACAACAACAAATTTAAGATCAAAATCATTTCAAGGAACTTTTCTAACCACAATGGAATGAAACTAGAACTCAATAATATTAGAAAATGAAAAAAAAATCACAAATACATGGAAATTAAACGCTTTTAAACAGTCATTAGGTTAAAGAAGAAATCAAAAAGGGAAATTATAAAATATCACAAGACAAATGCAAACAAAACCACAACATATCAAAATTTATGGGATGCATCAAAAATAGTATTGAGGGAAATTTCATTGATAAATGCCTACATTAAAAAAGAAGAAAGGGGTGCTTGGGTGGTTCAGATGGTTAAATATCTGACTCTTGATTTTGGCTCGGGTCACGATCTCAGGGTCATGAGATCGAGCCTGTGATGGGCTCTGTGCCCAGCGGGAAGTCTGCTTCTTTCTCTCTCCCTTTCCCTCTCCTTCTGCCCCTCCCCGCTCCTGTTCTCTCTCTCTCTCAAATAAATAAATAAATAAATCTTTAAAAAGGGGGGGACACCTGGGTGACACAGTCAGTTAGGCATCTGACTTCAGCTCAGGTCATGATCCAAGAGTCCTGGGATCCAGCTCTGCATCAGGCTCCCTGATCATCAGAGAGCCTGCTTCTCCCTCTCTGCTCCCCCTGCTTGTAGTCTCTCTCTCTCTGCCAAATAAATAAATAAAATCTTAAAAAAAAAGAAGAAAGACCTTCTATAAACAACCCTATGTTACACCTTACAAAACTAGGAAAAGAACAAACTAAGCCCAAAGTTAGCAGAAGGAAGAAAATAATAAAGATTAGAGCAGAAATAAATGAAATAAAGAATAAAAAAGTAGAATAAATTAATAAAACTAATAGTTGATTCTTTAAAGAGATACACAAAATCAACAAACAGACTAAGAAGAATCAAATAAAATGAAAAATGGAAGAGGAGACCAATGCCACAGGAAAAAAAATTATAAAAAATTATTGTGAACAATTTTACGCCAACAAGTTGGACAACCTAGAAGAAATGGATAAATTTCTAGAAATATACAATCCACTAAGCCTGAATCAAGAAAAAATAGAAAGCCTGAAATGACCAATAACAAATAAGGATATTAGATCACTAATTAAATAATCTCTCAACAAAGAAAAGCTCAGGATCAGATGACTTCACAGGCAAATTCTACCAAACAT
This sequence comes from Callorhinus ursinus, assembly GCF_003265705.2. Taxonomy (NCBI): domain Eukaryota; kingdom Metazoa; phylum Chordata; class Mammalia; order Carnivora; family Otariidae; genus Callorhinus; species Callorhinus ursinus. The sequence goes on along the minus strand of NW_027397106.1, from coordinate 8,545,045 downwards.
TTAAAGAATTAATACCTATCCTCCTCAGGCTTTTTCAAAAAAATAGAAAAGAACACTTTCAAACTCCTTTTACAGAACCAAAATTACCCTAATATCAAAGCCAAAGTCACCATAAGAAAACTATAGATCATCATCATCATACCTGATGAACACCGATGCAAAAACCCTCAACAAAATATTAGCAAAGACATGTATCATATGACCTCACTGATATGAGGAATTCTTAATCTCAGGAAACAAACTGAGGTTGCTGGAGTGGTGGGGGGTGGGAGGGATGAGGTGGCTGGGTGATAGACACTGGGGAGGGTATGTGCTATGGTGAGCGCTGTGAATTGTGCAAGACTGTAGAATCACAGATCTGTACCTCTGAAACAAATAATACATTATATGTTAAAAAAAGAAGGAGAAGAAGAAGATAGCAGGAGGGGAAGAATGAAGGGGGGGAAATCGGAAGGGGAGACAAACCATGAGAGATGATGGACTCTGAAAAACAAACTGAGGGTTCTAGAGGGGAGGGGGGTGGGGGGATGGGTTAGCCTGGTGATGGGTATTAAAGAGGGCACGTTCTGCATGGAGCACTGCGTGTTATACGCAAACAATGAATCATGGAACACTACATCCAAAACTAATGACATAATATATGATGATTAATATAACATAATAAAAAAATGTGAGAAAAAAGTATTAGCAAACCAAATTTAACATTTGGTTTCCATTAAAAGGATCATATAGCACGACCAAATGTGATTTGGGATGCAACGATGGTTCAATATGATGTGATACACCACATTAACAGAATAAAGGGTAAAAATCACATGTCTTAATAGATGAAGAAAAAGCATGTGACAAAATTCAATAGTCTTTCATAATAAAAACTCTTAACAAATTAGGTATAGAAGGAACTTAACCTCAACACAATAAAGGCCAGGTAAGAAAAGCCCACAGCTAGCATTACACTCAATGGTGAAAAACAAAGCCTTTACACTAAGATCTGGAGCAAGGCAAGGATACTCACCCTTTCCACTTCTATTCAACATAGTACTGGAAGTCCTAGCCAAAGGAGTTAGGCAAGAAAAAGAAATAAAAGGCATTTAAATAGAATAGGAAAAAGCAAAATGATCTCTGCTTGCAGTTGACATGATCTTATAGCTAGCAAACCCTAAAGACTGCAAAAATTGATTCAAAAAATCAACACAAACCAGTTGCACTTCTATATACTAACAGCAAATTATCCAAAAAGGAAATTGACAATCCCATTTACAAAACCATCAAAAATATTAAAATATTTAGGAATAAACTTAAAGGAAGGAAAAAATTTATACAGAAAAAAACTGTAAAATGCTAGTGAAAGAAATTAAAGCAGACACAAATAAATGAAAAGATATCCCATATTCATGGATTGGAAGAATTAAAATTGTTAAAATGTCCATACTACTCAAAGTGAGCTATAGATTCAACACAATTCCTATCAAAATCCCAGTGGCATTTTTTCACAGAAATAGAACAAACAATCTTAAAATTTGTATGGAACCACAAAATAACCCAAATAGCCAAAGACATCTTGAGAAAGAACAATGATAGAATCATCACACTTTCTGATTTCAAAATATATTACAAAGCTACAGTAATCAAAACTGCAAGGTACTAGCATAAACAGAAATACATAATAAACCAGTGGAACAAAATAGAACCCAGAAATGAAGCCACACATATATGGTCAACTAATTTTGACAAGGGTGCCAAGAATACATAATGGGAAAGTATATTCTTTTTAATAAATAGTGTTGGGAAAACTGGATATCCTCATGCAAAAGAATGAAATTGGACCCTTATCTTACACCATACACAAAGATTAACTCAAAATGGATTAAACCCTTAGGCCATAAAATTCCTAGAAGAAAACATAGGGCAAAAGTTTCTTGACATTGGCCTTGGCAGTGATTTATTGGATAAGACATAAGAAGCACAGGCAACCAAAGAAAAAATAGACAAGTGGGACTACATCAAACTAAAAAGGCTCTACACAGCAAAGGAAATGATCAACAAAATGAAAAGGCAACTTACAGAATGGGAGAAAATATTTGCTAACCATTTTCTGATAAAGGATTAATATTGAAATGTATAAGAAATTCAAATTTAAAAATGGGCAAGGGAACTGAATAGACATTTTTCCCAAGATGACATATAAATAGCCAATAGGCTTATGAAAAAATGCTCAAAATCACTAATCACCAGGGGAATGCAAATCAAAAACCACAATGAGATATCACCTATTATCCAAAAATAATAGTAACAAATATCAGTGAGGATGTGGAGAAAAGGGAACCTTTGCACATGGTTGGTGGAAATGTAAATTGGTGCAGCTTCTATAGAAAAAAGTTCCTCAAAAAACTAAAAACATAATTGTCATATGATCTGGCAATCCTATTTGGGGTACATATCCAGTGGAACTGAAATCAGGATCTTAAAGAGGTATCTGCATTCCCATGTCCCTTGCAGCATTATTCACAACAGTCAAGACATGGAAACAACCTAAGTGTCCATCAGTGGATGAATGGTTAAAGAAAATGTGGTATATATATACAATGGAATATTATTCAGGCTTTTAAAAAAATCCTGCCATTTGCAACATGAATAAAACTGGAAAATATTATGGTAAGTGAAATAAGCCAGATACAGAAGAACAAGTACTTACACAATACCACTCATATGATGAATCTAAAATAGTCAAACTCAGAAGCACAGAATGGCATGATGATTGCCAGAGACTGGGACGATACGGAAACAGAGAGGTAGTAGTCAAAGGGTATCAAGTTTCAGTTACTCAATTATGAATAAGCCCTAGAGATCTACTGTACGGCATAGAGCCTATAGTTAACAGTATTGTATACTTTAAAATATGCTAAGAGGATAGATTTTAAGTATTCTTCTCACAAAAAAATAAAATAATAACAATTATAAAATAAGAGGCAGGGAGAAATCGTTGGAGGTGATAGGTTGATGGCATAGATGGTGGTAATTTTTTTTTTAACAGATGTATACTTATCTCCAAACTCACCAAGCTATATATATATGCAGTTTATATATATAATATAGGGCCAATACAAACAATTAATTTTGAACTTGGATATACAAATCTTTGTTTTCAACCGTATATTTTATGAAATATAAATACAGAGCAAGTATATCCAACAAAAGTTTAGTGTCTTAATTGAGAGGTGCTGTAAGTAGAAAACATATACTGGATTTTTCAAGATTAGTAGGAGAAAAAGAGTAAACTATCTCATTGACAATTTAATACTGATTACACATTTAAAAGCTAATATTTAAACATATAAGGTTAAATAAAATATTTAAAGTATACATATTTTTAATATTTATTTATTTATTTGACGGAGAGAGAGAGAGCACAAGGAGAGGGAGAAGCAAACTCCCCACTGAGCAAGGAGCCGGACACGGGGCTCGATCCCAGGACCCTGAGATCATGACCTGAGCTGAAGGCAGACATTTAACTGGTTGAGCTACCCAGGTGCCCCTAAAGGATGCATATTTTTAAAAAGATACTGTGTATGGAAGCATAGAGGACTACATTTAGTATATGACAGCCACTCAAAAATTTTCATTTCTTCCTTGGCATTGCAACTTTTGATTAGTCAATTAACCTCTTTGAACTTTGGCTTTCTCATCTCAAAAACTGAAAATACTCTGGGTTGTACTAAGAATCAAATGGAAAACATTCCAAGGCACTCTCCAAACTACAAAGCATTATTCAAATCTTAGTTTTTGATATTGTAAGGAATGCTTGGCCTTGTGTCAAGATGGGAGCAGGGCCCGCACCTCCCCTCACACCGAGAGTAAGGGTAAATATGCCCTGACTCCTGGCCAGTGGAGCAGAGGCGCCTGTCTGGACCATGACAACCCAAGGCACAGGGTCAGAGAGGCATCGTGGCAGCTGCAGAGTCTTGGCTCGGAGTCTTTTGATGGCACACATGCCGGGCAGGCCTCTAGCAGCCATGGCAGCATCCAGTGGCAACTGTGCCCATGGCAGTCTCCTAAACAGAGGCAGCCTGTGGCAGGATCTCGGCTGTGCCTCATCTTGCTTGGAACCTGCTCAAGGCTGGCTCCCCACCCTTCCCCTGGATTCTTTTTGTGCTTCTATGCAGAGGACATTTCTATTTTCACAATTTAAAAGTCCTGATCAATACGCACACCATCACATAAGAGATTCAATCCCTGAGCCCAAAGAGTTGGTCTAGATTTAATATTCAAATTGCCAGTGATAGGCTTATACATATTTATTTAGTATGTCGGCTAAAACCCAAAACAATCAGGTATTTTTAGGGTGAGATGGACCAAAAAAAACATATAGTTATAGTTACATATATAGCTATATAGTTAGATGCCCATACCTCCTGGAAGCCCTATACTAAATAGTGGCAAAAACTTTACAATTAGGTCAAGTGATTGTGTTCCATCCTCTTCACTGAATGAATTCTAGAAAAAAATAAAAAGACAAGCCAGTCCTTCTCAGACACCACAGGGAAGATACCTAAAATTAATTTCTTCTACAAATTATTTTCTTAATGTCTTGAGAATAGTGTTTCCTAGTCTTTTTCTTTTTTCATTATTAGCCTCTAAGGAGAAAAAATTTAATTTAAATTCTCCATAACCAGAAAAATTAAGTATTAAGTAGTAAGATTTTTGTCAGGTAGGGTTGAGCTATGGAGGACCACCATGCTTATAGCTAAGTTCTTTGCCCCAGAAGAACCAATTTTTGCCCCTTCCCCAGGAGGGGACACCTATTGCCTTCATTGAGAATGCATGCTTTAGGATTATGCTCTTAGATCACATGCTAAGCTTAGAACAATAACTTGATAAGTGTTATCTATACATCCTACTCAATCTCTAAATACTTATTTTGGGCCTTAATCAATTGAGTTTATTACAGCTAAAAATTTTGTCAGAATTAGTTGTGTCTTAACGCCTACAATTCAAACTGTGCTTCTAATTTACACTCTGATAATACATTGACTTGTATGAAACAAGAGTCTTAGTTAACCTGAGATTGAGTTCAAGTTTAAATTATACAACTATATTCTAAGAGAGAGAGAGAACATGGTGCTATGTAGGATGGAAAGGATAGGTAGACTCTGTAAGTACCCCATATCCATCCCAACTAATTCGGGCCCATCGAGTGAAGAGGTAGGACCACCTTCTTGTCCTGTTCTACAAACGCTCCCCAACTCATTTAATCATGCCTTTGGTTTTAACTATAACCAAATTGTTAATCACCCCAAATCTCTATCCCTAATTCACATCCCTTTCCTTACCTCCAGATCCACCTATCCAATTTCTAATACCTATACTCTGATTTCCTCCAACCGTATTCAATTCAATATGCCCCAAACTGAATTTGCCCCTTTGCTTTCACTTTACATTACCAAGATTAATGAATTACAATCAACTTCCTTAGCCATAAATCTGAGAGTCATTCTAGATTTTTTTTTCTTGCCTTTCTGAGGCAATCAAACTCTAGTTCTCACTAATTTTAACTCTTAACCACCTCTACCACACTTGTTCCAGCCCAGATCATCTCTCTCCAGAGTGCTACCATAGCCTCCTAAGAAATTTCTGCCTCCAGTCTTGCCTTCTTTGACTCCTTCATACTTCATACAATACTCTCATTGTAATGAAAATGGAAACTACACACCCTAGTTCAAAACATTTCAATGCATATCATCTCCATTTTTTCCCTTGGTCTCATGCTTAGGAGACTTCTGCCGCAGTAACACATGTTCCCTTTTAAATTGCCTGTCACCCCCAACTCACATCTTCTCATGAAGCCTGAGTAATCTTTTTGGTCACTTTCAGGGAATATACTGGCTTAACCTTCCAGACTCAGCCAATCTGCAGACATACCCATTTGCTGCTCATCTATAAGGTAATTTTTTAGGGACAGGCTCTGTTCCTTTGAGGAAGGGGTGTTGCAGGTTAGGACATGAATGTAATTCAGAAGGAAGTATTAAGAAGCCTAGTATGACTGTCCATCTAAGCTTCATCATCTAATCCAGGTTTATCTATAATAAAGCTACTTTCCTTTTGTTCCCCCAGAATACACCAAGCGTTCACACCTCCTTTCTTTGCACATGATATTCCTTCTGCTGCTTTTGGATTTGGAAAACTTTTCTCATTTTTCAAGGCTCAGCTAAAATGCTACCTCCAGACAGGCTGAAGTGTTCTTTTTATGCTCCCATTAAAGATTATCTGTATATCCATATAGAAATTATAAAATTACACTGTAATTAGTTATCTGAATATTTTACTATAGCTGGTAAATTCCTCCAGACCAAGAAATTTACCTTAATTCATCACTGAATTACTAGAACTTAGCATGGAATGGCATAATAGACCATCTGTAAGTAATTATTCAATAAATAGGTAAATAAATAAGTTTACCATTTACTCTCATCCCCCAAAAAGAATTGGAATTTAAAAAAAAAAACATGTTGGCAGTATAATTATATGAGTACTAAAACTGGATTAAGAAGAAGTGCCACAATTCTTTTTATAATGTATGCCAACTTTAGTGAAAGGAGAATTATTGTTCTTTAGATGTGTCTTAACAGGATACCAACCTAAAAATAAGATCAGCTCTATTTCTAACTCCTATTCTATAAACTCCCCTAAGTAAGAAATTATATATCAAATACCTAAAAAAGGAATACAAGTCTTCTAGATAAAATCAGTCTTACAGAAAATTGTACACAACTGATTTTCAAGCTTGCGTTACTTGCAGCTTATGGACTACAAAAATGCCGATCACACCATTTTATAAGAGTCAGCCACAAAGAACTGTGTTTTGTACAGAGCACGGCACCACTATAATTCCATAGGATAGTATTATAGAATCAGAGTAAGGTATCTATTAACATCAAATGTTAACCCTCTCAGAACCATTCCCAAACAAATACTGACCTATTTTGGAAGAATACTATAATATTTACACATCACCTCTTTGCAAACTTATTGAAGATGGGGATTTAAATACAACAGGAAGATAATTAGGTAAAGAAAAGGGGAAGGAAAGAAAGTGTCATAAAAACAAGATGAAACCCTCAGGGAGATTAGGACACAAAATGTATGACATTAAGTTCTATACCTTTTCTGAGGTTCCATATAAATCTGGCCCCAGAGTTTGGCAAATTTGCATGTTGTGCGTAAGCATAAACACACTAGAGTCTTTATTAAGCTCCTAGCTTAATAACGTATCTTAGCACATAGCTTATTCACACCAGTGCAGTGGAATGTAAATAAAAGGTCATACGTCATAAATAATCACAGGTAATCCTAACATTTTCTTCTCATAAAATGTAAAAGAATCTATAGTGAGATGGTAAAGCCTAAAGCCAACCTGAACTTCAAGTACAATTTTGGTCTATGAGGCCCAGACTTAGAATTTAACAAGGGAGTTAGTATGGACTTTTGAATGGAATATCTAGAAGCCCATAGGTCAATATTTTAGGGGGGGGGGGCAAAGAGGTTCTATCTCTCCCAAAAGCAGAAAAGTCATAGTCTAAACTCAACTAAGAAAAGCATATTCATAACCTTAATAAAAGCAAACAAATAGTAAAGGCTCAAAACGCTTCATTACATTGAGAGTTGTTTATCAATCATGGTGAAAGTAGGAAATCTTCAGGTATTTTTGTTTAAACGATTATAGTATCTAGATGTGTATTATTAACACTCCAGCTGAAACTTGGTGTGGAGTCTACAAAGTTTAGGGAACTAAACCTTGGTTTATAAACTTAGAAAAGTGAGGCACTCAGAAAATGAATGAAATCTATACTTTTGTGACTTTACTTACCAAATTCATACCTCATATGGCTTTGCCCCTGAATCTGCCATAACCACTGGACAGTTAAGTCAAATTTAGGTCTTTCGTATTTATGATACCTGAGAACATTTTTTTTCAGATAATAAAAAATTTATAATTGATTTAAATTTCATAAAACCCTGGGTGACCTCTTCTCATTTCCCTTTCATATGTTGCCCCACTACGTTTTTTTATACGCTACCTTACTCTGGAGTTGTCTGCAGGCTAAGCATTCTGGCAAACCAGGCAGTAGGAGGAAGAATTTGCTAGACCATAGTGCAGTTTAAATCAGTTTTAAATCATTAGTCACCTGATAATAGAACATGGCATAAGAAACCTCGCCCTCAAAGCCCTTGAGAGTGATATTTTAAAGTTTTAAAAGTTTTCAGAAAGTAATTTGCACCATTTGCAGCCCCTTCATTTCATGCTACTCTTTATCTTCTAATGTCCCCTGGTCTAGTCACAAATACAGACAGACTCTGAGTTGAAAATAATGGGGTGGAAATCATCACTTTTCATGAAATCTAAAATAGTCATGGTAGTTAGAATATAGGAACAACAACCGCCCTAATCTAGGATACTAGTGTCTAAAAAAACATTATGGATAAATTCCCCCAGGTTGACCCCACGTTCTTCCTTTTAACTCCAACAGATTAGGTTACTAAATATGAGGAGAAAAATTCAGGGTAGAAAATGTATCTGTATCTTTTAAAATACTTTCAGGAAGAGCCCTCTCATACCCCAACAATGCCACATTAGTAAGGTTCCGCTGAACATACCTCTAGTCCTAGCACTGCGGTCCCCAGAAGCAACTTAACCATTTACAGAGTATGTAGAATAAGTAAAAGTTGAAAGAACATAAAAATGTGCCACATATCAAATTAGACAACGTGTCCCTTGACAGGAACTATGTAAGTATGAAGGCAAATCACAGTCACCTTGCCAAGAAAATAATCAGAATCAAAGAAAACTTCCTGACATATAAGTCAGGGAACTTGTCCATGCCCCCCTGAGGTTAATTGTTACCCTTGACCAAAGGTTTTTGTCTGATAGCTAGAGATAAAAGTTCAAGATACGTGAGAATATGGGAAGGTGAATATTCTGAAACCCAGGTCTATTTTGGGCATATGATATTAAAAACCAACAGAAAACCCAATGGATAAGGAACCTTACCTTTAGAAGGGCAACTAGCTATGTTCTAGGAAAGTCTACTGTGAAGGCACTCACTCTACTGTTAAGTCATGTGAAGGGAGTTTACTGGGTCTAAAAGGATACAGTCAGTGAACTGATACTCGGGGCTCCCGGAGCTGGGATTCAGGGGCTCAAAGACTAATGGCTGTCTTCCTCTGCTGGCCTTGCTCGGGGCTCCCAAGCCATTCTAATCAAAAGAAGTTATACCATTTTGCTCAGATTATACCTGGAATGTTAAAAGACTGACTGTCGTTGAGGGAAAGGACCCTGATGTCACATTTACAAGTGAGTGCATACGTGGTTGGGACAAATGGGTGGCCATCTGAAAAAAAAATGAAGCTGGATTAAAACCTCACACTTAACGTGAAGCCAAACCCAATGGCTTAACATTTAAATGTAAAAAGGAAAAACTGAAAGGACTAGAACAAAAACAAATTTTTTATAACTTCATGTAGGGATTGTCTTTGACTATGACACAGAACTCAGAAGCCATTAAAAAAAAGTGAATTTAAGCATATTAAAAAAAAAAGTGCATGGCAAAACAGATCTGTCTTAGTCCTCTTAGACGACTATGACAAATGCCATACACTAGGTAGCTTATAAACAACAGAAATTTAGTTTTCACAGTCCTGGAAGCAGAGAAGTCCAAGACCAAAGCACCTGCAGACTCAGTGTCTGATGAGGGCAAACTTCCCGGCTCATAGACAGTTGTTTCTTCACTGCAACTTCACAAAGTAGAGGGGAACTCTTTCAGGCCTCTGTTATGATCCCATGCATGAGGGCTCCACACTCATGACCTAACCACCTCCCCAAGACTCCACTTCCTAATGCCATCACCATGGGGGTTAGGTTCCAACATATGAACTTTGGGGGAACACAAACACTCAGACCACAGCAATACCATAAGCAACATATAAAAACAAAGCCCCCAAAATTGGCAACTCCTCTCACAGACAACGTATAAGAAGCTTCTAAAATTAACAAAATAATTTTAAAACCAATTAGAAAAATGGCAAAAGATTTGTGAAGACAATTTACAAAAAAGGAAATAAAATGGCTCTTAACTACTTGAAGATATGTTTAACCTCACTCATAACAAGAAAAATACAAATGAAAACTATATTGATACTATTTTTCACATCACAGTAAAAGTATCTCCAAGTTTGATAATACACTGTATTGTGTATTGGGGGGGGGTTGGGGAGAAAAAAAATTCTGAAACCTTGCTAATGGGAGTGTTAATTGGTGCAACACCTATAGAAGTCCATTTGCAATAGCTAGCAAAATATAAAATTCACAGGCAACCCTCTCAGGTCCCCTCCCTCTTTGGGAGCTTTGTACTCAATAAACTTTGTACTCTATAAACTTTACTATAGCTTAATAAACTTTGCTTTGCTGCCCACCACTCTTTGCCTGGTCTACCTCTTCATTCTTCAACATGGCGTGACCAAGAACAGCGGGCACTAAAGGAAAAGCAATTCTGTTACAGTACCATACTGTTTTGTTTACTACAGCTTTGTAGTATAACTTGAAGTCTGAAATTGTGATCTCCCCAGCTTTGTTTTTCATTTTCAAGATTGCTTTGGCTATTTGGGGTCTTTTGTGGTTTCATACAAACTTTAGGATTATTTATTCTAGTTCTGTGAAAAATGTTGTTGGTGTTTTATAAGATCCCATTTTAAAACTCTATATATAGTTTGATGGGGCTCAGTCGTTAAGCATCTGCCTTGGGCTCAGGTCATGATCCCAGAGTCCTGGGATCGAGCCCCACATCGGGCTCCCTGCTCGGCGGGAAGCCTGCTTCTCCCCCTCCCACTCCCCCTGCTTGTGTTTCCTCTCTCGCCGTGTCTCTCTCTGTCAAATAAATAAATAAAATATTTTAAAAAATAAAATAAAAAATAAAACTATATATAGTTTGAATAAACATTAAGGAAGAAGTTTAAAAGAATATACATCAAACTGTTAAGTGCTTTCCTCTGAAAAGAAGATTAGAAGAAAGGTAATAAGGGGGACTCCTGGCTGGCTTATTTGGTTAAGCGTCTGCTTTTGGCTCAGGTCATGATCCCAGGGTCCTGGGATCAAGTCTACATTGGGTTCCTTGCTCAGCAGGGAGCCTGCTTCTCCCTCTGTCTGCTGCTCTCCCCTCCTTGTGTGCTCTTTCTCAGTCTCTCTCTGACAAATAAAATCTTTTTTAAAAAAAAAGGTTAAAAAATACATATATACATATATACACATACATAACATATATATAGAAATATATAATTCATGTATCCATTGCCCCAAAAGTTGTGCCTCTTTGAGTTTATCCTACAGTATACTTGCACACATGGAAAATACCACATGTACAGTGTTATTCACTGAAGCATTGTTGTAAGAATCTGATTAAATTATAGCATATTCCTAAAATTAAATCCTATATGGCTATAAAAAATGAGGAAGCTATTTTAAAATATACATATATGTATATATATACAATGGAATATTACTCAGCCATCAAAAAAATGAAATCTTACCATTTGCAACAAGTGGATGGAACTAGAGGATATTATGCTAAGCAAAGTAAGTCAATCAGAGAAAGATAATTATCATATGATTCCACTTATATGTGTAATTTAAGAAAACAGAAGATCATAAGGGAAGGGAAGGAAAAATAAGACAAAATCAGAGAGGAAGACAAACCATAAGAGACTCTTAGCTATAGGAAATAAACTGAGCATTGCTGGAGGGGAGGTGGGTGGAGGGATGGGGTAACTGGGTGATGGGCATTAAGGAGGGCAAATGATGTGTTAAGCACTGGGTGTTATATGCAACTGATGAATAACTGAACTCTACCTCTGAAACTAATGATACACTGTGTGTTAATTGAATTTAAACAAAATAAACTTCAAAAAAGAAAATAAAATATCTATAAGATACATTATTAAAAGAAAAGGCAAATATAGAACAGTGTGTAGAATATTTTCTATTGGGGTTAAATAAAGATACATATATGTGTATACACACACACAGTTGACATGAACAACAGGAGTTAGAACTGAACTGGTCCACTTATATGTGGATTTTTTTTGTAAACGCAGTACAGTACTGTAAATGTATTCTCTCTTCCATATGATTTTCTTAATAACATTTTCTTTCTCTAGTTCAAAATATAGTAAAAATACAGCATATAATACATATAACAAACAAAATATGTGTTAACCAACTGTTTATCTTATCAGTAAGGTGTCCAGTCAACAGTGGGCTATTAGTAGTTAAGTTTGGGAGGAGTCAAAAGTTATAAACAGATTTTTTTTTTTTTAAAGTAGGCTCCATGCCCAGCATGGAGTCCAACACAGAGCCTCAACCCCTGACCCTGAGATCAAGACCTGAGCTGAGATCTAGAGTCAGACACTTAAACAACTGAGCTACCCCAGTGCTCCTCAAAAGTTATACACAGATTTTTTGACTATGAGTGGGGGATGGCATTCTTAAACTCTCATTGTTCAAGAGTCAACTGTATTTACATTCCTCATAATAGTAAACTTTTGGAGGAATAGAGAGATATTGGGCAGATGAGGCAAAGGTAAAAGAAACACTCTTAATCCTGCTTAGGAATTTTCCTAATTACAACTGACCCCATCCAAAAAATAAATAAATAAATAATTGAAAGTTCAGATTCACAACTAACCTTTATGAAAATCAAGACCTTTTTCTGTTGTTCATAGGTAAATAAATTTGTCATTTTTAATTCAAGGAACTGCCTCATAGTTAAGCCAGAGAGGTTTTACTAAAAGTATGGTAGTACTCTTTATGTCTTGTGATTTCAAATGATGAGAATATATTACCTTTCAAAAGATGAAAGAAGCTTTAAATTTCATTCTTAAAAATTAGTGGGAAAGTTCTAATAGACTGAATATTTGTGTTCCCCCCCCCCCACACACACACACATTTATAGGTTGAAATCCTACCCCCTAATGTGATGGTATTAGGAGGTGGGATCTCTGGGAGATTAGTGCCCCTATGAAAGAGACCCCAGAGAGCTCCCTTGCCACTTCCACCATGCGAGGTCACAGCAACAAGACCACCATCTATGAACCAAGAAGGTGGACCTCACCAGACATCAAATCTACCAGTGCCTTGCACTTTCCAGTCTCTAGAATTGTGAGAAATAAATTTCTGTTGTTAATAAGTCACCCAGTCTATAGTATTCTGCAGGTACAAAGATCAAGTCATTTGGATGAAAGGGCAGAAATTCTGAGAAGCAGCTAAGTTCCCTATCCCCTTCTCATATGAATAGAGGGCAGCTGATCACGGCATTTCATGTCCACTTGGATATGGCTGTTGGGATAGGAGGGAAAAGGCAGAAAAGAGCCAAAAGTAACTCTCGCTCCCAAAAATAAAAATAGAGAGGAAAACATACAAGTATGTGTGTGTGGGGGGGTGTCTGGAGGCTCCTAGAACACTGATTGGCTGAGCTCAGAGCCAGCTCCGCCCCAAGAGTGAAGGCCTCCTTACTTTATTATTGCCTGCCCATCCCTCGCCCATGAATGTAAAGAATGCCCAATCCACAGGAACCAGCCCTTACCCAAAGTCAGACCTCCATTAAGGGAGAGGGCTTTTGGGTAATCAGACCTATACAACTGGTCTCAGATGTGTAAAAGCCCAGGCTGCCTACCTATACTAACCAACATGGTCCTTTATCCTTAAATATAAACAGACAGCCAAATATCTGAGAAAAAGTTAAAGCATGGAAGGAAAGATCAATGAGCAACAAATATTTGATCAAGAAGAAAGAGAAGATGCAAGGAACTAGAAAAGAACTTTCATACATTAAAAATAGTATTCCAAAAGAGATTTAAGAGGATATTGAAGAATAGAAAATAGGCTTCTATAAAAAAAGATCAACAAGGGGTGCCTGGATGACTCAGTCAGTTGAGTATATGACTCTTGGTTTCGGCTAAGGTCATGATCTCATGGGTCACGGGATGGAGCCCCAGTAGGGCTCCGAGCTCAGTGGGGGTCTGCTTGTCTGCTTGAAGATTCTCTCCCTCTACCCCTCCCTGCATTCACACATGCAAGCTCTCTAGAGAATAGATAATCTTTTAAAAGTTTTTAATTTTAAAAAGATCAATGAGAAAAGAGACCTTAAAATATGACCATTAAAAGAAAAAAATAGAAAAGCTAAGTAATAGAATTAACAGAATGAACAAGTTTAAAGACTAAATTAATGGACTTGAAAATAAAGTTGCAGAAATGGTCAATATAACTAAAGAAAGATAATGCAAGGAAGAAAAAGAAAGAATATTAATAGAACAGAAGGTCATTGGGAGAAAAACTAGAATTCTAAGAATGAAGGAGTTCAAGCAGTAATGAGTATGAAAGAAAAACCATACCTAGATATATCCTCACGAAATTTTAGAATTTCAAGCATAAACAGAAAAGGTGGAAATATTCCAGACTGGTTAAAAGATAAAAACAAAACAAAACAAAACAGGCCATCTACAAAGGAAGTAAAATTAAACATCTAGTTAGCAACACTTAAGTTTCTGTAGAAATTTAAAAGGACTTTGAATCTAGAATTCTGTACTCAGATTAATTTAACTATTCATCAAGGATAAGGGAAAATAATGACATGTTCAGGCCTATCGTAATGGCTAATATTTATTTTACTTACTATGAACCAGGTACTTTGAGTTTTATTAACTTACTTAATCCTCAGAACAATCGAATTAATTTGATACTATTATTATCCCTGGTTTCACAAATGAGAAAAGAGAGGCATAGATAGGGTGAGAAAATTGCCCAAGATTATGCTACTCATAGGAGGCAGAGCTGGGCTTTGGACCCATGGATTTTAGCTGCAGAGTACACACTCTTACTTATGACACGATAGTGTCACTCCGCTGTTCAGGCACTCAGAAAATTCATGTCCCACATAGCCTTCTCGAAAAAAAAAATTACTTGAGGATATACTTCAGTACGATGAAAAAGAAATTCAGAAGACAATGGCAATGACCTGGGAATCAAGAGGTTTCAGGATGGCAGCTCTGCAGGATGCCAAGGAAATCAAAATAGAAAATCAGAAAGGAGATTCTATTGTACAAATTGTATGATTAAAACACAGAAGCCCTTAATAGTAAAATGATGGCAGGTATTTTTCCTGTCAACAAGAAAAAAGACAGGCAATTGGAAATTCAATTTTGAGCCATATTTTGGAACGAAAAAAAAGAATGCTTGGAACATTCTCATTCTGAAGGGACAGAATTGGTCACACAAACATTTCTGTCGATGTGAGTCCAATCACACAAGTTCCTTCTCCAATGTATGATATTTACATACTTGATACTGTAAACACACCTTAGTGGTTTTCCATTTTTCGAATTATAGGAGAAGCATGGAAAACAAGTGTATTTTCTATAGAATAGAAAGAAAATAGAAGCCTTGTTAACATACAAGAAATTGAATAAGATTAAAAAAGGGACAGGAGAGGTATATGCAAGGGAAGTAGAGAGCTGAGCTTATTTCCTCGTCTTATAGAACAAAGAGTTATTTTCTTCTTAGAGCAAAGAATTATTAAATACAAATATAAAATATCCAAACTTACAAAGGTAAACACTTACATAGGTAAAAGTATACCTAACCTGAACTTGGAGGTAGAAAAGGAAAGAGGGATGATGAATATAAGTGCTCTAAATTCTTCACCTCTCATAGCATAAAGTCAATCAGTACTGCTCAAATTTTATAAACCAAGAAGCAGAGGTATAATTAGAGTTTATGATGATAACTACTAGACTAAAATCAGAAATAGCTAGAAGGAGCTACATTTGAAGAGTGTTTTTGTTGCTGTTTTTTGTTTTCATCATGTACATGTATTACTTTAAAATCAGAATTTGGTCAATGGATGGATGGACAGATAAATGAATGGATGTAAATAGAGGGGTGCATGACTTTTGGGAAGAAAGGATATTTAAGCAGAAACCTGGGGAAAGAGTAAGAGTTATTCAAATAAGAAGAAAGAGGAAAGAGGGCCCAGCACAGAAGCAGTTCATTGGCTGAGAAATGTAGAAAGGGAAAACTGAAATGAGTTTGGAGAGACGGACAAGAGCCAGGGCTTGTGAGCCATGATAAGGAGCTCAAAGGAGAAGCTAAGAAAGTATTCTACAAAGGAGAACATGATAGTCATAAGAATCTGCCACTCAAATCTTGGAGAGAATCAGCTGCAAGGAACGTGGTTAAATGATAGCTTCTGGCTGCCACACTGCATCCACCAGTCTTCACCCCGAGGTCGGTCACACTTCCCTGGGGCTGCTTCCAAACCATGAATAAGCACCATTTAGTGGAGGTATTAGAGCCATGCCATGGGACTCATCTCACGGGAGATCTGTACTCTCAGGCTTCTCCTCAGACTCCTCCCTCTTTTCTTTATCTTTCACGGTATCCACACCACCACCCACCACCCACCAAATCAATCTCTTGCACTTCTAGGCCTGTCTTGGCATTGGCTTCCCAGGGGACTTGAACTGACCCAGAGAGTGACATGAAGTCTCATTTTATTATAGAGAGTAGAGTAAGGGTTCAGAGGAGAAATTAGGAGGCTGTTTCGGAAATCCAGGTGAATCTTATCAAGGCCAGGACAAAGATGGTGGAAGTAAAGAGAAGTGGATGGTTAAAATGGTGTACTGAGATTAGAATTGATAGGACTTGATTTAGTAGCAGGAAAGAGACAAGTCAAAGATGGCTCCAAGTTTCTGCCTGGGTTGGTTGTTTTCACAGACATAAGAAACAATTGGTTGTGGGGCACCTGGGTGGCTCAGTCGGTTAAGCGTCTGCCTTCAGCTCAGGTCATGATCCCAGGGTCCTGAGATCAAGTCCCGCATCAGGGAGCCTGCCTCTCCCTCTGCCTGCCACTTCCCCTGCTTGTGCTCTCTCGCTCTCTGTCAAATAAATAAAATCTTTAAAAAATTAAAATTAAAAAAAAATTAAAAAAGAAACAATTGATTGTTTGTCACCCCAACTCTGAGCGAGGGACAACCTTGCAGCTGATGTTAAGCCTAGGTCCCAAGAACTCATTTTCCTTTCTCTGAGCTAAGGTACTTCACAGGAATATAATGGACACCAGCTTGAAGCAGGGGTTCTTCTAACTGTCCCTGTAGGACTCCCCATGTTCTTCATAAGGAAGAAGAATGGGGAGCTCTACACAGGGACCACCACAGCATTAAACAGTCACAATCTGTAACCATTATCCACACTACCTACTCTTTAGCCTCCTGTCTCAATTTGATGGGACACCAGCTTTAACAAACTATACCCCAGAGGCCCTATAACTTTTCTGAACCAGGAAAGTGATGAATGGAAGATGGCCTTCAGAACATGCGTAATCCATGTGAGTATACCGTAATGGTGCTTGGTCTATGAAACGGCCACATTACCTTCCAGGTGACTTCTTAGGCTCTTAATATCTAGACGTAACATCTTATGAACTTCTGTATTTGAGACTCCTATTTGAATTTATCTGCTTTATCCTATCTATTTAGAGGCCCTACATGATACAAACAAATTATCAAGAATTTTGGAATACAAATTGTTTCTTTACCTACTCTCCAGAAAATCAAAGATTCTCATTTCCTGGAATTTGACCCACAATTTGCATATTATTTTTTCCTATTTTTATTCTGACTGCCCCAAATAAAATCAGAGACATAGACTGCCTCTATGATTTTTCAGAAGTTGTCACATTTTAGAAGCTTTGATAGGATGAATATTGACCCCCAATGATGTCCACATCCTAATCCCCAGAACCTGACAATGTCACCTTATATGGCAAAAGGGACTTTGCAGATATAATTAAGGATTTTGAGTTGCGAAAATTATCCTGGATTATCTAGGTGGGCCTAACATATCATAGGGTTCCTTATAAGAGGGAGGCAGGAGATAAGATAGGAACATGACAAGTGAAGCAGAGAGATTAAAATGATGCTACCACAAGGAATGCCAGCAGGCTCTAGACATGCAAGAGGCAAGAAATGGGTTCTCTCCTAGAGCCTCCAGAAGGTTGACACCTTGACTTTAGCCTGATGAAGCTGAGTTTGTACTTCTGGCTTCTGGAACTATAAAAGAATAAATTTGTGTTGTTTTAAGTCACTAAGTTTATGGTGATTTGTTTTAACAGCCATGAGAAACTAAGGACTAAAAAAACTAAAAACCTTATTTACCTTTATCCTTATCTTGTCTTGTCCCAAAAAGACTTGTCCTACACAGTCAAAACAGATACCTGCCGCTCAGTGCCGCTCAGGACGACTCAGTCCTAGAAACTTCTGCGACTGCACCTATTTCTCATGATATATCAGCTGATACCCTCTCTGGGAACATGTCAAAATTACCATCATCTAAGATTACCATCATACCAGGCATCTAAAACTTCCAGGTGGTCCTAGATTGCTCCACGATATCCTCTGCCCAGAAAGCTTTGTGGAAATCAACTCACCTTTAGCTGACCAAGGCAGCTTTGCATTGAGGCCAGGGGAGGTGTTACACCTGAGCCCAAACCCCACCTAGGCCGAGACAATGAATGTGGTTTGTAGAGGCTCCTTGTTGCATCCTATCATAATAATACTGGGAACACTTAAGAATTGGGATCAGACATAAGTTTCCCAGAATGGAAACTAAAGATGTTTACCAAACAGTGGCTTGGACTTCAAGATAGGAACAAGTATCATAAGCATAAGCAGTGCACAGACTCCCAGACTGTGTCAAAACTGGAGTTCATCAACTGTTTGCTCAACAAACCCGCATGCGGAAACAGAGGCTACAAAAAACCAGATGGGTTCACATTTCCCCGTGTGTTCTTATAACATCTGCTCTAAGACATCTAGGAAAGCGATGAGAACTGGGATTATTTCTGATATGGGGATCTGGTAAGCTCCAGTCCTCAGTAACCAGCCCACTAGGATGATTCGTATCTTCTTCAGAAGGTTTCTGAGCAAGTCAAATCCTTTTCAAGGAATGGGAAATATAGTGTCCAGACCAGTTCAGAATGTTCAAAAATGCTCTCCTTGCCCAAGAGCTCATATTGGAATCCACCAGGAAATGTTTAAAGAATAATAATGTAGTAACATGCCCTAAATATGAATTTAAATAAAAATTAAATATAAAAGTCCATGTATCACTAATCTTATGTTTAATATACATGCATAAAGGCATATATTTGCATATATGTGCATATAATATACTCCTCCATAATATGTAGTATACATACATATTAACAGTGGCTAGCGCAGGATGGTGGAATTACAGGTAATTTTTACGTTCTTTGTACTTCCTTAGGTCTCACAGATTTTGTTAATAAACAAATTTCTTTATATTCAGAAAGTTTAATTTTAAAAACTAAGAATCATATATAAGATAAAATGAGTTAAACTAAAATAATTTAAAAAATTTTAAAATTCTGAAAGTCAAGAATTTTAAATGATAGGTTAAAAATAAGTGGGTTTTATTTTGGCATTGGACCATAGTTTAAAAGTTAAAACATTAAAGTAAGTGATAAAAAGCAAAAAAGGTGCAAGTAAAAATCAGAAAATAAAACATCATAATATAAAATAGAATTAAAAATCCCTAAACCCTGGAAATGAGGACCTATGGTGAAGTGAGGCAAGGAGAAAACAAAGAGACAAAAGAGTAAATAGACAGACGGTAACTGAAGAAGAAAGAGAAAAAAAGTGAAAGAGCAGGTATTGCAGCAGCAAGAAATTGTCATACAGAGTCAAGATACTGGGCTAGTGAGAATACGAAGACAACTGAAGAAAAGAGAAAGGAGAGAGTCACATAGTAAAGAAATCCAGCTCTAAACCAGCACGTGGTCTCAGTCCTTGGCCAGGTGGTCTGGTTGAAGAAGGCTTCGTGGAGAGATCCTCTCCGGTTCTATTGTGCTCTTCACGGACTCAAACCTTAGGGAAAGGAGCCACCCTCCTCTTCTTTTACCCACAGCTGTGTGTGTACCAACTCCATGGACGAGGGCCGTGGCCCTGACAGAAAACAGTCTCCACCTTTCAGAAGCTTCAGTACCTGTGACCATTTGGCCCCTGGAAACTACTGGCCTCTTACATGCCATAGCAAAAGAATAGGCTTCCTCCTGAACAACCATTTACAACTTTGTTTTAGGTCCCTCATTTATTTACCAAACACATATAGCCTACCGTCTAGTGACTTGCCACTCTTCAGAGCAACCTTCCCTCATGACCCAATCTCAAGAAGATTCCCTGTATCACTTTCTCTTATAATATTCTGTTCTTGCCCTTCATAGACTTTTCATAATTTGGGATAGTGTATTTCTTCTCTTAATGTCTATTTCTCTTAGATTATACACTTCACAAGAAGAGAAATCACATTCCTTTGTTTATTGTTGGAGAATTCAGTATCGGTATTTAGTAGGTGCTCAACATTTATTGGATGGATGGATGGGAGGACGGATGGGAGGATCAGTGTGTAGATACATGGGTAGATATATGAATATACCAAGCCCTGTGCTATCTGTATTATTTACCTTTGGAGCCCAGCACTTCCTATAGCGCTTGGTATATAGTGTGGTTCTAGAAATGCGTTGGCTATATCCTAGGCACTGGAGATGAAACAATGCGTAGACCACTGTTCCATCTTTTCAGAAGTCCAATTTTAGGGAAAGAAATATATAAATTAATAATGACAGCAAGGTGAGATATACCACGTTAGGAATACAAACCGAGCTCTGTGAATAGGATGGAGGAGAACGTGCTTAACTCCTCACGTAGTACAAAGTAGACCCCTGAAGGAAGCTGTACTTGAGCGGGGTCTTAAAGTATGCCAAAAAATTTCCCAATAAAGAACAGAGGAAGAGCAATCCAGAAGATGATCTGTAAAGATAAAGAAAGGATCATCTGAGGGATCATGAGTCATTCAACATGGCTGCAAACACAAGGTGCAACAGCGTAGCAAGAGATGAGCCTGGAACGAGGACAAAGGACAGGCTGCACTCAAACATTTTAGCTTTGTCTTGTAAGTGACGACAAGACTTGGGATGACAAGGCTGAGAAGAACATGATCAGATCTGCATTTTAGAGAGATCAGTCCAGCCAAAAGTATAGCTAATAATTTGGAAGGGCAAGGAGTAGACACCGGTTAGAATTCGTGTGAGAAGTGATAAGGACGTGAATGTGGAAGTGGCAGGGGAAAGAGAAGGAGTAAATAATGGAGATATTAAAAAGATAGAATAGCCACAAGGAGAGAGTTACCAATGGGATGTAGAGATGAATGGAGAGGGAATCCCCTGGATGACTCACAGGTTTCTGACTTGAGCACTGGGGTGAACCACAGTGACAAAAATTGGGAGGGGAAAGAAGAGGAGAATATTTGGGGATATGCTGCCTTTTAGGTTCCCCAACCTGGAATGATATAGTAATTAAAAAGAGAAGTCTGTAACTCATGGCAGTAGTCAGAGGTGAGGATGAGATTTGTCAATGATCAGTTCACGGATGATAGTTACACATATGGGTAGAGAATTGCCCAGGGAACAGAGAAGGGAGAAGAGAAAGGGACCGAGTGTGGACCCTTGTGGGGGTTCATTTCAGTATCAAATTATGGCTTATTTGGTGTAGATTTCTTCTACTAATTTAATTTTAATAACTTAGTTCTTCACTCTAATTAGAGAATTCCTTAATTTTAGCAACTTATATGCAGTGTTGACACTGTCATTTACAATAACTCAGGGCTAATACTTTAATCCTTTTATATGTTTTAATTATTTGTTCATGTAACCAACATACTGCACAAATCATGGTCATTTTGTACGTTTCATTTAATTAAAATAGGTTGACACAGACGAACCTTGAATGATTTCCTTCTTGCCTCTTCTTCCTCTTGCCCACTATTGTTTTTATTACTCAAATTTTATCGCAACTGTGCCCTGCTTGAGAGAGAGAGAGAGAGAGAGAGACAGTCACCTGGCAAGTTGCCATTTCAAAGTTCTTAAAGAGCTGCTAGAACAAAAATCCACAAAACAGAGCAAGTTAATAGTTATTCATAAACTGAGACATAAGGTCAAACTCCCTATTTTCATTCCAAAGAGTCACCTACTTATGTCATTGATGATGGTTTTTGTTGTACAGCCAATAGATTAATGCCCATGTGATTTGAATTAATTTACAGGGCATTTATGCTTCAAAAAATAAAAACATCCAGAAGAAAGATTTGTTTAAATGGTTAAAGGTACTTGCTAAAATACTGCAAGGGTTTGGGCAGTTCTGTAGACAACTTCAGGAGAAAAATCTGTTGTCCTTTAACAGCCTCGTAATCTCATGAGGGAAAACTTCCTTCCATTCGCTTATATTTGTAATAAAAATTGTGGCAGTGTCATGAAGTAATTTCCTAACTAATGAAATGGCATTAAAATATTCAAATTACCATTATCTTTTGTACTAGGAGTTTTTAAAGAAGCATGGAGATTGAATTTCTTTAGCAAGAGGCACAAAATACCTTGATGTTAGTTTGGAGAAAAATTATGTAAGAAAATCCATGAGGCACTTAAAAATTCTCTTAGAGGGGCACCTGGATGGCACAGTTGGTTAAGCTTCCCACCCTTAGTTTCAGCTCAGGTCATGATCTCAGAGTTGTGAGACTGAATCCCTCACTGGGCTCCATGCTCAGCGCAGAGTCTGCTTAAGACTCTCTCCCCTCTACCTCTGCTCACCACCACCCCCCTACCATGTGCTCTCTCCCTCTCAAATAAATAAGTCTTTGAAAAAATAAAGATTCTCTTGGACATTGAAAATCAACAGGACAGGGGTGCCTGGGTGGCTCAGTCTTTGTCTGCCTTCGGCTCAGGTCATGATCCTGGAGTCCTGGGATCGTGCCCCACGTCAGGCTCCCTGCTCAGCAGGAAGCCCATTTCTCCCTCTCCCACTCCCCCTGTTTGTGTTCCCTCTCTCGTTGTCTCTCTCTGTGTCAAATAAATAAAATCTTAAAAAAAAAAAAAAGAAAGAAAATCAATAGGACGTGTACACAAATCGGAAGGCAGAGAGCTATTTTGTGTATACCATGTGGCACCTCCAAAGGCGCCCAGTATTTAGGCAAAGTGGTAGCTACCTAAATGATTTGAGAGTCATTTATATCTGCCTGATAAGTGCTCGCTTCTGTAGCACATATACTAAAATAATATCTGCCTGATTAGAAAAAGGGATGATGGGAATGAGACAGGGTTTTTCTACTGTTTCATTTCTTGAATCCTGGCCTTCCCTGAGAGAAGTCAGCAGCGGGAGATGAAAGTCTTTCTCAACCCCACTCTGATAAAGTCCTAGACCATAAAAAGATCCTTTGTGCCTCATAAATATAAAGTCTTCCTCCTCTACCCCTTAATGCTATTATCTTCAATAAAACAGATTTTTTCTCCTCTTAGAAAAATATCAAGACCTAGTTATTTTTAAAAATGACTTTGACTCCCAGACACATTCCTTGGTCATACCAAACATATTTCTGTCTCTGCACTTTGCATGTATGTCTCCCTTCATCTGTTTCTCTTCTCCCGTTCCTGCATCCAGGAGCTCCCCCTTCCCACTACAGTCTTCTCCCGTTCCTGCATCCAGGAGCTCCCCCTTCCCACTACAGTCATCATTTGGGGCTGGTGGGAATGTCATCACATCTGGGTAGCCTTCCCTGATCTCCTTTCCATTCTCACCTCCCAGCAGTTGCTTTCTCACAGGTGATGGCTCTCTTAGAATGGGGTTGTCGTGAAGATTAAATGAATTAATCTATTTAAAGGGTTCCCAACCCTGCCTGAAATAGGACATGTATTATGGGAGTGCTGGCTACATCAGCTGCATCATCGTCCTCCTGTGTTTCTGAAATTCCTTCTACAGACTTCCACTGCAGCACGGCTTTTATCCTATTGCTATGCCTTTTCTCCTTATCCTTTACTCAGAATTCACCTTCTCAGTGAGACCTTTTCAGCCCACCTATCTAAAATTTCAAAACACCTTTTCTGTTTTAAATCCTTAGCACTTCTCACTCTATACCATACATTTTACTTCATTATCTTGTTATCGTGTTCATTGGATGTCTCCCTCATCAGAATGTAAACTCTATGAGGGCAGTAAACAGTTGTTTAATGAATAAAGGTGTCTGCATAGTCTTACCATATTCCCCCAGAGAACCTAACAGAGCATCCGGCACTCAGTGGATCAGGTGAGAGGCAGAAAGATCTGGAATCCTGAGACTGTTCCAGAGAATGGCACATCTGAATAGAATGTACCAGTGAGAAACAACCCAGCCAGTTATACCATGAGGGCACTGATTGTTAGGAGAGCAAACCTTCTCAACATGGACCTGACAACTTTACATCTTTTTTACATCATTACTAGGGAAGATCCTGGGTCCCAGGTACATTGTTCATATTTAATAATGGATCATTCATAAAGATTACTGATGCATAGTATCTGACAAAGATAAAGCTAATGCACTGTTTGCTTTGAACATAAAGTTAGATAAAAACCCTCATATTACAATACTATACCATGGGTACAGTTTTTAAAAACATAATCCAGGGCCATTCTCACTATGCCAAATGGTGCTTCTGTACTGCAATCACCTCTAATTTCATACCATAGAATATTGTGAAAATGACACAGGTAGGTGGTACAGGGCAGTTTTAAAAATGGAGAATCATCATTTTTGGATGCCCATATAACATTTTCTATTCATCAAGAGATTTCAGGAGAAATCTTTGGGGTAGGTGTCACAGAATAGCTGCTGAGCAGGAATAGTATGGAGAAAAGCAGCGTTTGTTAACTAGAATAAAATAAACCTACTTGAAACTTAGAATTCCAAATCCCAGTTCACATATGGGGTGTCTGCCATGCGCAGCTCATGTAGGGCACATTCCTAGTCAGGAATGTTAAGTCCTAAATAATTCTATCCTGAATGACACAGAAATGGATAAAAATAACCCAACAGCTATGACAGAGCAAATGTCCTATTACACAGATCAGAATGCAGCTTTGAATCTCAGCCCACTTAGTGGCTGTGGGAACTCAAATAAGAAACGCAACCCCTCTGAGCTTCCATTGCCTCATCACAAAGTGAGGATAACATGTTCGTGTAGATTCAAACATAATATTATGAAATACAGTGTGTGAAAAGATTCTGTAAACTTGCAAGTGCTGTACAAATGTACAGTTTTTGCTCTCGAGAGGTCTGTGGCACCTAATCCCTGACTCAAGAAGTGACCTCTCTCAAGCTTGTTTCTGTCTGATCTTACATCGGTTCAAGATTGAATTTCTTACCTATTGAAGTTATTGCTTTAGACCTTGCCTCTGCCCAGCTCTTTCTCGGACTGTTAGAACTTCATTATTTCTCTGGCTTCCATTTGACTCAATTTAATTATATGCCTATGCTGAACCTGCCACATAAGAACTGTGAGGGTAGACTAAGAGCACACTCCCCTACCCACTGTAACCCATCCAGTAATATTCAGTATTTGCGGGTAGAAGACAAGGTGGCATGGAATTACACTTTTTCAGAGAAATAAACCAATTTCTTATCTTTAAGAAGATGTACTTGAAAGGAAATCCAATTTCTCCTCAGGAAGTAATGTAGAAAACATTATTCCTTCTGTTTCACTCTCACTTCAGCACTTGGCAGAATGTACTTACAAACTAAAACAAGAAGGCACTCTTGTTTGCAAAAGACCTTAGTAGAAAACCAGAGTTGATGGCTAATGTGAGCAGTGAAAGTCTATGCACTAGTTTCTTCTTCATATAAATGATAACATCCAACATACATAGCGCTTACTATGTGCCAGAGTCTTTAGTTGTATTCTCATTTATTCTTCACAACTATTAGTTATCTTCATCTTACAAATAAGGAAACTGAGGTGCAGAGAGATTAAGTAGTTTATACGAGGTCAAACAGCTAATAAGTGACAGAACTGGGATTCAAACCTCAGAATCAGGCTCCAGAGTCGATGGTGTTAAATTTGCTACACTGCTAATAATCACAATATTAATAGAAATTGTATTATTATCCATTGTTATGTATCAAATCACTCCAAAATTTAGGGGCTTAAAATAGCAACAGTGTCTCTGGGTTAGGAATCTGAAGACCATGGAGCTGGAGCCTCTGTTTCAGGGTGTTTCACAAGATGCAATCAAGGTGTCCTCTGGAGCTGTAATCATTTCAAGACTCGACTGGGGAAGATTCCACTTCTAAGCGCACTCATATAGTTACTGATAAGATTCAGATTCTTGCAGGCAGTGGGACAGAAACTACACTAATTCTGTGCCAGTATGGCAGTTTGCAAAGTGTACAAACTGAGAAGACAATAGAGTCCAGCAAGATGGAAGTCACAATCTATTGTGATATAATCACAGAAGAGATGGCTTGTCACTGTTGCCATATTGTACTCCTTAGGAGCAAGTCACTAAGTCTAGTCACACTCAAGATGAGGAGATTACACAAGAGCCTGAATACCAGGAGGTGAGAATCAGTGGGAATCATGTCAGAGCTGCTTACCCCCATAATAATTAACAGTGGCTAATGTTTATTGAGGGCTTCCTATGTGCCAGGTAACAATCCAAATATTTTACCTATATTAATTCATTTCATCTTCTCAACAAGCTGCAATTGACAGAGATGTTAGGAACAAGGAGTGCCATGGTTACACGTAAGGGTGGAAGGAGTAAAGAAGGCCATGCTCCCATATTGCAACAGAGAGAGTGTTAGAATTCTTCAAACCTAGTCTCATAACCTGATTGTATCACAACCACATCCTTCTTAAGAATCTTTTATCTTATCCACAAAGTGGGCCTTTTCTAGTTGATGGCAAACAGCTAGAAATAACTCCCCTCTAGGTCTGCCAGTCCTGGGGATGGGGAAGAAGAATTATTCTAAAATAAGTGAAATTTTTAAATTGTTATTTTTTTCATTATAATTTATAAAAATGACTATATCTCTATATTAATTCAGTTTTAAAAACTAAGAATCGTCTTCAGTCTTTTATATTAAAAGCTATAAGGATTCAAGATATCCAAATGAATTGCTGTTTTAATTTAGTTTTAAATTTGTTTAGATCATGTTTCTTATCAAAAAGTTGACGTGATTGGCTCCCAGCTGGCCAACTTTAAAGACAACAGAGCAAGCATTACCTCTGAAAGATTCCAAGCTATATGGATTTGAGTGGGGGGCGGGGCACGAGCACATTGATCAGACTGTCTCTGTGGCTCAGGCCTCTGAAGTAGAGGTCTGGGGAAGAGGTAGAATCACTTGGGACAGGAGGAGCTGGAAGTTCTCTCCCCTATTAATAGAGACTAAAGCAGTTGCTTATTATAAGAGCTATGTGAAAGACATCCCAGATTCCTAGGCCACTGGATGTGTGTCTATTTTCAAGCCTCTAATATTTGCAATGACACATCCGTTAAATGTCTAGAAGCCAGTTTCTGGTCAAGTTAAAAATATCAGTAAATGAATAAAATGAATATAGATTCAAAATCCTAAATAAAATATTAGCAAAGGAAATTCAACAGTTTATCATTAAAAGAATAATAACATTTACCAGGAAGGGTTAATCCAGTAATAAGGAAGGATTATTGATGTACAGAGCTTCCCTGACTTACAATAGGCTTATGTCCCAATAAACCCATCATAAAGTTGAAAATATTGTAAGTTGAAAATGTCTTTAATATACCTAACCTACTGACATCATAGCTTAGCCTAGCCTATCTGAAACAGACTCAGACCACTTATATTTGCCTACAGTTGGGTAAAATCATTTATGCAAAGCCTGTTTCATAATAAAGTATTGAAGAGCTCATGTAATTTATTGAATACTGTACTGAAAGTGAAAACCGGAATAGTTTTAGGTTACCCTCATGATCACATAGCTGACTGGGAGCAGTGGCTCACTGCTGCTGCTGCCCAGCATCATGAGGGTATGTTACACTGCATGTTGCTGGACTGGGAAAAGCTCAAAATTCAAAACACAGCTTCTACTCAATGTGTATTGCTTTTGTACCACTGGAAAGTCAAAAAATCTTAGGTCAAATCATCGTTAAGTCTGGGATCATCTGTATTAATGATTCATCACATTAATAAGTCAAAGGAGTAATTATATTTCAGTAGAATCCAAAAGAGGTATATTCTAGAATGTGGAAGCTTTTCATAATTAAAGAAAAAGTATCTCAGTAAACTGGAATAAAGGAGGCCTACTTTACCATGACAAAGTTTTTCTAAACTAATATCATATTTAACAGTGAAACACTAGAAGAATTTCCAATAAAGCCAGGATTGAGACAAGTATACTCTTTAGTGCATCATTTTTTAAAGCACAGAAATGAAAATCTAAATGTTCAGCAATTGAGTAATTTATGATACACTCCTAATATAGAACACTACGCAGCCATTATAACGTATACATGTATATGAATGAGACTCATATATACACATAGAGATCTATATCTATACATCTGTATAGATAATATGTTTGTACATACAAAGTATGTGTTAATGTGATTGTATTTCAGAATTATTTTGGTGCACAAACTGTTAACTGGTTCCTTTTAGAAGAGTGGGACTGGTAGAGTTGAAGGGGGATTAGAATGGAGAGATCTTATGTAAATATAAGCCTGTGTAAAGGGTAATTCAGAACTATCAGTATTTTTAGAACAGGGAAATATATACAAACTTTTAAAAAATAATTCAAAGAATATGAATGTTGAAGAAATTATGGTATTTCTGAGGGAAAAACAGTGTGTAAGAGGCATTAATCCATCAGAAAATTATTCAAATGATGTATCCCCAAATTTTGACTTTGATTGTTAGAGTTGTTTGACAGAATTATGGGTAATTTTTCTCTTTTTGTGTTTTCCAAGTTCTATTAGTCATGTATTTATTTTGTAATTTGAGAAAAGAGTAAAGAAAACTATGGTAATGCTTAATTTATAGATTACACAAGAGAACTATTAGAGTTTATGGAAAAATCTGTTTATCTTAATCAAGTTTTTAAAAGGGCCATGAGGCCTCCTATTTCTATCACAATCTTCTAAAACTTTGGGAAAGCTAGCCTTCCATTTTATTGCAAAGCCAGCTCCCTTTCCTTGGCTTGCTTCATTTGGTCATGTCCCTGACATTCAAAATCTTGGAATCATTCTTCATTCTTTCTTTCTTTTCTGTATGGACTCACTCATTAAGTTCTCCTGATGAGCCTTCCTTCATTTCACACAGCTCTTTTCCATTCTAATCCCATACCACCTCCTGGTCTGGGCCCTCAATATCTCACACTTGGACCACTGAGACATTTCATTGGGTCTCCTTGTCTGCCAGGTTTTTCTCCTTCGCTCACACATCTCCCTGTCTTCACCGCACATCCTTCAGTGCCTGTATACCCACTTTACATATCCAATGTACTAAATGGACTTTACAAATCCATTTAGTACATATTTCTTAATTATGTATTGTCTGTACTATCTGCCAGATATTGACCTAGGCATAGGGAGTATGGACTAGTTTTCCAAATTAGTGACTGGACCACAAATGTTTATTAAACTCAAGTTCACAACATTCTCTGCTTCAGCAGTATTTTATGTCCTCTGGCAGGTTTTCTAAGAGCCCCTCACCTCTCTGCCTCCCTCTGAGTCTAGTCTCAAGAAGTCTTTCATGTGTTCAATAATGAATACATGTCTTATACATACACTAGACGTTATGCTAGATGGCAGGAATGGAAAGGTGAATAAAGCCTCCTTAACTCTCCAAGAGCTCCAAGGTTTCATGGGGAAGGTAGACAGGAGAAGAAATACAATAGTGACTAAAAGTTACTCTAAGAGAAAAGTACAGAAGAACAAAAGAGTGTGTTTAATTCTACCTGAGAAGAACAAGAAAGGCTTCACACATGAGGTAATGCTTGAGCCAACAGTAGGTGAAAGACAAGGACAGTGTTCCAAGCAGCAAGAATAGTATTGCAAAAGCAGCAAGCAGTAAAGAGCACAGCTCAACAGGAAACCATTAAGTACTTCAGTATGACCGGAGCACATGAGACTGGAGAGCTGGGCTGGGGCCGGATCTTATTTTGCCTTGTTTTGCATTTGAGGGAGTGAGTAAACACTAAAGAATCTTAAGCAATGAAGTAACATGATTAGATTTGTGTTTTGAAAAGTACCTGTGGTGGCTATGTGGAAAAAAGTTAGGGAGGGGTGAGCAACAGGGCACAGGCTAGGCAGAAAGTCAGAAGGCAGCAGTTATAGTCCAGGGAAGTAATAAGAACCAGGCAAGTAATGATGGAGGAGGGTGGTGTAGGATGGAAAGAAGGAAATGGGTTGCACGTATATCAAACAGGTGCAATTAACAGGACTTATCTACTGGTGGGTTTGAAAGGAAGAGAAAGAAGAAAGATAACAATGACTTCTGCGTTTCTGGGTTAATATCAATCTATCTATTTATAGATCGAAGTATATATCCTAAACAGAAAATATAGGAGGAACTGATGCTTCTTAAAAGGAGGCTATAAAATAAGTTTGAGTGGCCTGTTAGATTTTGAGGTAGAAAATCTTAGAATCTGTCAGACCTATATAAAGGTCTCAAGTTCAGGATTTTTGGGCGGTTAGAATTAGAGATTTGAAAGTCAGAGTATAAATGGTGGTCCAGACCATGAGGATGGGTAATATTACCCAGAGGAAATGTATGTGATAAGAACAGGTGCTAAAAACAGAACTCTGAGGGACAACCATTAGAGTATCAGAGTAAGACGAACCAGGAAAGGACCCTGGGAAGAAATGGACAAAGTAGGACAGCCAAGATAGGCTATTGTATGAGCTTCCTATTGATGCTGTAACAAATCGCCACAACTGTAGGAGCTTATAATAACACAAACTTACCTCACAGTTCTGTAGCTTTAGAAGTCCAACCTCTGTCTTGCTGGTCTAAACCCAGGGTGTCAGCAGAGGAGCATTCCATTCTAGAGACTCTAGAGGGGAATCCATTTCCTTGCCTCTTCTGGCTCCTGGAGGTCATTGGCATTCCTTGGCTTTTTCCAGTCTTCAAAACCAGCAACAGCCAAGTCCAGTCCTCGTCATATCGTGCCACATCACTCTTGCTTCTGCTATCATACCACCTTCTTCCAGGCTCTCCTTTTACCCCCCTGCCCCCTTCCCCCCCTGCCCCCTTACTCCCCTGCCCCCTTACCCCCCTCCCCCCCTACCCCCCTACCCCCTACCCCCCTACCCCTTCCACTTTTAAGTGCCCTTGTAATTATATTGGGTTCACCTGGATAATTCAGGTTCTTCTCCCTATCAGCTGATTAGTCATTTTAATCTATTTGAAAACTTAATTCCTCTTTGCCATGTAACCTAACATATTCACAGGTTCCAGGGATTAAGTCATAGGGGGCTGGGGGGGGGTGCCCTATTATGACTACCCCAGCTGTCATCTCAGAAACCAATCAACCAAACAAAAACATTAAAAGAATAAATGAGTAGATGGTGGTGATCCTGGACAAATTACTCAATCTTTCTGTATATCTACAGAATGGAGATAATAGTGGTAACTACCTCATAGGGTTGTTACAGGATTAAATGAGCTAAACTTTATAAAGCACATAAAGGTGTGTCTGGCTTATAGTTTATTTTTAAAGCAATTAGGGAGATTAAAGAAGGCAAGGAATTAAAACTGGTCATTGGATTTCTTTATTAGGTAGTTAGTGGTCTTAACCATTGCAGTTTTAGGAATGTGGTGGTTGGGGTCTAATTACAGTAAAATAAAGTTTAAGACCTAGAAGGAAAGATGTACATACAATTATTTTGAGGAATTATTTAGGAATGGAAGGAGAAAGGGGGCTGGGGTCTTTTTTTTGTTGTTTTTTTTTTTTGTAAACGCTATGGCCAACGTGGGGCTTGAACTCAATGACCCTGAGATCAAGAGTCCCATGCTACCCACTGAGCCAGCCAGGTGCCCCCTTCGGGCAGTCTTGGCTACATGAGGACAGGAAGTTACAGGAGATCTGAACACACTTTCCTGCTGTGGGGAAGAGGCCAGTCGATAGAAAAGCCGAAGATACGAGAGAGGGAATGAGAACAATTGGTGTAGTAAAATCCCACAGGAGATGGAATGAATGTGATCAACAGTTTAGGTGTGGGAGTTAACTTTGAACAGGAGAAGAAACAATTCTCTGAGTCTAGAGGGAAAGCTGTGAGGGTGAATCCCAGGAATTAAATATAGTTTCTTTCCCTGGTTTCTGTCTATCAGGAATACTCACAGGCCTCCACCTGATGCTGTGACACCTGAGCTAAGTTCTTCATCTAATATCAGGATGCCACACACTGTCAGTGGGGTTTACCTCCTTCCACAGGAAACCTCTATAGGGTCTTAGAGTATTCAAGTTTAGATTTAGAGTAAAAATTTCATTGCCCTCAGGTGGTCAGTTTCACAAACAATGCCCATCCCTTTCAAAAGAGCTCTCTGACAAATGTATGTATGCTACCCTGCCCTCCCCACCTTTTTCTATTTTTCTGATAGAAAAATGAAGATGGAGGAGACCAATCCAATTAGGTATAACTTCATGTTAACAGAACAAGCCTTCTTTATTTTTAACTTTTTATCATGGAAATTTTCAAACATACACAAAATGAAGAGAAAAATATAATAAACTCCCATGTGTTCATCACTTCAATAATTACAATCTATGGCCAATTTTGTTTCATCTATATCCCCCCTCACCCCCCCAGCTCCAACCCCCATATTTTAAAACAAATTGGGTTCCTTTAAAAATAGGGCTTTTTAAACTTACATACTTCATGTATCTATTTCTCTTTCATCAATCACATGACCAAAACGCAAGATACACCAAGACACAATATAGCACCACTTTATGCAAAGTTGAAATAGCACATCAGAAACATTAATAAAGTCTCATTTTAGATGCTAAGTTAAAATCGCTTTAAAAATTATCAAGAACTGTGTAACTATTAAAAATTGCATGACTCCAGAGCTAGTAGGCAAGTAAATATTTTTCGTTCTTTTGTCACTATGACTACTCAACAGAAATGTCTAGCTGTCTATCCCTCATGCACTAGGAACACCCCAGTTATATGGTTTGGAATGGAATAATTTCGGTGACCACGTTGCTGCTTAACATGCACCATTATTTTAATGTGAAACTGTTTTTAATAGCCAAAAAATTGCCATCAAGTGCTGATGTTGGTGCTTGAAAACACTCCCATATCAATAACCTTGTAGGAAAAGTTAAATGTGACAAATTGCTCTGAAGAAAGCCAAACTCTACAACAGCCAATATTGTTTGTTGAGAATAGAGTACACTGTAAAATATTAGAAATGATGCTGAGACACTTAAATGTAGCAGATACATCTTTAACCTTTAAAAATCCTCGAGTATCTGGGCAAGAATAATGGAAATAATGGAAATAATAATACTGGTGCCTCAGCAGCAAGATCAGTATCACTGTAATAGATTTATAGGCTCTGTTAAAGCATTCCAGCCCTACCAGCTCCCCCACCACCATTTATTTTACATTAATTCCTATTGGGATATTATACTGACATTTAAGAATATATCACGTGTATAAAATGCAACTGTCCTGGGGCGCCTGGGTGGCTCAGTTGGTTAAGTGTCTGCCTTCCGCTCAGGTCATGATCCCAGGGTCCTGGGATCCAGCCCCACATAGGGCTCCCTGCTCAACGGGAGGCCTGCTTCTCTCTCTCCCACTCCCCCTGCTTGTATTCCCTCTCTTGCTGTGTCTCTCTCTTTCAAATAAATAAATAAAAATATTTTTTAAAAAAATGCTACTATCCTGCTCTCAGAATTAATGCAGACACCTGAATGTACATCATTGTACAACACTATTTTGTAGCATCTTCGAGATAATCAAAAAAGAAAAGGAAAAGATCAAAGTTTTTAATTTTATTTTTAGTTAAAATAGCTTTTTCTACTTTAATTGCCAACCTTCTTTGCAGCTAAGTGAAACCCTGTGACTAAGTTCTGGCCAATGGGATGTAATTAAAAGTATTATGTGGCAGTTTACAGAACCCTTTTAATAAAAGGTAGTTGGTGTCTCTCAAACAAATATTGCTGGGAAAACTAGATATCCATGTGCAAAAGAGTGAAATTGGACCCTACCTAACATCATGTATGAACATTAATCCAATATGTATCAAAGACCTAAACATAAGAGCTAAAACTATAAAACTCTTAGAAGATAATATAGGGAAAAAGCTTCATGACATTGGATTTGGCAGTGATTTCTGGAATATGACAACAAAAGCACGAGCAACAAAAGAAAAAATAGATAAACTGGATTACATCAAAATTAAAACCTTTCATGCATCAAAGGACACGATCAACAGAGTGAAAATGCAGCCCATGCAAATCATATATCTGATAACGAATTAATTATGAATGCCTTTTAATGCCAATAACCCAGAATATATAAAGAACTCTTAGAATTCAATAACAACAAAAAATCCAATTAAAAAATAGATAAAGGAGTTAAATAGACATTTTTCCAAAGAAGATAAACAAATGGCCAGTAAGTGCCTGCAAAGATATTCAATATCACTAATCATTAGGGAAATGCAAATCAAAACCATAATGAGATACCACCTCATGTGCATTAGGATGGCTATTATCAAAAAATCGGAAAATAACAAATTTTGGTGAGGATATGGAGAAATTGTAACCCTTGTGCATTGCTGGTGGGAATGTAAAATGGTACAGCCACTATGGAAAACAGATGGCTATTCCTCAAAAAGCTAAAAATAGAACTACCATATGATTTATCAATTCCACTTGTGGGTTAATATCCAAAAGAATTGAAAGCAAGGACCCAAACAGACATTTGGACACCCATGTTTCACAGCAGCCTTATTGACAATAGCCAAAAGGTAGAAGCAACCCACTTGTCCGTTGATGGGCACACAGATAAACAAAATGTAACAGCCTTAGAAAGGAAGGAGAGGTGCCTGGGTGTCTCAGTCGGTTAAGAGTCCGACTCTTCATTTCTTGATTTTGGCTCAAGTCATGATCTCAGGGTCATGAGATAGAGCCCTGCATTGGGGTCCATGCTCAGTGGGGAGTCTGCTGGAGATTCTCTCTCTCTCCCTTTGCCTCTCCCCCCTGCTCTCTGTCTCTGTCTCTCAAATAAATAAATAAATCTTTTTTAAAAAGGAAGGAAATTCTTTTTTTTTTTTATGATTTCACTTATTTGACAGAGAGACACAGCGAGAGAGCACAAGCAGGGGGAATGGGAGAAGGAGAAGCAGGCTTCCTGCTGAGCAGGGAGCCCGATGGGGGACCCAATCCCAGGACCCTGGGATCAGGACCTGAGCTGAAGGCAGACGCTTTTTTGGGCAGGTGCCCCAAAAAGGAAGGAAATTCTGACATGCTCTGCAACATGGATGACCCTCGAAAACATGATGCTAAGTGAAATAAGACAGTCATGAGAAGACAAATACCGTCTAATTCTACTCATATGAGATACCTCGAGTAGCCAAATTATAGAGACAGAAAGTAGAATGGTGGTTGCCAGGGGCTGAGGAGAGGAGAGAATGGGGAGTTATTGTCTAATGGGGACAGAGTTTCTGTTTGGGAAGATGGAAAAGTAATTCTGGAGATGGATGTTAGTGATGATTGCACAAAAATATGAATGCCTTTTAATGCCACTAACCTAACCATACATTTAAAAATGGCTTAAATGGTCGATTTTATGTGTGTGTATTTTATCATACACATTTAAATAAAAGTAGCTGGTGTGCCTTTTGCCCTCTCTTCTTTGTTCATTCTTCTTTCTTGCTGACTGAAATGCAGATGTGATGGCTGGAGCCCGAACAGTCTTCTTGGAGCTCATAAGTTGGGCTTTGTGCAACTTTGAAGGTAGCATTCACACAGAATATCTAGACTTATACCTAAAAGAGAAATATTCTGTCTTGTTCGACCACTGCTCTTTTGGATTTCTGTTACTTGCAAACAAACCTAATTCTAATTGATGCAATAGATTCTATCATCTATCTATCTATCTATCTATCTATCTATCTATCTATCTATCTATCATCTTGCAGTCCAAATATTCATAAGCAATAACCATCAGAGTCCAGAGGCAGACAATTATAACAAAGTGAGAAAACTCCAATGTATGCTAAATTCTGAGTATCAGGAGATAAAAGCAGTATAAAAATCCTATTTTTCAATTTATGTAGGTAATTACCTTGCATATAGTGACAAACATTGTAAAACTACAAAATGGTTCACTAATACAGGCCTGGAATACTATGAAATTATTAAAAAGAACAAGGTAGATGTATAGATAAGCTAATGTCAAAACTGCTTGTATTGTATAGCCCCATTTGTGTGGAAAAAAAAAAACCTGACATGCATTTACATATGTGGGAAAGAGATAAAATAGTAGCTAACATGTATAAAACACACATTACGTGCTAACCTCTGTCCTAAGAGTTACACCTGAATTATCTCCATAAATTCTCTCCATAAATTCATGCCTATGAGGTGTGAAACTTCATTATCCCTGTTTTACAGCTGAGGAAACTGAGGCACAGACAGGTAACATAGCTTGTCCAGAGTCACACAAATATAAAATTTTGGAGCCAGAGCATTAAGCAGATCTACCTCTGAGGGGTGATGGTAATGGGGAATTGGAGTGAGGCTAATGGTTACACTCTGATTCGATTTTATTTCTTTATTATGAGCATATATATAACATTTTTTACTAAGTCTTTGAGGATGCGAGGAGAAATGCTGAAGAAATGTAAGGTAATGAAACCATGGTTATACCCTAGAGAATTAAGTAGGGCTGAATTCAAAAGACATATTTAAGATTTCTACAGAGGGAAAAAAAGTAATCAAGAGAAACTTTTAAAATGTAGGCCATATATGTCACAACTCAGGATGACAGCTCTTAATACATTTATTCCAAGCAGATAGTATTGCGTAATGCAACATTTGTCAAACAATAATTGGACACTGAACAGTGCCTGGCAACCATACACAATAAATACAATATTTAATAACTTGCCTAGAAGACACAAAAGAATAAAAAGGAAAAATTGGATTAA
Source organism: Callorhinus ursinus (assembly GCF_003265705.2). Taxonomy (NCBI): domain Eukaryota; kingdom Metazoa; phylum Chordata; class Mammalia; order Carnivora; family Otariidae; genus Callorhinus; species Callorhinus ursinus. The sequence continues at coordinate 8,507,916 of NW_027397106.1, read as the reverse complement.
TGACATGGAATTAAAATATCAGATTAAATAATGATATATACAAGGCACAACCTGCTATTGTAAGGGCTGTATTTATCCAACTCTAGGGGATAGTAGCCCACTTCGCAGCACCCTGGCCTTTGGTTGTGCTCTGACTACTCCCAGTCTGAGTCTTTGCCCCTGAAGTCTCCTTCCCTCCACTCCTGCCACCATTCCAGAAGATAGAAAGCCCCGGCCCTTGCATCCAGCAGGCCAAGGTACCAAGGAGTCAATACTCCCACACCCACCCTAAAAGTTCTCATCCAGTGTCTCAGGAGTGTTATAAATACTGCAGCTTCCTCATCTCTCAGTTGGGGTCATTCTGAGGCACGTATTTTTAACTATTTCCCGGAGTTTCCCTGTAGAATTAAGCTACAGCCAGTCACTAGCTGACTTCATAATGCACTCTTTATTAGCTACTTTCCTTTCCTGGCAACACTTCCCCACTTTCCTGCCCTATTGTTTTCCCTATTCTCCAAATAAATTCTCACTCCCAAATCCTTGTCTTGGGGTCTGTTTCTGTGGGAACCCAAATTATGATGGGGAAGGGAGGAGGGCTTCATTCTTGTAGTCTATATGAGTAACACCCCCTGGAGTTGTACAGAGCTCAACCTGTGGAACCATCGATGGCAGCTCTGTAGATATATTAACATCTTCATTTCTACAGCAACCAGAATAAGAAAGAAGATGGAAACATGTCTTTCTTTTTTTTTTTTTTGTTAACTTTTTATTTAAATTCCAGTTAACATACAGTGTAACATTAGTTTCAGGTGTACAATTTAGTGATTCAACACTTACATCCAATACCTGGTGCTCATTGTAAGTGCACTGCTTAATCCCCACCCCCTATTTAACCCCTCCTCCCACCTACCTCCCTGCTTGGTAACCAGCAATTTGTTCTCTATAGTTAAGAGTCTATTTCTTGGTTTCTCTCTCTCTCTCTTTTTCCCCCCATGCTCGTTTGTTTTGTTTCTTAAATTCACAATAAGTGAAATCATATGGTATTTATCTTTGCCTGACTTATTTCACTTAGCATAAGTGAAATCTTGCAAATGGCAAGATTTCATTCTTTTTTGTGGCTGAGTAATATTCTATTGTGTGTGTGTGTATATATATACACACTATATATATAGTGTGTGTGTGTATATATATATATATATATATATATATACACACACCACATCTTCATCCATTCATCAGTCAATGGTCATTTGGGCTGTTTCCATAATTTGGCTGTTGTACTTAATGCTGCTATAAACATCAGGGTGCATGTATCCCTTTGAATTAGTATTTTTGTATTCTTTGGGTAGATAGCTAGTAGTGCAATTGTTGGATCATAGGATAGTTCTATTTTAACTTTTTGAGGACCCTCCATACTGTTTTCCAGAGTAGCTGCACCAGTTTGCATTCTCACTAACAGTGTAAGAGGGTTCCCCTTTCTCCACATCCTTGCCAACACCTGTTGTTTCTTGTGTTGTTGATTTTAGCCATTCTGACTGGTGTGAGGTGGTCTCTCACTGTGGTTTTGATTTGTATTTCCCTGATGCCGAGTGATGTTGAGTGATCTTTTCAAGTGTCTGCTGGGCATCTGTATGTCTTCTTTGGAAAAATGTCTATTCATGTCTCCTGTCCATTTTTCAATTGGATTATTCATTGGGGGGGAATGTCAATCCTTAGTCATGAATATGATAAATGCAAATTGGAAATCACTGTTTTATATTAAAAGGGCTTTACAAGAGTAAGGAATTATAACAACTAAGGAAAAAGAATCCACTGGAAAATTAGGACGAAAATTGTATGGTTGGTAGGTCACCTTCAACAGAGTAAATCTTATACCACCCGTTTTTTTAGCATTGTTATCAAGTGCAATATTTATTGAGCATCTGTTTATAACTATGCACCTGACTCTAATTTGAATATTTAGCATGCTCAAATTCTTGAGTTCACCTGTGGAATTAGGTCAAAATAAACCAAAAACACTTAAATGGTTAAATCCTATCAAAATCTTACCTTTGCCTAAAACTGTTTTGGCGCATCAGGATGAAAGTAAGTGCTGGGTCTTCACAATGGCCTGCCCTATATATGCCCCCATACAAAATACAGAAATATCTAAGATCCATATGTCTTACAGAATCATAAAGAGGACTTTAATGTTTTAAGTTTAATGTTTTGAAAGAATTTTTCCAAATATAGCTAATAAATTCAATCAATAAGCAAATAAAAAGAAACAGACCAGATAGCAGTAGCATGTACAAGAGATCTGCTGATGTGTGTATTTAACAAATACTAAGAACCTATTCCATGTGGAGCATCGTGCCAAGGTGCTGTGGAGAATATAAAGAATAATACCATATGTTCCCTGTCTTTAAATTACTTAGAATTCGTGCTATTTTTGTCAAGAATAATATCGTTGTAGACCTCTTTCTCAGAAATTATGCAAGCCAGATTAGCAGGCCGAATTCTTACCTTGAAATCAATTACTAGTAGACAGTCTTCACATGCCTATACAATGTACAAACCAAACCAAATATGGTATTTGTGTGTATTTTTAGGTCTCCAGAGATTAAGAAAAGGAATTGCATTTTCATCAGATACCTTCGGTGTGTCATTGTGCAATTCTTTTTCAGATCTCATAGATCCAATATGATGACCTGTTTCATACTTGACAGCATCAGGAAGATGGTGAGAAGGAGTAGATTTAGTTATTTGTGTTATTAGTGTGATTTTGGGCCACTAAGTGGCCTCTTTCAGTGAATTTCCCCCCAACTTTTCCTGAGTCTAAGGAGAAAGGAGGGAATTTCCTCCATTGTAGTATGTTTGGGGATACGGTTTTCCTTTAAAATATTAAGTCACAGCTACTTTGAAGGAATACTTCAAATGCCAAATCAATGGTAAAGAAAGAACAGAGATGTAATTTAAAAATCATAATAAAAATTCAGAGTTTCTTATAGTACATTCCAGGTTTGTGTGTGTGTGTGCCAAAATTTAATATTTTTTAAAATATTTTATTTATTTGAGGAAGAGAGAATGGGGGGAGGGACAGAAGGAGAGGGAGAGAGAGAATCCTAAGCAGACTCCCTGCTGAACGTGGAGCCTGATTCAGGGTTCCATCTTAAAACCCTAAGATCATGACCTGAGCTGAAATCAAGAGTCGGACACTTAACTGACTGAGTCACCTAGGCACCCCCCGAAACTTAATATTTTTAAACCTTCTTTAATACATGTTTAGTTAATTTTTATTAAAATAGTGTGTATCAGATCTCGACTGTTTTTGAGTATTTTTTGAGGGGTTTATTTGGTTGTGTTTTATGCAAAATGCTACTTTTAAACTATTCAGGGAAGCAAAACAGATAATACACACTCTAAAAAGAATATTAAGATTTATTGAGTATTTACTTAGCCTCCTATGTAAATCTCTGTGCATTAAAATTCCATTTAAACTATGGGGTGCCTGGGTGGCTCAGTTGTTGGGCGTCTGTCTTCAGCTCACGTCATAGTCCTAGGGTCCTGGGATCGAGCCCTGTGTCAGGCTCCCTGCTTCTCCCTCTGCCCCTCTTCCTGCTTATGTTCCCTCTCTCACCGTCTCTCTCTCTCTCTCTCTCTCTCTCTGTCAAATAAATGAATAAAATCTTTAAAAAAATATTCCATTTAAACTAAAACAATAACACTGTAGTGAGGGTTTATAATATATGTAGACCTAAATAGTACATGTATAAGTTTAATATGTATGCAAGAAAAACATACTCAACAATGTGTAAATGACTGGAGGGGAGAAATCAAAGTATACTATTGTGAGGTTCTCAATTTATTATTCTCAAATGGAATAATAGGAAATTGATATGCTGAAAATCCTAATCTTGAAAAAACTGTACTTGGCATTGACCCTTTAGAGTCATGAAGAAGGACATTTATGGTAATCCTGAAATACATCTGAAATTTATCTATTAAAATGAAAAAATAAGGATAAAAATGACATTGTACAACACTTCAATTTCAAATACTGCTCCACATTTTATTAACAGCTACACACACTAAAATATGAGGCAGTACTAAGGAATTAATCTTCCACATTAAACACACACACACACACACACACACACACACACACACAAGGCTTTAGGAAAGAAAAGTTTCTTGTCCCTCAAAGTTCTCACTAGCCAATGAAAAGTATGACATTGACTTTGTTAACACAGAAACAGAGACAGCTTCTTGCCATTGTCATGCCTCAACTTAAAAGGAAAAGACCTGCAGTAGTCAATAGGTTGGGTCTGGATCCAGATGTGCCAGGATGCAAATCCCAGTTTCACCTTATGGGAGTGATAATAGGTGGAATACTTAGCCATCTCTAAGTCCTATTTCTTCATCTATAAAATGAGGATAATCAGAGTATCTACTTCACATGATTGTTTTAAGTATTAAATGAGACGATTAAAGTATTTTTTTTTAAAGGTTTTCTTTATTTATTTGACAGAGAGAGACACAGCGAGAGAGGGAACACAAGCAGGGGGAGTGGGAGAGGGAGAAGCAGGCTTCCCGCGGAGCAGGGAGCCCGATGTGGGGCTCGATCCCAGGATCCTGGGATCATGACCTGAGCCGAAGGCAGATGCTTAACAGACTGAGCCACCCAGGCACCCCCGATTAAAGTATTTAACATCGTTCCTGGCACATAATAAGTATGCAATAAAAAATAAGCTTTGGCGGTGCGCCTGGGTGGCTCAGTCGTTAGAAGTTAAAAGGTGAAATCCCTCCCTAGGCCTGGGCTTCAGCTGCGGAGGAGGCTCCAGAGAGGGAGTGGAAGCTCCAGGGGTTGAGTCAAGGAGAGGAACTTGTCTGACGCTCTGGAGAGGGAGGGGCGGGAGAGAAGCGGGAGTACGGAGGAGGGGAGGGAAAGAATGTTTTGTGTGAATGCAATTTTTCCGGGGATATCGGTAAAGACGCTGTGGTTCCCGTCTGGGTTGAAACAATGCTGAGCAGTAGTCGTGAGTAAACAGGAGGAGGGTACCCCAAGGACACAAACCGCTCGGGGATTTGCTGGAATCTGCGACTGGCTTAGACTTTCACAGCCTATGAACTCGGGGGAGTTAAGCCGTTGACCCAGATCTTGAGGGCCAGAGAGACCCTCGCAGCTGCCCAGCAGGCTGCGCTGATGAGGGAGGGGTTATTCTCTTTGTTGTTAATATTTCAGGGGCTGAGCTCAGTCTTTCCCCCAAGACATTGCAAATGAGGAAAATAGGATGCCCCCAGAGACATCAGTATGCAGTGGAACAAAGTGAAGATGTACAGACTCATCCCAGGAGGCAGAAATAAGCCTTGTCAGTGGCCATCCAAGGCCCTGTCTGTGAAGGGTTTCCCAGCGGCCAGGCCATCGCAACCGGCAAGAGGAAGCCCCAGTCCTCTTGCATGACCTCAAGCAATCCCCTAGTTATGATTTTACTTCCCAAATATAGCCGCACACAGGGAGAAATGTGCTAGTTATTTGAATAGTTACTCCAAATACTTTTTAAAAAGATTTCATTTCTTTATTTGAGCGACAGAGAGAGAGAGAGAACACAAGCAGGAGAGGAGCAGGGAGACAAGCAGACTCTCCACTGAGCAGGGAGCCCGACATGGGGCTTGATCCCAAGACCCTGGAATCATGACCTGAACTGAAATCAGACACTCAACCAACTGAGCCACCCAGGCGCCCCTACTCCAAATAATTTCTTATGGTAAATTGATAAATTGGCATTCTGGTTTATCTATCTGCCTTTCTAAGTTGGTTCATGCGGGCCTCTGTCTGGACATGGCTTCTTCTCCGTGTGCTGATGAAACGGAGTTTTTTATATTGTCAGGCTGAGAGCGGGGCCCTGTCTACAATAAATGTATCCACATAATGAGTGCCACCTCTTGGGAGATTGTCTCACTGGCCTTCCCGCACGGCCGCCCCCACCCCCCTGGAGGTGGCACTGTCATGCTGCCCAATTTTATAGATGAGGAAATGGAGACTGAGGGTAGCTAATCATTCGCACAGGCTCACGCAGAGCCAGAATTCATACCTGGGGCTGTGTGACTTCGGGGTCTCTGTTATGTTCACAGAGCTCCATTTCTGATGTAATTAAATAGAATAGAGACATTAAAAATGGGCTTCTTGGGGCGCCTGGGTGGCTCAGTCATTAAGCGTCTGCCTTCGGCTCAGGTCATGATCCCAGGGTCCCGCGATCGAGCCCCGCATCGGGCTCCCTGCTCAGCGGGGAGTCAGCTTGTCCCTCTCCCACTCCCCCTGCTTGTGTTCCCTCTCTCGCTGTGTCTCTCTCTGTCAAATAAATTAATAAAATCTTTAAAAAAATTAGCTTTGTTTACTGTATTTGTTGTACATATGACCAGATTTGATGGAGAAGTAAAAACGTCTCTTTGATGTATAAAAACAGTTCGGTATAGAAATACCAATATCCTTACCAGCGTCAATGGTGACAGAGCTTTTAGCCACAGTTTTCAATCTATATTATTTTAAAAATATTTATTTATTTATTTTGAGAGAGAGCAAGAAAGCGAGTGGTGCGGGGAGGGGCAGAAAGAGGGAGAGAGAGTTCCAAGCAGTCTGCACACTGAATGCAGAGCCCAACTCAGGGCTCGATCTCATGACCCTGAGATCGGGACCTGAGAGAAAGCAAGAGTCGGACACTCAACCACCTGCACCACCCAGGTGCCCCTTAACCTTTATTGTTTTATGTCCTGCTTATCCCTTCAACCAAAAACTTGAACAGGAAGAGAGAAAAAGTAAGGCAAAGCTAAGTTAGTAGTAAAATCAGTACCATGCATTCTTCATCCTGTCCTTGCACCTATATTATTAAAGGCTACATTTTTTGGGCAACCCACCTGTCATTGAATCTGTCATTGAACTGTTACAATTGCCCCCATTTAATAAATACTTGTTGAGAACTTACTATGTGCAAAGCAAAATTCTAGGTGCTGAGGAAAATCTGGGCAAAAATCAGGGGGCATTTGCCCTTACTGGAATAGGAAGGTATACTATAAAGTTAAAATACTTAGAACTTACATTAGATATACACAATTGAAGTAGGTGCTTAGGATCCAATCTGTGGCCGATGTAATTCAAATTCTCAAAAGCGCAAAATTAGCACACTTTTCTTATCAGTACAATACATGCATCAGTCCATTAATGTATCACCACATTATTTGGTCCTAAAATAGAATTTAAAAAAATTAGCTAGCAAACAAATAAAAATTTGCCATGGACAGCCAGTTAAACTGGGAGAAAAGGCATCCCTCTACCCTTAGGATGTATGTTATAAAGATGAGATAAACCTAAAAAATATATTCAATACTAAAAGTGACATTAAAGACACCAAAGGAGTGTTGATTACAATTAGGTTATTGGGAGTTCAAAGGAAAGGTTGTATGATCTGAAGAGTACTCTGATACTCTGTTAGTAATTCATAAACTTTGAGGTATAAGAAGTGGAGCCAGACCCTCATGTGAATCAAATGAAAACTATAGATAGTCTCTCTGGAGAAAATGTTCATAAAACATGCACCAAAATATTCACATACAATTATTTTTATTACATTGAATATTGATTTTCCTTATATAACAAACATAAAAAATCTTTACTAAGATTTATGTCCTTCTTGTTTTTTCACACAAAGAATAACAGCTTTATTCTGGAAAAAAATTAAAAAGTAAACTGGAGAAAACAAAGTTAGCTTTAATTCTGCTCAAAAGAAAATTTCATTGAGAAGGTTGTTTGTCTTCGTTGAAAGTTGACACTGAGGGGTCGTCTTTACCCATAGCAACATTCATGTCATGTGTAACATCTGTAACAATTTTTTTTAAAGATTTATTTATTTATTTGAGAGAGAGAGTACATGGTGGGGGAGGGTTAAAGGGAGAAGCAGGCTCCTCGCTGAGCAGGGAGCCCGATGCGGGACTCGATCCCAGGACTCCAGGATCATGACCTGAGCCTAAGGCAGTCGCTTAACCAACTGAGCCACCCAGGCGCCCCTGTAACAATTTTTAAAAGATTATCAGAGGAAGCAACCTTCAAAAGAGCTTTACATTGTTTCTTGTTTTTTGTGGATTACTGCCTTCACAAAAATTGATAAAGCTTACCCCTGCCCACCCGCCCCCATTTTATTTGCAGAAACACTTCCTCGATCACCGGTTAGTTTACATAGCTGTTTCTCTTAAACTTCTTCTCTCATAATCATTAGCAACATTTAAAAATTCACCTCAGTAATTTACCAAAGAAGACTTGAATGGGCTTTTCCCTGTCATACTGTTCTTAGAATGGACTTTGTTTTCTTTCCAAAAATAATAACAAAAGCTTTTAAAACATTTAACATTCAATCACATTCTTCACGATTGTTCTTGGGGAGAGTCAGCCAATTTCTGTGTCGTTGAGAAGAATGTCATATATTCACATTTCATGACAAAATTATTTTAAGGGACTCCCTGGCTTTCCTAGCAATAGGTAAGAATTCTTCCAGGACTTGACTGAGGCTTTGATGACAAAGATTTGATGCATGGAGCTCCTTTCTTCACCAGATACCACATATATTCTAGAGTAGAGCGTCCTAGCCTCTGTGCCTGAATGGGTTACAGGTGTTCCAATACAATGATCTCCTCTATCCTTGGAACAAATGGATGGGGACAGTCTCTTCTGTAAGCAACCCCCATGTTCGTTCCATTTTACCGTATAAAAATTACCCTTTTAGCATGGGCCATAGACATAATGGAAAAGGTTAAAAGCACAGCTGAAGTTTTGCTTGACAAAAAGGTTTTCACCATTTCAAATAAATCAACTGCTTTTAAAGTTTTCAAAAGGGGTTCTTAAAATAGACTTTCACACGGTATGCACGTGATAGGTGGAAACCAGGAGCTAGCTGCCCTCAGACCGGGCAATAGTCGCACTCAGTGGCATGCTCAAGGAAACTGCAGTCACTGAAAAAGTCCTGCAGGACCTGCTTCAAAATAGTAGGAAAAATACTAGCAATTTGGGAGTGGATGACATCATCCAAGAGAGATACTAGATTTTCTTCCTCTGCCTCAAATCACAAACTGACTTTACTACTTCCAAGGCGTGTGACTTCTAAAGTTTCTGGAATGCTGTGACTTCTTTTGTTGATCCTTCAGAGCAAGCCTGTTTTGTTCAGGGTACAACACATATTTGATAAAGTATGTCTTTTCTCAGCTCTTTTAGTTTCTCTCTTAAAAAAAACAGGCATAATTCTTCATTTAGTTCTGTTCTGTGGAGGCTAGGACAAGAGCACTTTCAAACACTACTAACACATTAGCTCTTGAGGCTTAGCTAATTAGGACATTATAGAAGTTATTATATGATTTAGAGAGGAAAGCAGAGGCATAAAAAGTTAATGATGACTTGTCCAGAGTAATAATTAATGGCAAATATTTATCAAGCACCCTGTTCCTAGTATTGTGTTTGTTACTATACTTATATTTCCCGCTTTGTTAGCCAGGCCTTTAAAGACTAGACTGTCTGTCTGTGTTTCAAATTAAGAATATGTTTATGAGGGGCGCCTGGGTGGCTCAGTCATTAAGCGTCTGCCTTCGGCTCAGGTCATGATCCCAGGGTCCTGGGATCGAGCCCCACAACGGGCTCCCTGCTCAGTGGGGAGCCTGCTTCTCCCTCTCCCACTCCCCCTGCTTGTGTTCCCTCTCTCGCTGTGTCTCTCTGTGTCAAATAAATAAATAAAATCTTAAAAAAAAAGAATGTTTATGAAATGAGATGATATGTTAGTTTCTACTGAGTGCCAATATTTTTTTAAAAATTTTGCAGCTTTGAGATGTAATTGACAAATAATTATATATAAGATATACAACTTGATGTTTTGATATACATTGTGAAGTAATCACAACCTAGCTAATTAACATATTAATCAAGCATAGCTTCACAGTTACCCTTTTCTTCCCCCCCAGTTTTATTGAGAAATAATTGACATACATCACTCAATAAGATTTATAGCATGATGGTTTGATTTACATATATCATGAAATAATTATAACAGGTTGAGTTAACATCCACTTTCTCAATACAGATACAATAAGAAGAAAAAAGAATAAGGGAAAATATTTTTTCTATCTGTGACGAAAACTTCTAAGATTTAGTCTCTTAACTTTCCTACATATCACAAAGTAGTGAAATCTATATTCATTATGTTGTATATTACATCCCTAGTACTTCTTTAACTCATAACTGAATGTTTGTACCTTTTGACCACCCTCCTCCAATTCTCTTTCTCCCACTCCCACAGTCATAAGTTTAATCTACTTTTCTAGGAGTTTGGGGTTTTAAATTTTTTCTTTTTACATTCCACATATAAGTGAGAGCATACAGTATTTATCTTTCTCTGTCGGACTTATTTCACTTAGTGCAATGCCTTCAAGGTCCATACATGTTGTCACAAAAGGCAGGACTTCCTCATTTTTTATGGCTGAATGAGATTCCACTATATATATCTCTCTTACACAACTTATTTATCCATTCATCCATTAGTGGACACTTAGGTTGTTTCCATGTCTTGGATATTGTAAATAATGCTGCTATGAACATGGGGGTACACATATATTTTCAAGTTACTGTTTTCATTTTCTTTGGGTATATTCCCAGAAGTAGAATTGCTAGATCATATGGTTCTATTTTTAATTTTTTAAGGATCCTCCATACTGTTTTCCTTAATGGCTATACCAGTTTACATTCCTACCAACAGTGCATAAGGCTTCCCTTTTTGCCACATCCATGCCAGCATTTGTTATCCCTTGTCTTTTTATGGCCATTCCAATAGATATGAGGTGATATCTCACTGTGGTTTTTATTTGCATTTCCCTAATCAGTGATTTTGAGCATCTTTTCAACGTAACTGTCAGCCTTTCATATATCTTTTTGGAGAAATGTCTATTCAGGTCCTTTGCCCATTTTTAAATTGGATTATTTGGGATAAATTGAGTTGTATGTGTTCTTTTTTTTTAAGACTTTATTTAATTATTTTATTTATTTGAGAGAGATAGTGACAGAGATAGCGGGAGAGATCACAAGCGGGGAGGAGAGGGAGAAGCAGGCTCCCGCTGAGCAGGGAGCCCAACGTGGGGCTGGATCCCAGCACCCTGACATCATGACCCAAGCCAGCACCCTAACCCAAGCCGAAGGCAGATGCTTAACCAACTGAGCCACCCAGGCGCCCCAGGTTGTATGTGTTCTTTATACATTTTGGTATCAGATATATGGTTCACAAATATTTCTTCCCATTCTACAGGTTGTTTTTTCACTTTGTTGATGGTTTCATTTGCTGTGCAGAAGCTTTTTGGTTTGATGTAGTCCCAACTTGTTTACTTTTGCTTTTGTTCCTTGTGCTTCAGGTGTCATATCCAAAAAATCATTACCAAGATCATGTCAAGGAGCTTTGTTCCTATGTTTTTTTTCCAGGAATTCAATGTTTCAGGTCTTACATTTAAATCCTTAATCCAGGGCGCCTGGGTGGCTCCGTCGTTAGGTGTCTACCTTCCCAGGGTCCTGGGATCAGTCCCGCATCGGGCTCTCTGCTCTGCGGGAAGCCTGCTTCTCCCTCTCCCACTCCCCCTGCTTGTGTTCCTTCTCTCACTGTGTCTCTGTCAAATAAATAAATAAAATCTTAAAAAAAATAAATCCGTAATCCATTCCAAGTTAATTTTTGTGAATGGTCTAAGATGGGGTTCCAGTTTCATTCTTTTACATGTGAATATCCAATTACCCCATTTATGGAAGAAACTTTTTCTCCATTGAGTAGTCTTGGCTCCTTTGTCATATATTAGTCACTATTATGCTTTGATTTATTTCTGAGCTCTCAATTCTGTTCCATTGCTCTATGTCTGTTTTTATGCCATTATCATATTGTTTTGATGACTATAGCTTTATTATATAGCTTGAAATCAGGAAATGTGATAACTCCTGCTTTGTTCTTCTTTCTCAGGATTTTTTTTTTTTTTTTTTGGCTATTTGGGGTCTTTTGTGGTTCCATACAAATTTTAGGAGTGTTTTCTCTCCTTTTATAAAAAATGTCATTGGAATCCTTTCTTTCCTTCTTTCTTTCTTTCCTTCTTTCCTTCTTTCTTTCTCTCTTTCTTTCTTTCTTTCTTTCTTTCTTACTTTCTTTCTTTCTTTTTCTTTCTTTCTTTAATTTTTGACAAGACACACATAGAGAGCACAGGCAGGGGGAGCAGCAGGCAGAGGGAGAGGGAGAAAGCAGGCTCCCTCCTGAGCAGAGAACCCCCCCCCCCCCCCCCCCCCCCCCGCCATGTGGGCTCTATCCCAGGACTGAAGCTGAAGACAAAGCCACACAGGCACCCTGCCATTGGAATCTTAATAGGGATTTCATTGAATCTGTAGATGGCTTTCAGTAGTATCAACATTTTAGCAATGTTAATTCTTCCAATCCAAGAACACAGCATGCCCTTTCATTTATTCGTGTCTTCTTCAATATTTTTCATCAGCGTCTTGGAGTTTTCAGTGAAGAGATTTTTTTTTTTTTTTTTGCTTCTGCAGTTAAATTTATTTCTAAGTATTTTATTATTTTTGATGCTATTGCAAATGGGAACAATTTATTTCTTTTTCAGAAGTTTGATTGCTAGTGTATAAAAACACAACTGATTTTTGTATATTCTTTATCCTGCAAATTTACTGAATTCATTCATTAGCTCTAACAGTTTTTTTTTTTAATTCTTTAGGATTTTCCCTATATAAAATCATGTTGTCTGCAAATAAAGAAAATTTTACTTCTTCCTTTTTAATTCTGATAATTTTTATTTCCTTTTCTTGCCTGATTACTCTAGCTAGGACTTTCAGGACTATGTTGAATAGGAATGGTGAGAGGGCACCCTTGTCTTATCCTTGATCTTCAAGGGGAATTTTCATCCTTTCACCATTGAGTATGATGTTAGCTATGGGCTTGCCATATTTGATCTTTATTATGTTGAGATATATTCCTTCTATGTCTAATTTGTTAAGAGTTTTTATTGTAAATGGATGTAGAATTTTGTCAGATGCTTTTTCTGCATCTATTGAGATGAGCATATGATTCTATTAATGTGAGATATCCCAGTATCCCAGGGATAAATCCTACTTGATCATGCTGAATGATTCTTTTAATATGCTGCTGAATTCAGTTTGCTAGTATATTATTGGGAATTCTTGAAACCATATTCATCAGGGATAGTGGTCTGTAGTTTTCTTTTCAAGTAGTGTTCTTTTGGTTTTGGTATTAGGACAATGCTGGCTTCAAAAAAGGAGTTTGGGAGGGTTTACTCCTCTTCAGTTTTTGGGAAGAATTTGAGGAAGATCGGTGTTAATTCTTCTTTAAAAGTAAATTTAAATAAATTAGTAAAATTCACCAATGAAGTCTTCTCGTCCTGGGTTTTATTTCATTGGGAGATTTTTTATTACTGATTTAATCTTCTTACTAGTAATTGGTATGTTCAGGTTTTCTATTTCTTCCCAAGTTAGTCTTGGTAAGTTATAGGTTTCTAAGAATTTCTTCATCTCTTCTAGATTGTCCAGTTTGTTGGCATATAGTTGTTCATAGCAGCCTCTTATGATCCTTTGAATTTCTGTGGTATCCATTGTAATGTCTCCTTTTCCATTTTATTTATTTTTTATTTTTTTTAATTTAATTTAATTTTATTATGTTATGTTAGTCACCATACAATACATCATTAGTTTTTGATGTAGTGATCCATGATTCATTGTTTTTGTATAACACCCAGTGCTCCTTTTCCATTTATAATTTTGTTGATTTGGGTCCTTTCTTATTTTTTCCTTGGCTGGTCTAGCTAAGGGTTTCTCAATTTTGTTATCTTTTCAAAAAACTTAGTTTGGTTTATCTTTTCTATTGTTTTTCATTTCTTTATTTCATTTGTTTCTGCTCTAATCTTAGTTATTTCTCTTCTGCTGCTAACTTTGGGCTCAGTTTGTTCTTTTTCTAGTTCCTAAGGCATAAAATTATGTTGTTTATCTGGGGTATTTTTTGCTTCTAAATGTAGGCATTTACTGCTATGAACTTCCATCTTAAAACTGCTTTTGCTGCATGCAGTAAGTTCTGGCATATTGTGTTTCCATTTTCATTTATCTCAAGAAACTTTATTTCCCTTTAATTTCTTCTTTGATCCATTGGTTGTTCCACAAAGTATAGTTTCATGCTGTTGTGGTCAGAGAAGACACTTGATATGATTTCAATCTTCTTGAATTATCTAAGATTTTTTTGTGGCCTAATGTATGTTGTTTTATCCTAGAAAATGTTTTATCTGTGCTTGAGAAAAATGTGTGTCTTGTTGGATAGAATGTTCTGTATATTTTATTAGGTCCATTTGGTCTATAGTGTTGTTCAAATCCACTGTTTCCTTATTGATTCTCTGCCTGGATGATCTACCCATTGTTGAGTGTGAGGTATTAAAGTCCCTAACTATTACTATATTACTGTTTATTTCTCCTTTTAGCTCTATTAATTTTTGCTTTATATATTTAGATGCTCTGATGTTGGGTGCATAAATACTTACAGTTGTTACACATTAAGATTTTATTTATTTATTTATTTATTTATTTATTTATTTATGAGAGAGACAGAGAGAGAGAGAGATGGGGGAGGAGCAGAGGGGGAGAGAAAGTGGGGGGGAAGAATCTCAAGCAGACTCCATGCTGGGCATGGACCCTAACTTGGGGCATAATCTCATGACCCTGGGATCGTGACCTGAGCTGAAACCAAGAGGTAGATGCTTGACCTACTGAGCCCCTACAGTTGTTACACTTCTTGACTGACCCCTTTCTCATTATATAATGACCTTCTTTGTCTAGTTTTTACCATTTCTAGTTTAAAGTCTATTTTATCTGATATAAATATAGCTAACCCTGTTTTTTTGTTGTTATTGCTACCATTTGCTACCTTTATTCTCAGTGTAAATGTGTCTTTAAGGCTAAAGTGAATCTCTTGTAGGCAGCATGTTGTTGGATCTTGTTTTTTATCCATTCTGCCATTCTATGTCTTTTGATTGGAGAATGCAATTTGTTTATTTTTAAAATAATCATTGAGGAGCACCTGGGTGGCTCAGTTGGTTAAGCTCTGCCTTTGGCTCAGGTCATGATTCCAGAGTCCTGGAATCAAGCCCCACATGAGGTTTGCTGCTCAGGAGGGAGTCTGCCTCTCCCTCTGACCCTCCCCCATTTTGTGCTCTCTCTCTCTCTCAAAGAAATAAAATCTTTAAATAAAATAATTATTGATGGGTAAGTACTTACTATTGCCATTCTCTTCATTGTTTTCTGGTTGTTTCATAGATCCAGTGTTCCTTGTTTCTTATCCTACTCTCTTTTTTGTGTTTTGATGTCTTTAGGTATCAGTATGTTTTAATTCCTTTATTGTGTTTTTTAGTGTAATTACTAAAGATTTTCCCTTGTGGTTACCATGAGGCTTACACAAAATATCCTAAACTCATAACACCCTATTTTAAACTGATAATAACTTAACTTTAATAGAATTCATACTTTACACTTTTACTTATTTTCCCTCTCACATTTTAGATTGTTGCTGTTACATTTTACATGGTTTTTATATTGTGTAACTAGTAATTGATTATTGAATTATGGTTACCTTTGCTACTTTAGTTTTTCTTTAACTTTTAAACTAGAGTTGCATTGTGCATCATATTGCAGAATCTCACTATGACTGTATATTTACCATTACCACTGAGATTTACACTACCTTTTAGTGTCTTTATGATATTAATTAATATTCTTTTACTTCCACTCAAAGAAGTCCTTTTACTATTTCTTGTAAGGTAGATGTGGTGGTAATGAACTCCCTTAGCTTTTGTTTGGAAAAGTCTTTATCCAACCCTCATTTCTGAAGCACAGCTTTGCCAGGTATAGAAGTCTTAGTTTATAGTTACTTTCTTTGGATATTTTGAATATGTTATTCCTGTCTCTCTTGGCCTGAAAATTTTCCATTGAGAAATCTGCTTCTAATTTTATGGGAGTTCCCTAGTATGTAACTTCTCTCTTTTCTCTTCCTGTTCCTAAAATTCTTTCTTTAGCTTTTGACTTTTGACAATTTAATTATATTATGTATTGGTGTAATACTATTTACCCTATTTAGGCTCAATTACTTAGGGTCGCTTAGGCCTCAAGGATTTGGTTACCCATTTCTCTTTCCAGGTTTGGAAAGCTCTCAGCTATTATTGCTTTAAATGTACCTTCTGTCCCTTTCTCTTTCTCTTCTCCTTCTGGAATTACCACAATGTGAATATTGTTTCTTTTCATTGTGTCCTATAAATCTTATAGGCTTTCTTCATTATTATTATTATTTTACTCCTCTAAGTAATTTCCAATGTCCTATCTTCCAGAGTGCTGATCCTTTCTTCTGCATGGTTGAGTCTACTTTTAAAACTCTGTTGAATTCTTCAGTTCAGTTATTGTATTTTTCAGGTCTAGGGTTTTGTTTTGTTTTGTTTTGATGGTTGCTATTTCCTTATCAAACTTCTCATTTGTTCCTGCATTTTTTTCTAACTTCATTTAGTTGTCTGCATTTTCTTATAATTCACTAAACTTCCTTAAGAGGATTATTCTGGACTATTTATCTGATAGTTCATAGATCTCCATTTCTTTAGGGTCAGTTACTGGTGCTTTATTAGTTTCTTTGGGTGGTGTCATATTTATCTGATTTTTTTGTGATCTTTGATTCCTTATGTTGGTATCTGTGCATGAGTAATCAGGCTCCTCTTCCAGACTTTACAGATTTACTTGGCAGAGACAATTCTTTACCTGTCAGTTCAGTTTGGGTTTCTGGGTATGTCTGTTAGTAATGTTTTTCAGCAGGTGGGGTCTACTATTATGGTCTACTTTGGGACAAGGCAAATGGTTTGAGCTCTAAGGTTGGGGATGGGTTGGGGGTGGTGAGTTACTGACTAGAGAACAGTTAGGTAGGACTGTTGTCCTTGTTCCCTACCCAAGTGAGGCTGTAGTACTACTACATTCAGTCATAGATGGGGTTGGGAATTAGTTTCCCTACCCTGGCAAGACAGCAGGCCAGGGCTCAGGGCCTATATGGCTCATTGTTTGGGGGCCCAAATCAGGCTTCAGTGTGCACTTAATTCCCTGGTCAGGTGAGGCCATCTGTTTTGCTCTGCAGGTGGAGAAACCACAGACTGTGCTCTCTGTTCAAGAGTCATTGTGCCGAGGACAGTTGAATGGGCTACACAGCTTCTCATGTGCTCTGGTTAAGGTTCCTGGTTGGATAGGCTAAAGGCTGTATTCAGTAATGAGGCTATGAATTAGATTTCTTGCCTGGGCACAGTGGGGAGAGGCTGCTCTAAAGCTGGTAAAGCTCTTTGTTGTCTTAACTCAAGCTGACCCACATGCGAAGTTCCCTGGCCAAACAGAGCCACTGGTTTCGCTCTTCAAACTATCAGTTCTGTCCGCCCATCTCTCAACTTGAGTACTGCTGGGCCACATAACTTTCAGATGTTTTTGCCAGCACTTATGGTCATATGGGGCTAGAAGACACTTCCCACAGCAGGTGAGGCTATGACTCAGTACCTTTGCCTGGGCAGGAGAAAGAGGAGATGCTCTAAGTTATCCTCAGTTTCCCAAACAGGCACTCTGGTTGGGAGGGGATGGAGCTACTCTCAGCATTGTCTGTGAATTACTGCCCCTGCCTGTGCACAATAAGGGAACACTCCATGCTCTGTACTGGCTTTGCTCTGGGGACAATCAGCTCTGCCTGCTTGCCTCTCAGCTGGAGCACCATGGGACTGCACAACTTCAGGAGTTGTCACCAGCCCTCTTGTCAAATGGAACCACTCTCCACAGCATGTAGGGCTCTGACTCATCACCTTGCTTAGGCATATACAAACTGGGCTCTAGGGCCAGCAAAATCTTTGCTTGAGGATCCAATTCGGGCACATCTGCACCCTTCCAAGTTCCTGGGTGAGAGTCCATCCCCGACTTGGTTCTGTGGCTAAGAAAGTTGCTGGTTGGGATTAATACCTGGGCACTGCCAGTATGAACTCAGTCTGCCAAGATCCATGTACTGGTTGTTGCAAGCCCATTCCTCTCCTGTCACATTCAGATTCCCAGTGGCTGAGCCTTGCACATTCTTCTGCAATCCCTATGGTATGAGATCAGATTAGAGGCTCCCACAAAATGAACCACCAGCTGGGGAGGCTAGTTGTCCCCCTGGGGTCTCTTTTCCCACTGGGGAAATCAGAGGTTCAGGACAGACTTCTCTGCATGGTCCTGGGCTGGTCTAGGGGAGGGGCAATGCAGTCAACATGTAGTGCTACTCTTACCCTTGTAATGTAGTCTGTCTTGGTCTCTCAGGTACAGGGCGGTGCTTCAGCCTCACTCCCATCTTCTAGTGTTGTCTTGTTCTTGAATAATTATTACTTGTTCTTGTGTGGGAGAGTAAAGTCAAAAATATGTTGTCATTCTTGGTGTCATCTTGGTGATGTCACTACATTTTCTCTTTTTAAAAAAATGTTTGTGGAGGGATGCCTGGGTGGCTCAGTCATTAAGCATCTGCCTTTGGCTCAGGTCATGATCCCAGGGTCCTGGGATCAAGTCCCACATAGGCTCCTTGCTCAGGAGGGAGCTTGCTTCTCTCTCTGCCTACAGCTCCCCCTGCTTGTGTTCTCTCTCTGACAAATAAATAAAATCTTAAAAAATTTTTTTAAAAATGTTTGTGGTGAGAACACTTAAGATCTACCCATGTAGTAAATTTCAAGTATGCAATATATGGTCACATTGTTGTACATTCTATCTCCAGAACTTATCTTGCATAACTAAAATTTTGAACTCCTTGACCATCTCCCCATTTGCCCCTTCCCTGATTCCTAAAGTATTGACCATTCTACTCTCTACTTCTATGAGTTTGACTATTTTGTATTCCATATATAAGTGAGATAATGCAGTATTTGTATTTCTGTGTCTGGCTTATTTCAGTTAGCATAAGGTCCTCCAGGTTCATCTATGTTGTTGCAAGTGGCAGGATTTCCTTTTTTTAAAAAAAGCTGAATAATATTCCATAGTGGATTTTTTCCAGGTTTAAAGAGATGTAACTGACATACAGCACTGTACAAATTTCAGGTATACAGCATAATGATGTGACCCACATGCAGCACGAAATGATCACCACAATGAGTCTAGTTAACATTCATCATCTCATATAGTTACCCCTCAAAAAGGTTTTTCCTTGTGATGAGAACCTTTAGAATCTACTCCCTTAGCAAATTTCAAATATATCATACAGAAATGTTAACTACAGTCATCATGTTGTAGATTATAACTCCAGAATTTATTTATCTTATAACTGGAAGTTTATACCTTTTGACCAATTTCATCCAAATCCACCCCCACAACTGTTCATTGTAAAAACAATATATAGTATCACAGAACTTATTTATTTTTTTAGGGAAAAAGAAATTTAATTAATATAAGAGCAGAAATCAGTATGACAGTGATTTAAGAATGAGGTTTATCAACAGTGTCCATAATCTTAAAGCTTTTATATGATTAGGTAAAAACACAAAACACTGGAAAGATTGATCAAAAAAGAAAATAAGTAAAATAACACTGGAATAAATATTATTTGCAGTAAAAATATTTTAAAACTTCAGGTTTAATTACAACTCCCAGAAAAATAATTATAACATATTTATTCAAAGGACCAAGAACCATTATATAAATAAATTTATTAGCAAAATTTACCAACAAAATGTAGAAAATCTCACAATGAATCATGATACATCCTTAAGATACAGAAAGAATTACATATAGGACTAATACATGTTTTATTGAAAAACTGGATAATACTTTATTTTTTTATTTGTGTTTGTTTTGGATAAGAATACTTTAGAAAAAATATAATTTATAAATATGGATGCAAACATTTTAAATACAAATTGAGAGTACAAACATGGTTAAAAACCACTGCATCTTTCACCTCAAGCTGTTCACAATTTAGTATCACAGATCTTAAATTCAAAGGTCTCAAAGAAGTTGACTTTGCTGTCACCTTCTTTAGGGTTTCAAATAATAGCTGAAGCAGGGGTCAGGGTCTGGAATTTGGAGGAGTATCCATTTCATTTTTTGAACATTGCTTCCCTATATTCTTCTTTTATTTCTTCTATTGTCAACGTCCTGCTTGTTAAATGCCCGAGTCTCTTACTGTTGGTTACTAGATCATTAAAAGCTCAACCTAAGAGTCTTCATTGATAATGCTAGAAAGTTTGCCTCATGTAACAGATGCACTATGTAATAAGCACATTGTCACCATAAAATATCTCCAGGCATCACATCCAAATGAAAGTGTAATTTTATATAAAAGATACAAAGTTATCTTTGTGTCTTTTCCCCTTCCCACTGAGATACACACATAACTTCTGTAATAAAAACAAAGGCACTTTTTTTTTAAAGATTTTATTTATTTATTTGAGAGAGAGAGAAAGCACATGAGAGGGGGGGAGGGTCAGAGGGAGAAGCAGACTCCCTGCCGAGCAGGGAGCCCGATGTGGGACTCGATCCAGGGACTCCAGGATCATGACCTGAGCCGAAGGCAGTCGCTTAACCGACTGAGCACCCAGGCGCCCCAAAGGCACATTTTTGGATTGTTCCTCACATTCCGCAGAGAAATCACATTCACTAGAAAATTCTAGCAAGTGCCCAACTTAAGTTCCATCTGAATAAGGAAGTTTCTGCTACCACAAAGAATTATATATTAAGAAAAGATGAATAAGTAGCTAAGTGTTTTGCTAATACCAAAATCATTACTTATCTCAAATGGCATATCTATCACATTTTTCAAATGAAATCTTGACTGTAACTATCCTTTAAATCTATTAGGACAAATTTGAAATAATTTTCCTGAGTTACTGTGGTGTGCATCATTCCTGATTGCTTATGGAACTGGGTTATAATTTTGCTTAGTGCTCTACAAAATTAATATTCTACATTTTTATTGATCTAATATACATGCAGAAGTATTTAAAAGACAGCACCACAGGCTCAAAAAAGGGGTATGTGCTAGAAAAATTGTAGGGAACATGTATGCTGCACAACAAAGTTTCCTCTTCCATTTCACCATGGTTTTTAGAAGCTAGAATAGTTCCTAACTTTCTAGCTGGTATTGTTACAACTAAGTTATTACTTTCCTAAAACAAAGAGTCTTAAGTTGAAACCTCAGCTATTTCAAAAGGACAGTTTAATTTTTTAAATTTTAATTTTCTTGACCATATACACCAGGAGACATGCAGCAGCATACCTGTTTTTATTTTTTTGTATAGTTTATCCATATAACTTTTATAGCATCAAAATTAGAAAACGTAGAGAAGGAAACAGCAAAGTAATTTGTGGCCCTTATTTTTAGTTTGTTCATTTTGCTATTTTTACATTCAATGTTTAAATTTGTGCACATGCACACCAATTTCTCTAGAAATCTTTCCTGCTTGCATCTCAGAATTTCCTTCTTTCTGAAATGCATCCTTTAAAAATTTTTTTAGTAGGGTTTTTTGGTCTTAAAATGTTCTTCTTTATCTGAAACCATACTTATTCCACTTTCATTTTGACACAATTTTGCTGGGTAGATTGTTACAAGTTGAAAGTCATCTTCTGTTGGTACTTTGAAGATATGCTTTCAGTCTTCCTATTCCTATTGTTGCTGTTGAGAAATGGGCTGTTAATCTACTTGTTGCTCCCTTGAAGGTGATCTTTTCTCTGGCTTTCTACCAATGCATCTATTTATTTGGGAGGTAATAAATTCAATTTCCCTGCAATATGTCTAAGAGCAATTTCTTTTTTTTTTAATGCGATTTTTTATATTTATCCTGCTTGTAATTCACTGGGCCTCCTGAACCTGAAAAACAATGTTTTCCTGAAGTCTGGATTTATATATACATATATATGTATATGTATATATATAATATTTTAGTATTTCTTCTCCCATATTACTCAGCCATAGAAAAGTATGAGATTTAGTCATTTATAACAACATGGATGGACCTAGAAGATATTATGCTATGTGAATTAAGTCAGACTAATATGATTGCACTTGCATATGGAATCTAAAAAACAAATGGACAAAGCAGAAACAGACCAATGAATACAGAGAACTGATGGTTGCCAGAGAGAAGGGAGGTAGGGAAATGGGTACAGTGGAGTGGAAGGTATAGGCTTCTAGTTATGGAATGAATTAAGTCACAGGGATGAAAGGCACAGCTTAGTGAATATACTCAGTGGTACTGTTTATGTTGTATGGTGACAGGTGTAGCTACACTTACGGTGTGCATAGCATAATGTGTTGAGTTGTGAAATCACTCTGTTGTACACTTGAAATTAATGTAACATTGTATGTCAACTTTATGTCAATAAAAAAGATATTTTTGATTTCCCTATTTTCTCTATTCTTCTATCTTCATGTCCCTTTCATATTTTCCATGTTAAAATTCTGATGCATTCTGGGTAATATCTTCAGATTTATCTTTCAATTCATTAATTCTCTCTTCTACTATGCCTGATCCACCATTTAACCTATCTATTGCTTTGTAAATTGCAATGATTATATTTTTCTTCCTGGAAGTTGTATGTGGTTCCGTTTAAAATCTGCCTGGTCACATATTGATAGTCCCTTTTTTGTTATATTTTCAATTCCATCTTTTACTTAAACATTTCACATTTATATTTTTGTTCTGCATCTCATAATGCTAATATCTGAAGTCCTTATAAGTCTAAATCTTGTTTGTTTTTTATTCCTTGTGCATTTGTTTAATTTTTTTACAGTGAACTTATATTTGGCTGAATTTATTCTCAGCAAATTCTGAGGGGTTTATATTAAAGAATGCTTTCCTGTAGAAAAGATTTGATTATTTTTGCTGGGTGTCAAAAGGGGCTACCAACCTGGGATCATTTTAATTTCTTGCCTCTGGCCATGGGGAATGTGTAAATTTCAACCCAGACACATATGATAATAGATTATACATTCTATTATTTTTATTGTTTTCCTCTTGAAGTCATGACAATGATAAACCGGTTTTTTATCTGCCTATGTTACTGCAGGGGATTTTCTTCAGGTCATCCTTTCACTGAGGCGAGAGCCTCTTCACATGTCTCAGTTTCATTCAGTGTTGGGGTGTGTCTCAGAATTAGTTCCCTCTATTTGTATGGGCGTTGGGACCTAATTTTTTGGAAACCAAATGCTTTATAATACACAAAATGCTAGGTTCCCGATCTTGGCATGTCATCCCAAAGTATCCACAATTCCTCATTTAATCACCTCTGATTTCAGCTTGGTGCTTTATTGTTGTTGGGGAAGGGTGGGAATCTTGAGGATTTTCCTTACCTTCTTGCAAGCTACACAATACCTTAAAAATGTTTGTTTATTGTACTTTATCCAGTGCCTAAGTGTTTAGCTATGGGAGAGCCTTTTCAAAAATATTCTGGATTGCTATGCTGCCAGTGGATAAGTCATAAACAGTTTAATTTTCAAACCCTTTTTTGTTAAAAAAAAAAAAAGTCAGAGTTCTTACCAAGTGGACAACCCTTACTGTCAGTGATTTGTAAATTGGAAGGATAACAACAATAATGGTAGGGAAAATTTACTGTATACCTATTTGCCAGGTACTAAATGCATGTTGTCTTATATCTCTAAGAATTAGGTAATATTATGTATAAGGTACAGGTGAAAGATGAGAGACTTAGATAACTTAGAGACTTTCCCAGAGTCACACAGTAAGTAAGTGGCAGGGATAGGTTTATCTGATAACAAACTTTTGTGTGTTTTTCCCCCCACTGAGTTGGACTGCCTCTCTATTCAAGCTCTGCAATCACAGAAGATAAAACCATTCGAAAAATGTTACCAGCTGTATTTTGTTTTAAGATGCAAATTGATCAGAGATCTGTAGTAAGGAATTTTCATCTCTTAACAACATATCAAAAATTTAGTCAAAATCTGACAATCTCTTCAAAACTTATCACGGATCAAAGAAAGAGACAAAAATGGGAAACATTAAACAGGCAAGTTGAAAAAAGCTGTTTTCAGTCATTCAAGAATATCAGATAAGTTCTAGAAGCAATATTATTTGTTTTATGCTTTATTCACTGCCTTATCTCAGAAAGAACTTAAGATAGCTGACAAGAATGCATAAAATTCAAGATACAAATTAGAAATAGGTGAGGAGAAATGAAACAAGAAGGAAAAACAGAGAAATAAGATTAAAATAAAAATGTCTACCATTGAGCTTGTTATGAGACAGCTGGTAAATCTGGCTTTCTAAGGTCAACTTAAAAAGGGCTACCTGAGTAGTTATGAGTCACCATGTGTATATAATAAAAACAACCCAATTGTTCAGAAGCACAGATATGACTGATCTCTATGAACAGGATCAAAAGTTTCTCACAAAGCACCTCATAAATAGGACATTTTAGAATGAAAACAACATCCTGATCATGTAACTGTGGCATTTTTTGACAGTGAAAGGGGAACTATTAGACATTATGCTGGGACAGCGGTTATAAATGGAGACTGTCCCCTCAAAATCAAAATGTACACTACTTATAGTATCACAACTACGTATTTTATGAAGATATTTTATTATTGCATCCCTCAGTACAAGCCAATAATTGCACACAAATTAGCAATTCAGGAAAAGCAGCTGTATTTGAGGTTAACGTAACATGACTGGTTTTAACTTTGAGCTTATCTAGGGAAACGGTAGATTTTAGAGCACAATGGAGCAGGAGTAACAAACTCAAGGGAGTTTGCAAGGGAATGAACGTAAGACTGTCAAGTAGTCGGGTAGAGAAGAGGAAATGGTTAGTGAATAGAACATTTTAAAACAATATTTTGAAAAACAAAATCAATCTGTAGTTGAATCTAGTTTCCAACTCAGTGACTGACAGTTGGGAATAATGACATATCCAGATAGCATAGTTATTTGATGCCTATGCCATCTGCATTCAATATTCAGCAGACATTTTTAAACATTAACCAGGCCTTCACTTTTCAACTAGTTCTTGCTTGTGTCTATCACTATGTTGAAAATATATTTAGGAGAGTTTCTAATTAAATTTGAACAAAAATTTGAGTTAGGTCTTGGCTTTTATAAGTAGCTCGTTCTTTTGAACAGTAATTCTGACTCAAAATTTTCTCTGACCCTGGCTTCTGAAGAAATGGGTTTTCTTGGCCTTTCAGTTTGAAGGACCTATTAAAAAACAGCCCATCCAGTCAGAGGCTACATTAGTAAAAGTACAAGATTCCAAACCAGGGAACCAACAGTTAAAGGGGGATAGTAGTCTTACCTTACACTGTGCTGGTCAGATCCCACCTAGTGCAGCTCACTGCAGGTGTCTCTGTTACTAAAGGGAGACACTGACAAAGCATGAGGCCCCCCAATGGCAATGCTACCATTGTCCACTATTTCTAGGTTTCTTCTCCTTTCAAGGGACATTTTCAAGTTCTTGTAGCTCAGTCCCATCCCCACTCCCCTTATCAACTCTCACAAGATGACCTGGCCTCAAGGACATCACAGAACAATTCAAGTCTGCTCCCCGCTTTAGATGTACCTGTGTTCACATAGCTCCGGTTAGTGGGAGAGGTATCCTTTCTCTTGTTCAAGACACATTAGTCCACAGGATGTCACTTCTTCTGCCTTCTTAGGAATTCTTTATTACTTATTTACACTCTATTCTGTATCTTCAACCCTCCCTTTCTCCTGGCTCTTTCCCGTGGACACAGAAAGGAGGTCAAGTCTCCATGATCTTTAAATAAACCAGACTTGCTCTTTGTCCTCTAGTTTCTACATTATCTCTCCTCTGCTCTTCACAGCTTTTGAAAAGGGAGCCTGCAGGCAATGTCTTCTGCACTCATTTCCTATCCACACCACAATCTCTGGCAATCTACATTCTGGTCCCTTCACTACTGAAATAGCTCTTGCCCAATGACTTCCTAGTTGCTTAATCCAAAGAACAATTTTTTCTTATCCTTACAGTACTGGTGACTGTTAACTTCTTTACAACTCTCTCCTTAGTTTCTGCAATAGTGCTATTTCTTGATTTTCCTCTAACATGCCTGGACATTTTTAATCAATTTTTGAGTTGTTTGATCACCTCTTAATGTTGGCTTTCCTCTACCTAGTATATACATGTTGGCTTCAACGGACACCTGTTGACAAATCCCAAATTTGCAGCTCTAGACCAGTTCTAAACTCCTGATCTGAATATTCAAGTGCCTAGTGGTCCTCAAACTCAACATGTCTGCAGTTGAACTTCTCTCTCTCCACCCCCCCATTCTCCCTATGTCATTGCCTTTCACTCACTCAATGCATTTAGAAATTATCTTTGACACCTTCTCTTCCTTTCCTCCTACATTTGCATTTAGTTGGTCATCAAGTCCTAATTTTCTCTTCAGTCTTCTACTCTCCTACATCACTGCCCTAATTTAGAAAGTTTAATTGTGCAGCATGCTTTCAATTGTTCCCCATTATCTTCATGACACATTTTTATTTAGCATGGCATCCAAAGCCATTCATATTGTAGCTTTCCCAAAGTGGCATCTAAACTGAAGTACCCAGAATGCACTATTCTCTTTCACTTTTCTCTGTGCCCTTCCTACCCCCACTATTTAGTCCTACAATACTCAGTTCAGATGTCTCCTCCTGCAGGGTGTTTCCCCAGCTTCTCCAGGCAAGGTTAGGTGTTCTCTGGTATATTCCTGTAGCATTTTGGGTTTACTTCTGTTAGGGCATTCCTATCAACCGTGCAACCACTAAATTTACTTATTGGGATCCTTCTTTAAAGGCACCAATAATAATAGCTAACATTTGCTGAAAGCTGTGTACCAGGCTCTGTATTAAGTGCATTGCATGCATTATTCATTTAATCCTCACAACAATCCTAAGGAGTCGTTACTATCTTTGATTCCCAGGGGAGGAAACTGAGCTTATAGTTTAAGCAACTTCCTCAGTCACAAAATTATATCCCAACCTTTTTGAGAACAAGGATCTGTCCTATTTGTTTATGAAGAAAACCTGTTGACATATGGCACATGGTGGTTCCCCAAAAAATGTTTATGGGCTGAATAAATGAATGAAGAGCAGAGGACAAAACTGGAACCAGAAAACATAAATTAAATAGAGGCAGATTTTAATTTAGTCTGAATGATTTTGTATTAGGTAAAACTGTCCAATGGAATGGATCACTCAAAAGACAGTTACATGTGGCACTTAAAACACTGAGGGGTATACACTTGCCTTTTTTCTCCCTTGTGAGTAGGGGCTGTATCATACTTCGCTTTCATTTTTCAGAATCTAGCCAAGGGCTAGAGATGCTCAGCAGGTGTTTATTGAATGAACTGGATTGAATTTAAAGGCCCTGCAAACTAAAAAATGGGTATTTGCCCTTAATACCATTCATTGGAAGTTTAACTCCCATGGTTCTTGATTTATTCTCATTAATCTGCCTTTTCCTTCTAAACAACTTTGAGAATAAAGACAAGGTAGGGAAAGAGTTTAGAGACTTCATTTGTTGTTTGTAAAATTCCACCAGACTGTAAGCTCTGTGGGGGCAGGGAATAATACGTATCTTTCATCACATTATATCCTTAGTCTTGCACATAAAAGCTGTTCAATAAATATTTCTTGGATGAAACACACGTGCATATGTACACATGCATGCACACACACGCACACACCTTGACGGTGTAATCTTTACTCCTAGAAGGGCCCCATGGAACTATATGCCATATAAGGAATTCCTGCATTAATTGGAGGATCTGAACCAGATCAGTGTTGTTACATGGAGAAACTAGTTATCTACTTTGGAGCCCCAAAAAAGAGAAATGGAGAAAGGAAAAGAGGAGAAAAGCACTAAATCACAACTGTCAATTCCCAAACCTGAGGCAAGACTCAGAGTAGTAAAAATCTCCCTCAAAGACCCCAAAGATGGGGAGCCTGGGTGGCTCAGTCGTTAAGCGTCTGCCTTGGGTTTGGTCATGATCCCGGGATCCTGGGATCAAGTCCCACGTCAGGCTCCCTGCTTGGCAGGAAGTCTGCTTCTCCCTCTCCCACTCTCCCTGCTCATGTTCCCTCTCTCGCTGTGTTTCTGTCAAATAAGTAAAATCTTAAAAAAAAAAAAAAAAGATCCCACAGATAGTGGAAGAAACTGTGGCTGTATGACCTCTGAGGTCCCTACCAAATTTAAGTTATTTGATTTTCATTTACTGATCCTAAATATTGAAATGAGAGGCTACATTTCAACACACTGATGGTTCGATCTGGAATTCACTTTTTTATATATTATCCTAGGAACTGAGGATACAGTTGTAAAAAGAGACAGAGAAATTCTTTAAGGATTTTATTTATTTATTTGACAGAGAGAGAGAGAGAGAGACAGCGAGAGAGGGAACACAAGCAGAGGGCGTGGGAGGGGGAGAAGCAGGCTTCCCGCCGAGCAGGGAGCCCGATGTGGGGCTCGATCCCAGGACTCTGGGATCATGACCTGAGCCGAAGACAGACGCTTCACGACTGAGCCACCCAGGCGCCCTGAGACCGAGAAATTCTTAACCTCATGGAGTTTATATTCTAATGCAGTATGGGAGTAGGAGATAAATGATAAGATATTTTAGATAGAGTTACCCAAAAAACGTAGGAAGAAGTCAGGAAATGGCAAAATTCATGAGACAGCACTACAGTCGCTGTATCTTGAAGTGCTGGGCTCTTTGGTTATTGGTACTAGACAGTGGACCATGGAGTTAATTTTTGACAGTAATTCCATAGCACTTTAAAGATCCATTCCTTTCTCAATGTCCTATTACCTAAATTCCCCATACCTGTTATATTGTTATCAACTGGTACCATTTCCTTACTGGCTTCCAGCTTTCCTTTCTCCTCTGTGCATATAAAAACTACTAACTACAATTTTCTATTAGGTATCATATCAATTATTTTTTCTTCTTAAAAACTTCAATATCACCTATTTTCTCACCTGCCTTTACCTTTCTCAGGTCTACTGGCAAACTCTACTTTTTCTCAGTCTTTCCCTCTCCATTCCTTCAAAAAATCAAAATAATCTCTTTCCATGTATACAAACCAGTCTTCATCTCATTGAAAATATTCTGACTTTTTCTTCCATGGTACTTTTCCTAACCTAGTATAAATAATATTAAACACTGCATATTAGCATTTTTACAGTTACAGACAAGATTTTAAATTTAGGTCACAGAATAGCAAAATATATAAGAAAGGGTTATAACTGAATTTTACATGTTTTATATTCAAATTGGTTTACCAATGTTTATTTTTCTTTTTAGCTTTGGTGCAAGACCTTGAGAATCAGACTATTTTTTTGAGCTATGTTCCATGCTTTTTTTTTTAAGATTTTATTTATTTTAGAGAGTGTGTGTATGTGCACGAACAGGGAAAGGGGAGGAGGGAGAGGTAGAGAATCTCAAGCAGACTCCATGTTGAGTACGGAGCCCAACACAGGGCTCGAGCTCATGACCCTGAGATCATGACCTAAGCTGACATCGAGTCGGACACTTAATCGACTGAGCCATCTGGGCACCCCTATGTTCCAAGCTTTTAAACACAGAAACACAAAGACCCTAATTAACATTTGATGTCTTGACACACTTCAGATCCAAATGATAAGAAATGATTTGTCTGCCACTGTAGAGTCAATACATGGGAATCACATACAAACACCCACGTTTTTTCTCTAAAAGAACTATGAAGAGCAATATTGTTTTTAAGAACACAGTTCTTAAAGGCTTATCACTCCCAGCAACAGAGTACCTTTTTAAAGTCCAATGAGGTTGAATGTCTTTATGCCCACTTTACATCTTTCAACCTAAACCACTTCCCTCCAGGATATACTTTAAGCAGTTACCACTTCAAACTTACACAGTATCTGGTACCTAGAGTTCTTAGGCAATTTAATCTACCATATTCAGTAGAAAGTCTTTTCCCTATTTAGAAGAGAAATAAGGTTAGAAATCTGAAATTGTTCACTCCATATTTCAAAATAAACTAGTACTGGAGCTAGTAAGATCCAGAATTCCTACTTTAGTTTTGGACAATTCTTCTATATTTAAATATTTACTATTCTTAAAATTATTGTAAATAATAATAATTACAAAAGAAAGGATTTAAGCTGTAGGGTTTGATCATATTGAAAGAGTTATAAATTTGTTCAGTTTAAATAAGGAGCATATGAAGAATATCCAAATGTTTTATAACATTTCCTTTTAGCTGTAATAAATGACCATGCTGGAAAAATAATTATTTTATAGTGCTGGGTCTCAGGGAACATTAATCTCATTTCAAGTAAAACCATTTTAACTTTTTAGAGCTGATTCAATCATCTAGGAGTGACTGAATGAAACCTCGTATGTGAATGTGCCTGGCACAAGTAGGCGCTCTGTGTACATGGTTAGATCTGAATTTAGATTCTATTCTTTAAGTCACAAGATCCAGGATTTCCTCTGCTCAGATATCCAGATGCCATAACTGAATCAGGGGGTAGTGAGAGCAAACTTTCAAATCAATCAACACCCAGAAGTTTTTGTTTCTCACTTGCTCATGCCTGACCCAATTCTAAAACAAGTATACGTTTTTACTGACAATGTTTTTATTGTGGATGACTGTCGGTTGCAGTTAGCTTCTGCAATTCTACCTGGCTCTGAAATTTGTTAAAAAAAAAAAAAAAGCTGTTAAGACAGACATTTTAATTTAAAGCTAAGCCTTAGGCTTACATAAGTTCAAAATAGTTGAGGTCTCAGTTACAATGCTCTAATACTCTAGTTATGGTCAGTTGAAGTGGGGTCTTGTCAAAATACTTTTAAGCTAAACAAACACTGAATTTAACAAATGACATCAAAGAATTTCTATAATATATTTAAAATTCTTTTCCTATGCTATTCAGATCTTCCAGGTAATGAGATAGAAAACAGAATGATCTCTTAGACATCTTTAAGGGAACTTGTCATTTAATATTAGTTATCTTTGTACATGTTTTACTTTTATAAGTATAATATAAAATCCTGGAAGGTAGTATGTAATGAGCACTTGATATTAACTGAATGAATAAATGGACAAACATTAAATGAGGCTAAAGGAAAAGGACAGATAAGCAGCAGATTTGTGTCCCTGTGTGCAGTGGAAAGTACACATTTGTAAAAACTAATCCAACTATGCTTACATGATGACTGGGTACACTGAAAAATTCACTAATAGAAAAAATACCACTTAGGTAACATATATGCACACACAGACACACACACACATAACATAGGCAAATGCAAAAAAAAAAAAGTGCTAACAGAACGTACATCAAAGTGGTCACAGTGGTTACTGCTAGGGAGAAGGCTATGATTCTGGGGGCAAAGCCTTACGCTACCAATAATATTTTAACTTTTTACAAGAGAAATATATCTATATTATGCAATTCAAAATTAGAGAACAAGGGAAGAAAACATAAGACACTGGCACAGAATCAAGAGACATTCTAGGCCTAACTCGTGTATTATCAGGAGTAAATATTTAAGTGCTCTTGATCTCCATTTTCTCATTTATAAAATGTGTAGGTATGATTAGCTGATCTCTAAGCTCTATATTTTATGATGAACTGTGAACTATCAGTCATTATAAATCATTGTCTGAAACCACCAAAGCAATGAGATAAATTAAATCTAAATACCAGCCAAGTTGTTTAGCATTAAGAATATAAGAACTAGAAAGCTTCGTTCTACTTTTGTACTGAAGCCTGGTGTATCTGCACAAAGGATCAACAGGCAATTTCAGGTGTTGTACTCTTGAAAGACAACAGAGAGCTGGAGTAAGTGCATAAAAGGGATATTAGATGAGAATCTAGAGGAAAAATGGGCCTCTGAATGAGGAAGAGAAAAATAAGTATCAGTACTCATCATTTTGGAAAAGATAATGTTACTGAAGTAGTACTAACATTCTGAAGTATTTCTTTTGATGCAAGGGACATTGTGAAGATGCCGAATGCAGAGTATGGATGAGTCCTGGAAATTACCCTCATCCTCACAACTGTACTTCCCCATGATTTCTTAAATCCATCCTCAAGCTTCATTTCCAGTCTCCTATTATATTGTTCTGTTCTAAACCTAAGTCAAGATAACCATTTTTACCAGTTGTGCACAAATAATTGTAAGTCAAACACATTTTAAAAAGTCAAATCTGTATATCTCTATAATTCTCTATAATAATAAAATTTCCTTTCTTGTATTCCTATATGCTTGAATGGGATGGAAATGACTGCAGGAAAATCGAGAGCCTAGGAATTCACATGTCTTTGCATATACGTACATCTTTCATTTATGTGGCAAAAGAAAAATGGCTGAGAATGATAGTGTTGAGGGAAAAAAGCCCAAATTCCATAACATCATAGATGCTTCTCCCAGACTGGCCTAAGTAAGCCAGAAATGGGCTCACCCACAGTGGACTAGTCACCATTCCCAAAATGTGCCATGTATTTTCATGTCTTTAAGCCTTTCAATACCCTAGCCTTCCCTTCTCCACCACCAACTATGAACACTCTTGTAAGATACTCAAATACCCCTTATTCTGTATAGCTCTCTGATTTCTCCAGGCAAAGTCAACACCTCCATCGTACTCCTTGAACTACTATAGTCTATTTCTATGTCCACTCCTTCCTCCTATCACTCATGAACTCTAAAACTTTAAGGCAGGCCCTGCACCTTCTTCAAAGTTTCCCATCTTAGCATGTTGTCTGGCTGATAGCCTTCCATAAATTGTAGTTTGAATGGAGATAGAAGAAAACAGCAATGAAACATCTGGTTCTAAGGGGCATTAGGGAACTTTCCTGTTATTTACAAGATAAGACAGATTCATTTAAGCTACTCCATGAAAAGCTCTTATTTTAAAAGGCAATCAAGGTAGGAAATCTTGTAATTTTCATTAGAAACATTTTTTATCAAATAGCCCTTGTTAAAAGGTTCTTTCTTACACAGGAAATTCTTACAAGATTCTGCAAAAAAGGTGCCTAAATCATTAAAATATAACTTTCACACTACCTAGTAAGTGTCCTCTAAAAAGAATAATCCAATTAAGAAAACCTATGTTTTGCCTGACATTCAAACGTGTCTATTTTGAAACTAATTTAATGACTAGATGGTAATATTCTTTCCCATTTTTTTTTAAGATTTTATTTATTTATTTGACAGAGAGAGACACAGCGAGAGAGGAAACACAAGCAGGGGGAGTGGGAGAGGGAGAAGCAGGTTTCCCGCGGAGCAGGGAGCCCGATGCCGGCTCGATCCCAGGACTCTGGGATCATGACCTGAGCCGAAGGCTGACGCTTAACGACTGAGCCACCCAGGCGCCCCTTCCATTTTTTTTTTTTTTAATTCAAAGAACTTGTTCATATATTTTTCTTTTTCCTATTTGCTCCTGACACTATATTATGGCTGTAGTCTTTAATATCAACTACATCTCCAGCTGAAATCTACAAAATTCTTTGAGTACCTTAAAGGCCCCTAAATCTCCAAGAAACACTCAAATTTACCTTTTCTCTAATAAAAAAGGTGACAGTGTTCACTAGATTCCCTATAAATATGCACCATGTTTTGTAACTGAGACACTCCAAAATGTCCTCCCTCTAGAGTGAGGACCTATTACAACTAGCATACCAATGAAGTCTCTTCATTTTGGATTAGGTGTACTCAGTACTCTTTAGCACATCCAAAAAATCCTCAAGACCTCCAAGGAGCCTCTGGTAAGTGAGGAAGTAAATCTAATGGGAAAACACTGGGAGATCTTTAATGAGGCAATAGGAAATGGCAGGGGATTCCATGAATTCTGGTAAATTATTTGGACTCAAGAAAGGAATGGAAACATAGACAAATTGTTTTCTTGGGAGGTAGGAGCAAGACTAAAGAAGGATATGAGAAAGTTTCAGATTCCCAGAGGAATAAATGTTAGGGTGAAATGAAATGTAGGTGTGAGTAAATTTTCTGATTTCTGTACCTAGCAATTTTGAAGTGCTTCATGGTTTATGAACAGATCTATTATGTGGTTAGGTCTACATCTCTTCAACAGATAAAATAACTGGTCACCATCCTAAATATAAAACTATAAAATAGACCATTTAAAAATATTCTAGCTCTTTCAGGTATGAAGAAAAAAATAACACACAAGAAATATATGTTACTTTATATAATTAACTTTAGCAAATCAGAAGCTTAATTAGGATAGACTTTAAAAATGGACTTTCAAGAGTTATTAGATCTGTATTAACTTATTTAACAATATATACTTAGCATATTATATTAGTTTTATGCAATATGGGTTACAAAGAATAAAGAGTGATCCTTGCCCTCAATAAGCTCACACTCAAACACAGAATCAGCACCTCTTGTTTTTGACATTTGTGTTCAATTTTTAACAAAGGTTAGACCACTTTTCAGTATTTTTGATAAGACTATCAACTGTATCAGAAGGCCAGGTTTATTTGGAAAATAGGAAATACCCACAGGATAAAATAGGAGGATCTGAAAGGCCCTGAGAAGTCTTATGGAAAAAGAATTTTAACTTTGCTTAACTTGGTACTTTCCAAAATTATGTAACTGCTTTTTTTTTTTCTAACAACCTATAAGCAGATCATGGCACACTCTGAAAAATGCTGACTTGCATACAGAGTTTAAAAAAATGTATTCCTAAATATTTCCTAAAGCACTGAAAACACAAACTTTTAACACTTTTCACATTTTCAGAAAATACACGAAAAATAGAGCCTCTGTTTGCAAATTCTTGGTAATTACAAAAATAATTTGATGGATGGGTCAAGGGATAGGAAGAAAATAACAAATAGCATTCCCAAACCATGGAAAACTATCTGTAACTGTAAACTGTTTTATAAAGACTAAAAATATTCATAAAGTCTTAATAACAGGTGATTAAAATATATAAGCCTTTTACTAAAATCTACCTTATGTGAATACACTGTTTAGACTCTCTCAAATAAACACACCTTAATCTACGATAAACTTTACTTACGTTATTACAGGTAGAGACAAGATGTTACATGCTCCGTATTCCATTTGTTAACATTCACTATCTTTCTGCTTTTTTGAATTTTAAGTTTGTACCTGCTCTTCTCTCTTGATAATAACTAATGGAATTTTAGTACTTAGGCACTTCTATTTGCTGGCTTGAAAAAAAGTTCGGAGACTTAAATGAGGAAATCATCTGCTCTCTTCCCCATAGCTGCAGAAAAGCAGATAAAATTCTATTCTATATGATAAAACTGTCTTTGTAAATACGATTTTTTTAAAAAGTAGTCCTGTTAGACACTTGGGACTTCAGTGTTGCTATACCCTGTGAAAGTAGCATAACTTTTATAGGCTGTAATTCTGATTGTAATTCTGTTTGTCTTAGCAATTTGTGGCCTTGTTAATAATACTTAAAGTAACATATTGATTTCTGAAGTTTTTTTGTAAATTTATTTTGAGAACAAAATTATTGGCACATCCCTTGCCAATAGGGTCACACACACATCTCCGTTTATGTGTGTCTTATTTAAAGAGTTTTCACAAACTTATCTTGTTTAAATAATAGGTGCTATGACCAAAACAGACACTTAAGTGTAGAAGAGGGAACTGATGGCTCAGAGAAAAACATAAATTGGTCTCTGCATATGCAGTCTGCTTTCAACACAAAGTAGTAAAAACTTTTCCTTTCTCCATAGTCTTCCTACTTGGCAGAAGGTGTTCTTACCCGAGATTATACTTTTACTTCTCAAACATCACAACTGACTGATTCTCCTGAAGCTTTTGCGTAGTTCTTTTAGATAACTATAATAACAAAAAAGGTTCCTTACTTCTGGAGGAACTAAAATATCTAGGGGTCCTTATGGTCTTGAGCTGTGGCTATTACTAAACTAAGGCTGTTGTGACCTCTTGTTCACAGGCATCGTTACTCTTATCTTTATCAACCAACTGGTTTCCTCTGCTAACTCATTCAGATGTTACTGTTTTTCAAGATGAGGCTGCACACTAACTAAATAAAATCATCCCCCTAAGAAGTCCCCTGCAAATATTCAGGTTAATATTGTATGTGTTGTTCACAAGAGTATGTTTCAGTGATTATGTGTACCTTTGCAGGATAGGTAGAAACATACATATATGCAAGAGTGACATGACTGTTGGCAAGTCTTTATTGCTAAAGCTTCACAGTATCATTTTGTCTAGTAATAATCAGGAAATACCTTTTCTGATAGATTTAAAGAAGATATAAATAAAGATATAAAGAAGTTTATAAAGTCCTACTGACTATTCAAAACTGTTGTCCCCTCACCTAGAAACAGTAAGGACAGTATAACATCTAGATGGGATTCTAAAGAAACAATCAAAGTGCCCAAGCATATTGGCCCTTTTTAAGAAATCTTCAGCAACCAGACTGGATGTTTTCTAAACTCATAAAATATTAATAGCCTATAAGATTTCCAAGTATTTACCACCTTATCTCCATCTAAGTTCCTTAGTGGAAGATGTAACCTGAACCTCACCTAAGGGGGCCTTTTGAAATATTCCTGACTATTTGTCAGGTTCAAAGTCTCCTGTCTTGGATGTTTTAAAATGATTATCTCACCCATCAAAAGATTTCCTATTATTTTTAGTGTCTTACAGACACAACGTATAGGAGAGTTTCTTGAACTCTTGAACACTTCCCACTTAAAGCACCAGACTAGTAATAGCAGCTTACAGATAACTCTTGGTAGTGCTGGGTCTATCTAGATAGCTGGTGGGCCTCCTATCCCTGGTCTTCTGGTCAGGAAAATTCAACCTCATATGTCAGACATGTCTGAAAAACCTTCCAGACCTGTTCCAAGAGAATCCATCATGAAATAACTAAAATCTCCAGAAGATAGCCCTTAACTTGCCTGTCAATAGGTCAGGGCTGGATCCCATGACCCTGAGATCATGACCCGAGCCAAAATCAAGTCAGACATTTAACCAACTAATCCATCCAGGTGCCCTGAAACCTCCAGCTTTAAATTGACTTTAAGGAAAAGAGTATGATGATTTCAAAGATAACTATTTCACTTGTCAAGCTCATGCACACTCATGGTCATATACATTTGGCCTGGCTTTGTATCTTCCAGTATTTCCCAATGGGAAATATTTACATCTGTGAAGCACAATGGTTTGGGGAAATAACATTCCAAGTGAGGTCATACACAATCTCAGAAAGATAAAAAATTAGTAAAATAAGAGATCAACAAGACTGCTTTTCTGAATCTGCTGAGAGGATGGCCATTGCACTAGGTCCTGCAGAATTACTTGGCTCAGATTTCACCTTCAACAGCAAAGGATGTATGTTCATTGGCAAGGAATGATGCCCCTCATTCCTAGCAATTCAAGCTATGTCAAAAAGAATTTGCCAAGCTGTACCAGACTAAGAGCTAAGACCTATTTACGTGGGTTGGTAGCCTTTTATAGGGCATTTAGCAGTTACAAAAACCGTTCAAGGTATTGCAATGAGGCTAAAACTGTTAGTCCATATGTAGCAGTAATATTTATGTTATATAAGTTGTAGCCTTAAAGATTCATTTCAAATGTTCTTACCTGGTTAATAAGTAGTACATATTGGCAAAGAAAGAATAAGTGATAAGGGGATTCCTACGGATTCTAATTTAAGATAAAGTATTGCCTAAGAAGCCCCAGACCTCATATTTGAGGTCAGTTTTCCCAATAATTCCCTAAAGTAAGGTCTTTTAGCTTATTCTACCATAATTCTATTTTTATTTTGCTTATTTTCTGTCATTTTTACTGATCAATGACTTCTGTTTAAACTTTTATATACTACTCTTTAAATAATAAATGATTTGGATAAATTTATGGTTTTATGCATATTTGCTTAGCAACCTACTATGATTCTGGAAACTGGATTTTATTAGCAAGACAGAAGGAATGTTTAGTAGAAAAAGCACTGATTTGTGAGCCAGGAGGCATACTGTAAAATGTTTACCTTTTAAGAATGAGCTCAATGTGTAAAATAAATCAAGTGCATCAGCCTAATTATTGGAGTCTGAGTAAAGCACATATTTTCTCTCAAACATGCCCTTTTTCACTGGTTCAGTAGGGAGTGGGCCAAAATCTTAATGTATATATAAAACATGATGGGATGCTACCCTTCCCTCACCCTCACAGACAATGCATGGAATTATAGGTTTTAAATAACAATAATTATGCATATAAGGATCTATAGCAAAAAAGGGCACAGAAATAACGTATTTCTAATATCCACTGAACAATTTAGAATATGCACAGTTTAGGACTCAAATAGTTTAGCATTTTAAAAAAAGGTTGTGATGAACTGCAGTCAGACTAGTATCCTTGAAGTTCCAATTATCATATGCTGGGCCCACAGATAAGCTACGAGAACCTGCTATGAGATAAAGTTAGCCCTGTTGACAGATCTCTACAAAAGCAAGGTCTGGGCCTACTCCTAGGCACATTCCTCAGAAACTGCAGCAAAGAGGAGGAGAACAAGCAAGCACAAAGGAGAACAAGACTGCAGTGTGACTTGGTCACATCACTGGAAACATTCTGATCAGTGTCACCCAGGAACACAAAGCATACACTACTATGTAGGCAATTATAATAAATGCATATATATCCCCAGACATTCCCAATTAGTTGAAGAATTATATCTGGGACCCATTTTGAATTAATTTAATTTCTTATCCACTTAATTTTCAGTAGAGGACAAACTGAAAGATGGTTAAATGCATTTAATTACACTTTCTTTAAAAATCTATAATTCTTCTTTAGAAATATTTGTTTGTTTGCTGTAATTCTTTTTTTTTTTAAGTAGGCACCACGCCCTCCGTGGAGCCCAATGTGGGGCCTGAGCCCATGACCCTGAGATCAAGACCTGAGCCAAGATCAAGAGTCAGACACTCAACCGACTGAGCCACCCAGGTACCCCTTGTTTGCTGCAATTCTTGTAATTTGATGAACTACAACGGTATTTCTTAACTAAAGTTTCAAAATGCCTCTCCCTTGAGGCTCCCACACAAAATAAAAAGCAGAACTTTAGCTTTTTGGGTATCACAGGGCCCTTTAAGATGCCCATTCCTGCTGAGACCCTTTCCCTAGAAGAATGAATAAACACATTGTTTCACAAGGTTAGTGGACTCTTTGAACACCATATATAGACCACAAGTTATTTCTCTTATCCAGTTTAGTAGTATACTAAGAGTAATATTACAAAAGTCTCTTTAGAAACTGACACTGAGAACAAGGATAAGGTAGGAAGGAGAGTATCTGCAGTGGGCACAAACCCACCCAGGGTCGTGTAGGCTGATATCATTACTATTTTTGGTGGCCTCAACTTTAATGGAGCAGAAAAAACAACTGAGGTTAGCAAATGGCGATGTCAAGGATGGATTTAGTTCAGTGGGAAGAGAGCAAATTCCAGCATTTCCTAAAGAGTGGAAAGCTTCTTTTCAGTCTCCCAAAGAAGAGAACCATTGTTTAACCCTCCATTAACCTTGAGGCAATCTATCTTTCAGTGCAGTTAAAATTACTAGACATTAGAACAGGACCTACACTTACATTTATTTAGGCTATCAATAATGACTAATGGCTGTTCAATATCAGTATTATTAATAAGAGGGAAATTTGGTTATAAGATATAGTACAATACTCCTAAAATTTTCATCTGTTTAAAATACCTGCAAACATTGTAGCTACCCATAAAATAATAAATCAGTTATTTTATACCCCCAAAGAACATATTATAAGTATTTCTCATGTACATTATTACATAAAGATTATTCTAGAATATTTTTGAGTTCTATATCCTATGAATTACATCAAAGTACTGTGGCACCTTTAAAAAACTGTTGCCATTGAGCTGTTGGTTAGAATTTCCCTTAACATATAGCAATAAGCCTCAATAATTTACACCGGCCCTGGTTGACTTTTATTTTGATATGTAGTTTGTGGTATGTTTTCACCATAAAACAAAAACTAAATTATTATTAAGTCAATACTACTCTGATTCATATAGCTACAAAGGAAAACCTGTATATTTATAAAACCTAATTATTACATAGTTTTGTATTTTGGCTTAATTCCTATTTTATTGTTTCACCAACAAGACTGCCAATTCTTTAAGCTTTACAGCTAGTCAAGAATTAAATCTGCATTAAATACAGAATTAATGTGTCTTTGGAGTTTAATTTTTTTAAATTAATAGCAAAGTGCAATGTCAGAAGAGTCAATGTACCAAAAAATTGAAACAGAAAATCAAATTTCATTAAAACAATTCCTGTTCGTTTGCTCAGTAGTATATTTTTTACACCCCCTTGCTTTTCCCATAATTAAAAAGTTAATTACTGGAATCATATTTTTTGTGGATCTGAGTTTTCAAAGGATGTGATTTAAATGCTGTTATTAATATTTTTATAGCACTTTGAATAACACTAATTTTACATTGATCCTAACAGTAATGTAATGGTATTTTGTACATAATTATATTTAAAAGTCTCTATTTTAAGTAGAATTTTGAATTTAACTCTGTGCTAAATATCCTTAAGTATTAAAAATTAAGAACCCTATGGTCTGAATAGTTCATTATAATTTTTTAAAGCTAGCAGTTAAGAAAAAATCTAGTACTGGAGTATAATTTCCTTGAGAGCCAAGTCAACTTTTCTTGCCCTCCTACTTTTGCCCAAGGTAGGCATTCAATAAATATTTATTCAGTGATTTAATAATCTGCATTGATAAAAATAAGTATTTCCTTGGTTTAGTATTTATGCTCTCCTAGTTTTTGTAAGTTATTAAATACTATAAACAAAGTGTTAAGCTACTATAAACTGTGATACTTTATAGAGAGCACAGTTTGGGGCCTACTGTTCTTTTCAGTGATCAAATTAGATGAAATAAATAATAATGCACAAATGTAGCACATTAAACCCATAACAATTTTAAAAATTCAAGATTAGTTAACTGACCTAAACAATTAATGAGAACTCCCTGTCAAAAGCACACTTAGGGATGGCTCTTGAAAGAAAACTGTAATTGGTTAAAATATGATTTTTTAATTATTAAGTCTTATTAAAAGGTCTTTAATAGTTGGAAATTATCTTTTGTTTTTAACAAATTGCACTAGATTTATGTACAAAGCATAGCCTTTAATATCTATTGAAAAGAAACTACAACAAAAAAATCCCCGAAGATTTATCAGACCCTTTAGGGACAAATCATTCAAATCTCAGTCAACTGTAGATTCAGAACATCTACTTTACAATTATCTAAATCTGCAGTAGAACAAACTATCTCCTCACTTTTTTAAAAGCTTGGTTACAGGTACTCCTTAAGAGTCACCATCTGAAGAAAGACCTTATCTATAATTTGATACTGTAATCAAAGATTCAAATAAGTTAGCCCACATAAAAAAGTACAGCAGTAGACACAGGAAAGAGCAGCAAGTGGTGAAAGCATTTTCTTATCTTACCAACAATTCCTTTCTTCTTAAGATCATCTTTAAAGAAACAAAAAAGTAAGTTCAATACCTTGTTCAACCAATTCTTTTAAACCATGACTTAAAATCTAAAAATTTCTCCAATTAATCGATGTACCAATTCCTCATTTAAGTTAGTTCAGCTGCTGTAATTTTATAACCTGACATGCTTGATTTGAAATTTGGTTTAGTTTTTTTTTTTTTTTTAGTTTACTTGAATGAGGGCATTTTAAACATTACTATTTCTTGATTAAATAATATTAAAACTGATGATAAGAATCAGAGATGCATATAAAATAACAGAAGCCTCTAATTATGATGTTCTGGGTTTGCAGTTACTATTAAAAACCACACTTTTGCATTTTTCACATCAAAAAGGTTTTATGGATATTTCTCATCAGAACAGTAAACTATACAAATTTAGTTTCAACAATTTCCATTGTCATTGGTAATTTTTATGGGAATTTCTATTAATGCTTGAAAACTATGAACTACATTTTATTTATATCATCAAATTAGAGAATATTGTAGAACTGTTGCACTTCCCTAGTATTTTTTTCCCAGGATCCACCTGCTCTATGCTGCCCACTATAGGAAATGCAATATGGTACAAAGAAATATAATACTATACGGAAGGTTACTATTAGTGCAATCCCATAAAAAAATATTCCCTGGGTACTTGGGGTCTAAGATAGGGTATTCTTGCAAGAGGTACAGACTGATTAGTGCTAACTAAATTTATTAAATATACAGAACATCAGTAGGAACAGACAGTACCAGAAGCTGTATCTTGGTAATCCACACATCAGGAGTAGCAATCGGGTGCGGCAGAGGACCCAGGCATGGAACTTAGTGATTGAGGCGTAGCCTGCAGAAAAATGCAGTTTTGCACTAGAGAGGAAATAAAATCAACCTAAATAAAACACTTAAAAAAAAAAACCCTCACGGAAATACAAATGATGCCACTGTAAAAAAACATTTGAAATAAATTATTCCCAAAATGCAT
The DNA here is from genome assembly GCF_003265705.2 of Callorhinus ursinus. Taxonomy (NCBI): domain Eukaryota; kingdom Metazoa; phylum Chordata; class Mammalia; order Carnivora; family Otariidae; genus Callorhinus; species Callorhinus ursinus. The sequence goes on along the minus strand of NW_027397106.1, from coordinate 8,465,357 downwards.
ATTTAAGCTTCATCAGATGTATCTCCTCTTAAATCTTTTTTTTTTTTTTTAAATTTTTTTTTCTTATTTTACAGAGAGAGACACAACGAGAGAAGGAACAGAGGCAGGGGGAGTGGGAGAGGGAGAAGCAGGCCTCCAGCAGGGCAAGGAGCCCGATGTGGGACTCGATCCCAAGACCCTGGGATCATGACCTGAGCCGAAGGCAGACGCTTAAAGACTGAGCCACCCAGGCGCCCTCTCCTCTTCTCTTAAATCTATGCATTCCTCTTAAAAGCAAATACCCGTAATAGCTTTTGCTTTACATTTTTCTAGTTTTGGAGAAGTTGGACCGTGTAATAATCTGTTAAACATTAAATTTTATGTTTTTTTTCTTTGCCTAGAACATACGCAAAGTGTTATGAATTTAAATTCTATTCATCAGATATACTTTAGGACTCCACTTTGAAGATGACAGCTTCTTTTCAGAAAAAGGTTTGTTTGTCGTTTTTTTTTTTTTTTCAGAGTCAACTCTCCAGTTACATACCACATCTTAATTTTTTTTTTAAGGTCATTAAAACGTATCACACTCCAGGTCTTTACCCTTCGAAATTTGTACTTAAAAGCAAAACACACTACTGTACATGCATGTGTGTATACACACAAACACACATTAACAGCAAACAGTGGCTTAAAAGTGGCAACCTCCCCCTGAAAAATTAAAAAAAAAAAATGTCTTCCCTCCACTCCGCCCTTCCATATGAAGTAAGACAAACAGATTTGCCCACTGCAGAGTAGGATACTAAGAAAGATGTTCTAAGGTCTGACCTGAGACACTGGCAACACACAACCCTAAATCCCGACTCGGACCACCTAAATTTCAGTGTACGTGCCTTCGTTGCCACCCCTGCCCCATCAGCACCATCCCGGACCCGGGTCCGGATCGCGACCACCCGGCGGGCCAGGACTGCCGGAATCCCCGAGTACCGCCGGTTCCCCGCAACCCGGCTTCCCAGCTCTCCGGCTCCCGGCCGACCGCGAGTTCCCGGAGCTGGGAGCCCGAGATTCCCAAGCCCACGACCCTGATGAGGGTACCGACGGTGCTGTGGACTCTGACATTTAAAAAAACTATCGAAAAGTCTCGCTGCACAAGTGGCGCGGCTGAGGCCGCCGCTTTCGTTCCGCGTCGCCCTGTCCCAGTCCCCTCGGAGCGGGCCGGGCTGCTCAGGCGACTCTCTGCGAGATCGCGGTCAGCTGCCTGGAGGAGAAAGGGCAACCAAAGCTACCAAGACGCCGCGGCAACTCCCCCGAGCAGTCAGCCGAAGCTTTCCCTTCTCCGCTTAGTTAAAATTACCCCGGCAGCTTCTGGCTCTTCCGAGAAAATGAAAATAGTAAAAACAAACAAACAAACAAAAAACGTGGAGGTAACAGAAGTCGCTGCCATTTTCCGTTGAATGAGGTCCCCTCGGCTCCATCCCTTAAGCAGAATCTCCAAACTCGGATGCATCCTCAGCCGAGGTATTCCATGTTGACAGATCTCTCGCCTCCCACAAAATGGGGCCGAGGAGGCGGCCGCTATCTCCTCTATGGGCGCCGCCATTTTGTGAGGCGGTGGCAGCGCCGCGGCAGCAGCCCGGGGTGTGTGTAATGGTTGAATAGAATGACCCCCTCTAGGGAATCCCCGGCGCTGACAGTTACGTAAGGGGCTGTGCGCAAGTGCGGCGTTTAGGGAATCCGCACAGCCCCGGCCACGCAGCTCTGCGGCCCACATCTCCACCACCCCTAAGAGGACCGGTGGGGAAAGGGACGGATGACCTGGTCTCCCTCCTACCCCGCCCCCCCTTGCCGCCGGCCCCGACCCAGCTTCTCCACTCCCCCAGCCGGGTCTCCGCCTTTCACTGGCTTCCGAGACACTGGCCCTTGGGTGTCAGGAACTTCCTAGCCACAGCCTATTCCAACCCCATTTAAGAGACAAACTTTACTTGGGAAATAAATCCGTTTCCTAGAGTGAGCACCGGAAGCATGCTGGGCTATATTACATAATTTTTTTTCACCACCAAATAAATGTTCCCATTGGAACCACCACCTTAAATGATAATCATCCAGACCTTTATAAGCCTGTGACCTTGGGTTACTCGGTGACTTTGCCCATAGTGGCCGTCACTAAAATGGGACTAATGATACGCCTCACACACTGTGAAGCTTAATTAACATTTGTAGCAAAGGGCCGACTCCAACGCCCCTTGTAAATGCAAACTTAGGTGGGAGTATTTGTTGAGATGATTAGTCTCCGTTTAAGCAGCCTTTTTTTATTAACCTTCAAATTATTTTAAGCGGGGATGGCATTTGAGACGATTGAAAGCAAGGAAAAACAAGGTCTTACTCGGTATTTAAGCGCGTCTATCTTTAAGATCTTAATGTAAAAATATAGGCGTTAATCATTGTCAAAGTTCAAAAGATTGGTTCCCAATTTAGTTTGCATAACTCAGCATAAAATAATCTAGTGTGATATGTGAAACCAACCAAAGGCAAAACGAATTAAGAGCATTACTACTGTATTTCCACAGAACTAGGACAGTTCACATTGTATTTAATTTACAGTTTGCTAAAGTTAGTTTGTGGATAATTCATGGAAAATGTGCTAATCAGGCTCCAAAATACTAGCACAAGGCTCAGAAAAGCCGATTCCTTTAGACCTTAAAAAAAAAAAAGGTAACAAATTGACTTTATTCCGATCTGTGAATGATGCGTAGCGTGAGGAGCTGCCCCTCGGAGCTTCCCTTCCCTACCGAGCGCCAGACTGGTTCTGTCGGGCTGGCAGGGACTCCGAGGCGGCCCTTCCAACAGCCGGGCCGGGGACGCGAACATCGCCTCCACCCCTAACCCTGGAACAACCGGTAGTGGCCGTTTCCCCGCACCGCCCCCCTTTCCGCCGGCTTTGTGTGCGTGTGAAATGTGCGGCACATTGCAGATGAACCCTAAGCCCGGCGAGCCGAGTCTATTGTTCCCCGCGAGGAGCTGCCGGGGCGGTGTGGAGCCAGGCGCAGTGCCGCGGCCGGCCCTCGGGGGTCGCTGTGCGGCGCTGGCTGCCCGGCCGTGGCGGCGGCGCCGGCGGCAGCAGAGGGAGGCTGGCAGGGAAGGAAGCGGGCGGGCGGCGCGCAGCGGCTCGGCTGCCGCCGGTGCTTTCTGCCCGGGGACGCCCCAGCCGCCGCGGCCGAGGCCGCGCGTGAATGTGTGCGAGGGCCCCGCGGAGCTGCGGCCGGAATACACGCTGTCACCCCTCTTTCCACAAACCACCACACAGACCTCCCCCTCCCCACCCCCAGCCCCGCCTGCCCCAGCCCCGCCGCCGCGGCCGCCGAAACTCCCGGGCCTCCGGCCGCCCCGGCCCCTCACCGTCGGCTCGCCTTTCCCCTCGCCCGCTCGCGCGCTCCCGGCAGCAGCACCATGTTGAATCGCGTCCCCAGGCCGAGCCGCCTGGGCCGGCGGCGCTGAGAGGCGGGCGAGAGCCGGGCCGCGGGGAGGGAGAGAAGGAAGGGGTGGGGGCCGCGCTCGCCCCGCGGCTTCGCGCGGATCCGGCAGTCGCCTGCCCCTCTAGTTTCGCTCCGATTTCTTTAAACTTTTTTAGAAATTCCCCTCCCTCCTTCCCTCCTCTCCCCCTGGCCTCCTGCTCCCTCCTTCCCCTCCTCCTCCTCCTCCTCCTCCCCCTCCCTCCCTCCCTCCCTGCGCCGCCGCCGCCGCCGCCGCCGCCGCCGCCGCCGCCGCCACCGCCGGCCCATGACTGAGCCCCGCCGCCGCCGGCCGAGGAATGGGCTCCGGGCTCTGGTAGGAAGCGCAGGGAGCGGGGGGCGCTTTTAAAACACCGATCTGGGTTTTTTTAAAACCTCCTTTGAAAAAATAATGGCAAACTCGACGGGGAAGGCGCCTCCGGACGAGCGGAGAAAGGGACTCGCTTTCCTGGACGAGCTGCGGCAGTTCCACCACAGCAGAGGGTGAGAGCAGAACCGGGGGGGCAGCGCCGGGGCGAGCCGGGGCGAACGGGGCTCTCCCGCCCGGGCCGGGCGCGGGGTCCCGGCTGACAAGTGCGGGGCTTTCTCTCTCCCGCAGGTCGCCTTTTAAAAAAATCCCTGCGGTGGGTGGGAAGGAGCTGGATCTTCACGGTCTCTACACCAGAGTCACTACTTTAGGCGGATTCGCGAAGGTGAGTGGAAGTTTTAATTTGTATTTCCCTCTCGCTGGCCTCTTCCAAAAAGTCTCCTTTGACCCCGGAGTGGGCGCTCGGGGCCGGGGGGGTGGCCCGCGGGGGCAAAAGGCGTTCTTTTCGCTCCCAGCCGGTGGCACGGAGGCGGACGGCGGCGGGGCTG
>NW_027397106.1:8417326-8460617 GCF_003265705.2 Callorhinus ursinus | reverse complement strand
GCCCGGCGCCGGCTCGCGCCCTGCCCGGTGCCCGGCCGGCCCGGCGGGGTCTGAGCGCCGCGGCGGGGAGTGCGGGCGTGCGGGGCGCCCGCCCGAGCCCCGCGCCCGCGCCCGCCCGCCCGCTCGCTCGCTCGCGAGTCAGCTCTGCCGCCGCTGCCGCTCTAGCACAGGCGGAGACACAGAGACACACAGACTCTGAGAGCAGTTTTCGTGCAACTCAAAATTAGCGCGGGCAGGTTTAACATCGATAATCGGCTGCGAAATGATCCCGGCAGCCGGGGGCACAGCCTCGGCCCCGTCGCCCTCGGTTTATACAGCTAACAAAAGAAACCAGGACCTGTCTCCAAATAGCCATCTTAGGCTTCAAGGCTAGGCAGAAGCTGTAGGCCTCAAAGAAGGGCCTATGGAGATGGATAGATCTGGGAGAGGGATCGGAATCGGCCCCGGCCCCGGCCCCCCCAGAACCTGCGGACGTCGCTGTCCGGAACAGTATTGATCCTTTTGAACTTTTTTTTTTTTTAGTGTAAACGGACCGCGTTGAGATTTAAAAGGGGGCGACAGAGGGACTTGCGATTGGTTATTGTCCGGGCTTCAAAAACAAAACAAACCCACCACCACCCCCCCTCCTGCCCCCCAAACAAAACAAGTGCTCTTAAATACTGGGCTCTCGGGTGAAAACACAGTGATTCAAGCAGCCCTTGCTTAGTTACTCTTACGGATCGATCTGAAACACCCACTGATGCCTGAGGTATCTACAGATCTCTGTAGAATGGGTATTTATTTCATAGTTAGGTTAGAGTTTTCTTGGATGGTGCACTCTCAGACAAGTGTGGCTGTGTTTTTAACAGGTTTCTGAGAAGAATCAGTGGGGAGAAATTGTTGAAGAGTTCAACTTTCCCAGAAGTTGTTCTAACGCTGCCTTTGCTTTAAAACAGTATTACTTGCGGTGAGTAGTAGTGACTCTTCCACAGTATTTGGAATTGAGGGACTTAAGGGGAGATTTGTTTTTAGGGGAAAAAAAGAACCCCCAAACAAACCTTGCACACCAGTTTCTAAACTTCTCTTCATTTTTTCAGTCTGAGATACATCAAATATCCATCGAGTGAGGTTGTAGAAGGTGAAAGTGTTCTTCACCTATTTTAGGATTGTTTACATTTTTCATACAGGATCATTACAGGTGACACCCCACCCCCCATCTTGGTAAACATTCTTTTGTGACATTGTTATTGATTGCTTGATATCCACGGAGGGGCAGAGAGGTGATGCTTAGTAAAAGAGTTAAGATAGTTAATGAAACTTTGTATCCCTTGGGAAAATTTTTACTTTGCTTTGGAAACTCCTTTGCCTTTTTTAAATTCTTTAAGATTAAAAAAAAAAAATGAAACCTCTTGTGTGGAACCGTGTAACGGACTGGTTTTTCAGTAGAATATTTCCACACAGCATAATATGTTGGTGCCTTAGGTGACCAGGATTGTTTTTGAATAAGTTCTTTGGAATTTTTGAATGACTTAAACACGTTCAAAAGGATTATTATATATGTAGGAAGATTAAGGATACTATGAAATGGAATATTATGATTTGGATTTTCTTTCATTTTCTCCCTTCTTTTTTGACTGTATTTGACAAAGTAAATTTCTTATTCAGTTGATATGTGATGCAGTTTAGATAATATATTTTCTGGTTAAGCTTTATTTTTTCTTTTTCTGATAATTGTAATGTATTATGAGGTCTTTTATTTTTAATGCTTAATTTCTCATAGAGGGTCTTTAGTTGGTGGCGGTTTATTTAAAACTAAAAGAATGCTCTTCATATTTATTGCTTCTATTAATGTTATAATTAAAGGGATATAAAAAAGGATTACCTTTTTTTTTTTTTTTTTTTTTTTTTTTATTTAACGTAGTTTCTGCATAGTTTGAGTTTGGCATTTATCATTGCTCCAAATGCAATATCCAAATGTAGATATTCTGTGTTAAGTTCAGCTTTCTGAAGTAGGAAATGCAGTAATTGCCCAGGTGTACTTTCTATTGGCTATCTTAGATTGACTTCAGGCTTGAAGCTGAAGAGTTCACAGAACTTTGTGGGTAGTTATTGAGTTATACAGAAGTCTAGAAAATATTAAATATGGCTAGTTGTTATTTATTCAGGTGTGTGTGTGATGGCAATGTGTGTCAGGGTACATTTTTAAATAAAGGTCTAAAGCAATAAACAAAGTGAAATTAACCCCCCAAACTGTTGATTTAGTAATGTGGTGAGAAGTAGAGAATTTTATATTTATGATGATATTCATTTGCTCATTTCCATTTATAACATTGAGAGGAATGCTATTAGTATAGGTTCTGGTTTTCTGGTAATCAGTGTGAACTATTTGGATTTTAAACTGTTTAAGACACATTTTAAAGGTATGCCTCATATTTATTATACAAACAGGATTTTAGCATAATCAATTGAATGTCTAGAATTCCACTTTTTTTACAAGTTACATAAATACTGTTTTTCCACTTGTAATTTCTATCCTGAGATCATATCATTCACTGATTGTACTTATAAGTACTATTTTTAAGTATATAGCTTCAGGGTTGTTTGCAACTCTTTACATTGTTCTCAGGTCAATTTGAGCTTTATGCTCCTATTAGAAGCTGCTTTTTGAACTATGTCCTTAGCTAAACTTGTTTTTCCTCCATATGTCACTCTCCAGGTTTGTTTTTGTAGGGTTGTAGCTAGGCTACTAGGAAAAAAGTTGAAGCATTTGTTTTGGAAAATAAAGCCATGTGAAGATTTGCATGGCTTGTAAAGAAATACAGGAGAAATATGCTGGTCAAAAATTGGGTACTACCTTGAAAGATTTTTTTTTCCCATAGTGGTGAAATATTGCACAATTAGAGGACATGTATTATGCTGAGTTTTACACCTTCCTCTGAAAAATCTTAACTGGCAGACAGGATGCCAAGCTTTCACAGTAATTCTGTTACTTAACCATAAGACTGCGTCTTTATAGTAAGAAGTAGTAATCGAGTGACTTTGTGAGTTTGCTCTTTGATATATCAAATTGAATATCATGGTTTCTGATGAGCAGATAATGCAGTGTGTTTTATAAATCACAGGTAGAATTTTTTAAAATAACTGCTTTTTCATTTGACCTATCGTAAGACTGCTATTACACATACCAGTTTTCATTTACTCTATAAGTTTAATATTTGCTGACATTCCTCTGTAATTTCAGTATTAATTGGGTGGCTATTAGCCTAGTATGGCCAGGATGAAGATATGATACATTTTATGATATTACAGACATTTAAATAAAGAGGAGCAAACTAGTATGCTGGCTATGTATATATTCTAACATTTCTGTGTTTGTTTTGATACAAACATAGACAGTCATTGAATGTAGAGACTTGAGTTTAGTGGTCTGCCAAAAAGTTTGCTTGATTGTATCAAACATACATTTATTCAGTTGTAGATTGCATATAAAAATTTCTCAAAGTCTAAAATTGAAAATGTGATGGATGATTTGTTTAAACACCAGCATTTAATGTTTTAAATGTTAGTGCCTACTAGGAATGTGTAAAAGTACTCTATTTAAAAATTGGGTATTAATCCTCTATCATGTCCATATATTTTGTTTTCACTTAGTTCCTTTCTTGGCCTGTACATCTCCATTTCTTCCACAGATGGTTATTACTAGAATATCCCTATCAGTATAAAAAGATAAGGTAATGTTTTCTACATTTTTGTAGTTGGAGAAATTAAAGTGCAAAAAATATCCAAATGGCTTTAGGGGCATTTGTTAATTGGACAAAAAAGTTGTATTCCTGACACATGTTCTGTAATATTTAATCAGTCTATTATGAATTCAGTTAGTCACAAATGATTTTAAGAAATTAAAATGTGGTTGGAAGTTACATATGGTTGTGTATGCCCAAGAGGAATGTATAGCTATACACAATGTGTTCTATATTTACTCATTGAATTTTATTTTTTGTTCTGTTTTGGTGCAAAGATTGGGGCACAATTTACTACTCTTATTTCCATTAAAAATTTGAAGTCTTGGTATGAAGATTTAGGTAAATATTTCAAATACTTAGTTGAAGAATTTTGTTGTAGCTTACGCCAACAATAGTCAAGGTTACCTTGATGTTCCTGTTATAAAACTTGATTTTTTGGAAAGGAGGTGAAATATCTTGGACATTAAAAATTTATTGTACAAAACTATGTATTACTGATTTTCTTATAATATTAAGTGATTTTTTTTTTTTTACATGTACCTACCTTTAGAATAGCCAGCAACTTTATTGTAGCATTGTATCCGCTAGAGTGAATTTTCAGTTGCTTTGTGAATTTATTCTATTTTTCCCCTTTTGGTGAATAAAGTCCTCCCTTAAATTATACCAATCTAAAGAGTTTACATTCATCATTTAAATAGAATGAACACACTCACGTTCTCTAGTTAGTGTACACCATGTAGATTACCTCTTTTAAGAGAAGTGTTTTATGAATCACTTGATGTTCAGTGAATGAATGCTTCACAATTATAATAAGAAAGTAATACACTGACTTTGTGACTTGCTAAACAGAATTGTTAAGCAGACATTGCTTGCTTTATTCAAGGAAGAAAAATAAAAGTAATGTGGAGATTGGAAGGACAACTTATTTAAATAAATTATTCATATATGGATTTTAAATTTAGTATTATAAACTGTGTCCTTTCATTTTGAGCAAACCTGATTTTGATATCTTCTGATATTCTGTTACATTTTAAAGGGCATGCAGACATGTTGAAAGAAAGTAGAGAAGGTTGAAAGACTGATCAGGGCTCAGCTAGGTTAATGTTGTGTCTTAGAAATCATGTTCAGATAGCTTAAATTTGCCCCAAAGTAAAAATAAATCTAACTCACTCCAAGATAGTTCGTTCACTGAAGATATGTATTTTACTGAGGCTACTAACTAGCAACTTTATCATAACTCCCAAAAATGTTTGTGCTTTTTTACATTTACATTTTCTGCCTTAGCAGTTAACTAAAAATGTCTGTTTCTAAATAGGAACATTCTTTTATAATCCTACCTGTACTGTGTTGTGGATTCAATATTTTCATGGTTGGATGTGTGTGAAATACACTGTAACTTTGATAGAAAAGCATATCACTGCTGTGAATCTTTTTTATTGCCAAACTGAATGATATTGGAAGTTGGAAAAGGAATGAGGATCAAACATTTTAATTCATTGCAATTTAGGTGCATTAGCTTTTATTAATATTTGGTGAAGAAGTCTACTTACTGAGCGTTTTCCAGAAGGGTATAGACCTTACTGAAGTTTACTGACAAAAATGTGTCTTGTCCAAATTGGGAATTAGAGGACATATGGGGCAGAGTGAGGGGGATTTTCTCTGTCTCTCCTTTGATCTGCCACCACCATCATCACCATACTCTTGGTATTTAGGATTAATTAAAGTAGAAATTCCCAACTTGTGCTTTATGAAATACTTGTTCTCTTGAAATGTCAATATGTTTCCTTGAAAAAAGGCCAGATGAATTTGAATTTGAGCAGTAAAGCTAAACTTGGGTTACTTTATTGCAGGACTGCTTAGAGACTTTATTTTGTTAATGTGCATGTGGATCTCTAGATTGGAGAAACACGATTTATTACTTCCTTCCCCCTAGCCATAGTAAATGGTGTTTCCCAAACACTACCACACATCACAGGAGTGTGGTACAAAACCCCATGTTTGAGGAACATTTGTTAAGTTCTGTAGAGCACGGTTTGGGAAACTCTGATCTAGAAGAGATGGGTGTTAAGGAAGAGAAATTTTAAATATGGAAAATAATGAGGAAATAAGAAATGACAGGTAATTATGTATATTTATATAGAGATAAATAAATATGAATGTAAATTTTTAGGAGCTCTTGTTGGCATGTCTTTATCAATGGCTGTGCAAAATTACATTGGTAGTACTTGCTAAATATTTGTTTGAAATAGGGGATGTTAAAATTATCTCATGTTCATTGCCAATAAAAGAAAGGTAAAGAAATGTTGCAGTCCAAATAGGAGAAGAAAAGTTGAACCTTCAAGATAAGCAGTGACCTTAGTTGGTCTGGAATGGAGAAAGCTGTCCTTGTAGATATATAACAATATTTTTCTACTATTTAAACTATAATATGATGAAGGACAAAAGACCAAAAAAAAAAATGACCATGATAAAGATTTTTAAGTCTTATAGGCAGTGGTTCATATATTAACTTGATTTTTTTTTTAAGATTTTATTTATTTATTTATTTGACAGATAGAGACATACCGAGAGAGGGAACATAAGCAGGGGGAGTGGGAGAGGGAGAAGCAGGCTTCCCGCCAAGCAGGGAGCCCGATGTGGGGCTCCATCCCAGGACTCTGGGATCATGACCTGAGCCGAAGGCAGATGCTTAACAACTGAGCCACCCAGGTGCCCTTAACTTGATATTCTTTATGACAAAGGAATTTATGATTTTATTTGACCACTTAGTTGTCTTTTAACTTAAAATTCTTGTTTGAATCAGCAGCCCCCCCAAAAGCAAGTAACTGCCCTTTATTTCCCCTGTTGTCCATCATTCTAACTAGAGGCTTTAAAAAAAAAAAAAACAGGATATTTGTATTTAAATTTGTTTTTTAAATTTGTACAAGGCTCTCCAAAGAATTACAGCAGAATTATTGGTCACATTGTTTTATGGAATAGTAATACTTTTATTGAAATATGGTGGTAGTTCTGTTAAAAATTTGTATTTACTTCAGTTCTTTAACTTTAAAAACTGAGAAGTCATATCATGAATTTCGATGTTAGGAAAAGCTGTTTAGAAGTAAATATTGGTTTAAGGACCACGCTTACTGGAGTTAAAAATGGGGATGTTAGCATTAAAGATTATCTTCAAATATTTTATGGCTTGAAGTTAAAAGCATAATTTTTATGAAAAGCAAATGTGAATTTGAAATAAATTTAAATAACATGGTTAGTACAGTTTATTCATAGTAGAACCAAGGAAAATAGGCAGATTGATTCTGTTTATTCAGAAGTGCACAAAAATGCATATATGCTGATTGATATTGTATTGGTTACCTATCATAAAATTTATTGATGCTTTCACTTGGAATTAAAACTTTTGGGGGACCTAGAATAAAGAGATGGTTTAGAGCAAATGTCACTCTCAGTAATGTTCAGATTATCAATGAATTTCATTAAGCTTTCCAAGAATTGTGTTACTAATATCAGAGTCTAATATATACTTTTCTGTTTCAAAATATAAAGAAGTGTCATTTGTGCCTGGATACTTTTTGCATATTCATTATATTGTGAGTGGAAGTTAATTCATTTCTGTAAGATATATACCCTGTTGACTAAGTACGTTGCAATAACATAGCTAACAAGGGCTCCACTTCAGTTGAGGGGAATAAAAGGGCACATGAATTTACCAATTCAAACTTACCGTAACTGTATTTGTGTAATTTGGATTTTAAAAAGGTAATTAAAAATAAGTTTTCCTTAATATCTAGTTGGGTTTTTTTTCTATATAGGACTTTATGATTATGGCTGCTGGAACTATAATCTCTTTGTGATATCCAGGAGTAGCTATCAACATTCTGAATTGTTGCCCCAGAATGATAGAGCCATAATTCCATTAGTATCTAAGTCAGTGTTTGCAAGGTCCACCCCAACTTACTGCAGGAGATTTTGTGGTTGGGCTGAATCTTTTGTTTTGGCTGTTTTATCTCATTAGTTTCTTAACAGTTTCCTTTTTCTTTTCCTATCATGCCATTGATTTGTTGGAGGAATAGGTCATTTGTTCTTCAGACTGTACCAAATTCTGGATTTGGTTGATTGCTTCCTTCTAGTGTCAGTTAACTTGTTCCTCTATCCCCTGTATTTATTCCTTGAAAACTGATAGATTTAAAGCTAGATACCATTCAAGTTCAGTATTTTAGGCATACTTGATGTGTAGTGATGTGCTTTTCATCGAATCATGAGACATGATCATGTTTATGTTGTCCCATTTTAGTGGTGTTGAGATTGATGAGTGATTTTAAATAATAATAGTCTGTAGTTTTAAAAAGTGTGCCGTAGGTGATTCTTAAAGTGTGCTGAAGTTTGAGAACAGCTTGCTGAGATAACTCGTTTAACTTGGCATCAACGTATTAGCCAGGGCTACATCCAGAACAAAACCTTTAGGTAACATCTGGTCTGGGGCACCTGCTCAAAGCTGCACCTGTCATCTCTAGGCAGAGCCTGGACACACCCTACACTTTGTCTCTGGGCTCCAGAGAAGCTAACAAGGGCTCCACTTCAGTTGAGGGGAATAACAGGGCACATGAATTACCAATTCAAACTTACCCTAACTGTGTTTGTGTAATTTGGATTTTAAAAAGTCATTAAAAATAAGTTTTCCTTAATATCTAGTTGGGTTTTTTTTTCTATATAGGACTTTATGATATTCGTCCCAAATGAGATGCCATTTGTTTTATTGAATTTATTCAATGCTTTTCCACTTTGTGACGATTTTGTTGGTCTGTCCCAGTACTGCTGAGGGAGGTTAACTTATATTTTATAAATTCCTATGCAAATAACAACATTAACAAGAACTTGTTTTTTAATGCACTGTCTTCATTTTTCAAACGATTTTTATATGTGAGAATTTTATTTCAAATTTTAGAAGTAATTGCTGTTATTTAATCTAAGAAAAAATAACACTTAGAAAAAAAAATTCTTTACACCACTCAAACTTTTCTTTTGGAGCATATGGGCTACTTCTTAAAAAAAAAAAAAAAGGCTCTAGGTTATATCCAACTATCAAACTCAAGTGTCAGCCATAATGGCCAGTTAGAAAAGTGTTTGTTTTTTTTTTTAATATATTTTCAGACCACACTTTCCCCCTTTGCCTTTCTGTTTCCTTCCCTAGTGATAGACTTGATTTAACAAAACATTGTCTTATTCATCACCTATCATTATGCACAGTTGTGAAATATCTTCAGGTATATTCCATGTTCTTGGTATATTTACCTTTTGTTTTTATCAGTAAATGATTTTTTTCATTACCATTTAGTGGGGCCAAAATAAAATGTTGCTTTTTATGAAGCAAGATTTAAATAAAGTTGTATAAGAATCTATTGTTTGCATATACTTCTTATTGTGAAATATGGCAAGTATCTGATTCTAGCCTTTCTGAGTTCTTACCTTTGTCCTTGGTTATTTCTTTTTTTTTTTTTTAAGATTTTATTTATTTGAGAAAGAGAGAATGAGAGACAGAGAGAGAGAGCACACGAGAGGGGGGAGGGTCAGAGGGAGAAGCAGACTCCCTGCTGAGCAGGGAGCCCAATGCAGGACTTGATCCTGGGACTCCAGGATCATGACCTGAGCTGAAGGCAGTTGCTTAACCAAATGAGCCACCCAGGTGCCCCTGTCCTTGGTTATTTCTTACTTATATTGTTCAGTGGTCAGTTGCTCTGTGCACAAAGATGATTTTTATTATGTAATTATATCATTCACAATGAAGTGTTTTCAGATGAAACTTTTTTTTTGTTCCTCTCCTAGACCATTGGTTAATTTTAAGTAAAATGTTCGTAGAAACATACATGAGGTGAGTAGGAACATTCATCTGTTAAAATAGGACAAAGAAGAGACCAAAAGTTAGGGCTCTATGTAGAAAATACCTAACTTGTAGTACTTTAGAGATGGAACTAAATTTAAAATCATCAGTAATAAGGGGCGCCTGGGTGGCTCAGTCGTTAAGTGTCTGCCTTTGGCTCAGGTCATGATCCCAGGGTCCGGGGATCCAGCCCTGCATCTGGCTGCCTGCTCGGCAGGAAGCTTGCTTCTCCCTCTGCCTCTCCCTCTCCCCCTCCCCCTCTTTGTGTTCCCTCTCTCACTGTGTCTCTGTCAAATAAATAAATAAAATCTTCAAAAATAAAAATAATAATGCCCACATTGATTATACTTTTCATAATGGTTCATAGATTAAGTGAATATTCACTGTACCTGAACTCAGATAAGACCACTTCATACTTCATAAACAGAAGTTCCTACCTTAGCAGGCCGTGTACCTCTGAGTGCACTCCCAAGTAATAGGTGACGTGTTCTTAAGTGGTTTGGTATAATCTTTTTAGTTAAAGTCAAACCTCTGAATTTGTGAGTAGTTTTTCCAGGTAGACCCACATTGCAATTCATTAATTCAGTCTAGTAGTAAAAAATCTGTTTGAGAAGTGATAAACTGAATCATTTTCCCTCCTTGCTATGTTTTCTTTTTTAAAATGTTCAAATTTTTTTGACTGTAATGTGAACTCTTGTTTACACTTCATTAGCTGTTGACTAATTGTTTTTATTTTGCCACATTTGCTTTATATTTTTCTCTTTATATGTGATGGTATGTATATATACATGCACTATTACTGTTATGTAATCATTTGATATCAATTATAGATAAAAATGTCCTAAATATGAGTGTATATTAAGAATAAAACATTCTTTTAATGTAGCAACAGTACAGTTATTAAATTCAGAAAACTTAGCATGGATACAATCATATTATCTGTATTATATATAGACTTAATTCAGATTTTGCCACTTGTCCCAAAGATGTCTTTTATAGCATATTGGACCCACCCCCACAAGTCCATAATCTTGTATTACGTTTACTTATATATCCAGTTCTTCAGCCTTTCAGGATATTACCATTTTTGAGCAGTACAGGCCAACTGTATTATAAAATTTGGATTTGTCTGATGGTTTTCCAGGATTAGATTTAGGTTACACATTTTTGGCTGGAGGCCAAATGTCACTTTGTCCTATTGTTGATGTTAACTTTGGTTTAAGGTAATGTCCTCCTGGTTTCTCTACTATAAAGTTTCCACTTTCTCTTTTGTAATTAATAATTAACCTGTGGGGATACTTTGAGGCATATTAATACCTGGCTCACCATTAAAATTTTACCCAGTAATTTTAGCATCCATTGATGATTCTTCCCTGAATCAGTTAGTTATAATGGATGTACAGTGCTTATTTTCTAACTTTATCATTCCTGCTGCATTTCTTAGCAATCTGTTGTAAGGCAAATATTTTCATTCTTATTATTTATTTTTATTTTATACAATGGATTAATATCTATTATGCATTTTGCTACTTAAATTTGGCCAGTAAGAGCCCTTTCAAGCTGGCTTCTGTGTCTTTAACATGTTCCCATTTTTAAGCTCGTCTGTGCTTTCTGATAAAACAAGATTTTCCAGGGTCAACTTGTGTTTTGCACATCTCTAGCATCAGCTATTTCTCCAAGTAGCGTCCTGGGTTTCTTTTTTTAGCATGAAATGGTATACAGAAACCAAGATCTGGTTGGTAGGTGTACTAATTGTTATTGGGTTGTCTTTCTTCCAGGCTCTTTCAGAGTAAAAGCTAGGAAGTTTATTTATTTTAAATATAAATCTACATGTGTTAAAAATCACAGTGCTGTATATACTAATATCTCTGGCTACAAATCCATACAAGTTTCTCCTTGCCTTCTTCCATACCATACATGTATCTTCCTTCTCCTGTATTGAGAACCCTAGTTCCCAACACCAGTATATTTGCTCATGCTGTCAGGTCTGTAGTACATAGAGTATAATTTCAGAATTGTTATACCTGTACCAGTACAAACAACAAACCTGCTAAGTAGAGTTACAAATTCTTTGCAGTTCTTTTTGTGTTCAGACTGAAGCTATATTAGTATTTTGTTAAAAAATTTACAGTGGTTGGATTCTTTTTTTCTTGTTACTCTTATTCACTTAAAATATAGTAAAATTCATATTTTTTCTGTTTGTATTCAATTTTGTGATTTTCTCTACTTTTGTTTAATTTTATTTATGAATATGTAAAACAATAAAATTCTAAAATCAAAATTTAAGATACTTGGAGGTTATCCTCTTCCCTTCCCTTTCTCCTCTACCCACTTCCCCCCCATGCTTTGTTGGTAACCAGTTTCCTTAGTGTCTGGTGATCCTGTGTTTCTTTTTGCAAAAATTATACATATATATATATGTATGCATTCTATATACATATGCATTCTTAATTTCTGTTAAAATGAAGATGCATTTTGCTTTTTTTCACTTAATGTATCTTGACTATCACTCTAATAAATTCATAAAGTCCCATTCTTTTTTTTTAACAGCTGCATAGTATTCCATTATGTGGCTATATCCTACTTTATCCCGCACATAATGGCACTTAGGTTGGTTCCAATATTTAGAATTACAAATAATGCTATATGAGTAATCTTATGCAAATCTAGTAACCTTATGCAAACCTATTTTTAAAGTTTTAGAGATTTGTCTTCAGAGTAAATTACTAAAGTGGGTAATAAATAAATGCATATGTAGTTTTGTTAAATATTACCAAATTCCCTTTGTAGGAAAGAAATATTTAATGTTCCCACCACAGTATGTGAAAGTGCCTATTTCCCACAGCCTTGCCATGTGCTGTCAAGTTTTTTAAGTCTTACCAATGTGAGGGGTTAAAAAATAGTATCTCACTGGGCGCCTGGGTGGCTCAGTTGGTTAAGCGACTGCCTTCGGCTCAGGTCATGATCCTGGAGTCCCTGGATCGAGTCCCGCATCGGGCTCCCTGCTCCGCAGGGAGTCCGCTTCTCCCTCTGACCCTCCCCCCTCTCATGTGCTCTCTCTCTCTCTCTCTCTCATTCTCTCTGTCTCAAATAAATAAATAAAATCTTTAAAAAAAAATAATAAAAAATAAAAAAAAAATAGTATCTCACTATATTTTAATTATTGTGGCATATATAGCCTGTTTTAAAATTTTATCTGAGAAAGTGAGCGCACATGTGCATGCACGTGCAAGCAGGAAAGGGGGCACAGGGGAGGGGGGGAGAGGGACAAGCAGACTCCCCACTAGCCACTCTGGGGGCTCAGTCTCATGATTGTGAGATCATGACCTGAGCTAAAGCCAAGAGTCGGTCACTTAACCTAGTGAGCCACCCAGGAGCCCTATATTCCCATCTCAGAGTTTTGTGGGTTTTTTGTTTTTTTTTTTTTTAGGAAGTTTTCTTGGCTATTTTATGTTTGTTTTTCCATATGAACTTCAGTGTCAATTTGTTCTAGTTCTAGAAAAAAGCTTTTTGGGTTTTTTTTTTTTTGAATGGAGATTGCATTAAGTTTATAACTTATTGCAGAAGAACTGAGATGATGGTATTGAGTTGAACTATCCAAGAACAACGGAAGTCTTTCTATTCAAATCTTTTTGTGTTATGCAAGAGTCTAAAATTTTCCTTTTATAGGTTTTGGACATTTTTAAAGTTTATTCTTAGATGTATTATCATTTCTGTTCCTACTGCAAATGTGATTTTTCTTCCATTTTAATCTTTTAATTGGTTATCATTTATTTACACGAAAGTTATTTTTTATATTATAATCTGCCATACTCAATTGTTTTACTGATTTTTGGGGGCTTTTTTTGTTTTGTTTTGGGGGGTTTGGGAAGGGGCAGAGGAGGGAGACAGAGAGAATTCTAAGCAGGCTCCATGCCCACTGAGGGCTTGATCTCACAACCCTGAGATCATGACCTGAGCTAAAATCAAGAGTCTGCTCCTTAACCGACCCAGGTGCCCCAGTTGTTTTACTGTTTGTATTAATTTTATCATTGATTTTTAAGAATTTTTAGATCTACTAGCATGTCATCTGCAAATAGATGGTTTTACTTCTTTTCTAAATTTTATGCCTTTCATTATTTAATTCCTTTAATTATTTTGTCTAATTGTATTGGCCACTATTAAATAGTTGGAAAGATGAAGGTGTCTTCGCCTTGATGATGACCTTAATTTGATGTTTCTAGCATTTCCTCATTGACTAAGGTACTGCCTGCTATGTGTCCTTTTTTTTTTTAAGATTTTATTTATTTGTTTTAGAGAGAGAGCGCACACTTCATCAGGAAGAGGGGCAGAGGAGAAGGGAGAGGGAAAGGGAGAAAATCTCAAGCAGACTCTTGCCGTGCTCACAGAGCCCATCTTTGGGCTCAATCTCACGACCCTGAGATCATGACCTGAGCTGAAACCAAGAGTCAGTTGCTCAACCGACTGAGCCACCCAGGTGCCCCCTGCTATGTGTTCTTGATGCAGTCTTAACTCTATATGTTCTACTAAGATAGTATTTCTGTATTTATTTATTGAATGAACAATACTGTTAGACTTAGAAGTCAGATTTAGAGATATCCTTCATATGTTTTATCTACTAGAATTCATTTTTTTAAAATCTGTAATTCTTTATTATCTGTGTTCAGGTGGGGAGCTAATACTGAATATTACAATTTTTAAGTCCCATTTCGCAGCTTATATTGGAATGTGAATGTTTCTCATGTTCTAGGAATTTAACATATAAATAAACATCAGCTACAATGCTAAATGATAACTTCAGAGGAAGGTTACCTTTCCTGTTTCTAAGTATCCATTAAAGTTTTTTACTATCTCATTCTTTGCTAGCTCTTGCATCACCTGCCGTATAAAAACAAGACAATAATTTAATTCATTGCTTGATTTTATTTATTAAAACTAATATAAACCATGATTTGATCATTGCTTAATTTTTATATTCTCAAGATGAGAAGTAATTGTTTTTGTCTAAAAGTCCTCTTTATAGGTTATCCACCCTGTGGAGATGAAAAGCAAATTCATATTTTAGTTATAATCAGAAGTCTTATATGCCCGTTTTAGTGAATCCGTTCAAATCCATTACCACTAAATTAAATGTTACGTCTTTACATTGCATATCTGATCCTCAGGTTTAGACATAATTTGGATATTAAAGTCTTGTTAGTTTTGAGAGTTGCTTAGAACATCCTTCTTTATCCCCTTCTTTATAAACTGGGAGGGTTAACTGAAATGGAGGTATGTGTGCCTGTGCACAAGTATGCACACACATACATGCAATACTGTGTATTAGCTTCAAGCAAACGGCTTGATAATTTCTTGGTCAGTTCTTGAACATACCAAATCTTATAGATATTACCAAGTCTTACACGTTTAAGGTGCTAAGCTGAGATAGACATTAGATACTATATGCAAATGTAACATTTAGAGGCCTAGTAGTATAGCTTTAGATTCCTAAAGATAGGAACAAGAAGTATGTAGTTCGAATTGGAGATGGCTACCTAATCTATCAATTCATAGCATCACTATTCTTAGGACTAGAAGGGATTTTAAGAAAGTGGTCTAACCCTGTGTTTTTTGGTAAGCTAAAAATAAAGATATTTTTTTCTGTTAGGCCTGCATAAGGATAATTAACTTGCCTAAGATCACTATTACTGAATGATGGAAGGGGAAAGTAGAAGCCAGAGCTGCCTTTATTACTCTACCGACTCTTTTCTGACTTGAAAGGAATATATGTAGAAGATCATCAGAGATTTCTTTGCTACTATAAAATGTGACCTTTATTTTTACATTAAGATGATTCCACTGACTTATACCATCTACGAGGCATAGGTTTTAAATTGTTGGTTAGTAGCAGTAATAATTATGTACTTGATTTGTCATTTGTATCAACAGTCTTATCTCTTTCCCCTTCCTGTTCAAAGGATTATGTTTACAAGACAGGTGAGTATTATTGGAAAGCCCATAGCAAAACATACAGCAATCACTGGGAAAAATCACTTTTTACTTGAAAGATATTCCTTATTTTTAAATGTTTTGCTTGGAAAAAATTAAACTTACATATTTGATTTTTTTTTTTTTTAATAACCAGGAATACTAATTTAAAGTTTTCAGTCTGGTACATTATTTTTTAGATGGAGACCTCTACTGGAAGTATGAAGCAATAGATGGATTCTATTATACATTATTAAATATCTAGACAAAGGGATGGCAAGGAGATTTACTTAAGACGGAGTCAATGTAAAGTATCCTAGAGTCCTTTTAAAAGAATCTTTCTTATGGCACTTTAGATAATAGTGTACTTTTGGTTTTATGACATCATCTTAAGTTTTTTATAAAGCAGAATACTAAGTTTATATTTCACTTTTGCTTTTTAGCTGTTTATTGAATTTGTCACATGCCAGGCACTGTGCTAAATGGTTTACTGTAACTCATTTTTTCTTCACACTTCCCTATGTCATAGGCACTGTTATTTTATCAATGTTATAGAAAAGAATATAAGATAAAGAGGTTTAAGAATCTTATCCAAGGTCACACAGTAAGTTCTGGAGCTAGTCTTTGAACCTGGGCCGTTTGGCTCTAGAAAAGGTGTGCTATGTTGTCTTCCCCCAAGTACACATGATTACAACTTTATAAAAAAATATATGAAGACAAGGACTTAAGGGGAATAAGCAAAGTATGAAAATGGTTGAGGTAGGTGGGGATTGTGGCTTTTATTTTAAAAAACTCCTTTAATGTGTCTTTTTTCAACAGAACTTGTGTGCTGCAGTACAATTTATAGTATCGTTTTTGTCTACAAATACTCATTTTACTGGATTTCTAGATTTCTACAACTCTACAAGTTAGGTATTATCCTATTTTTTAGATGAGGAAAATTGCCTTTGCCATTGATAATAAGTAGTGGTATCAGGATTAGAGTTTAGCTTTATGAATTGTAATTCGTGCTCTTATTTTACTGCCAAAGTCTTGGGGTCAAGGACTTTTTTTTTTTTTTACTTTTATATATCTCTTAAAGCCCCTAATTCGATATTTGGTACATTATAGTTGAACCAAATCAGATCCTCTGCCACTGGGGAGATCCTTGTGAACCCAGGTGGGTATGGTGGGCCTCTCAGCCAAATGAAAATCTAATTTGGAAATTCTGAAAGAATTGAACAATTTTAAAATACAGAATTAGAAGTATAGCATTCCATTGATCTGGCCCTAAGCTTTACCTTTTCCTGTGTGGTTTTATGAAACAGGTACCAAAAGTCAGTTCTAGTTGTAGAGTATATATTAACATTGTGATAAATGTGGCATTTTGTGCTGTTTTATATAGCACTTCTTTTTTTTTAGGTAAAATAGACTCTAATGTTTCCCTCTCTCTCTTTATAAACTACAACAGAATAGAATCTTGTGTAAGGTAAGAGTTGACCCAGAGTAATACTGATTTTTTTCAGACTAGCAGGTGAAGATTCAAGGATTTTGCAAAGTAACTACTATTTCTGAAGAAAATAGATATTGGAAATGATGTAATAACTCAGTGGAAACATTTTGAGAGTCAGAAATGTTCATTATCATCATAGTAATAGCTAACATTTATGGAACATTTACTGTTTGCAAGGTACTGTGCTCATCCTGCATTATTCTGATCCTCAAAACCATCCTATAGGATTGATACCATCATCTTCATTTTATAGATGAGGAGACTAAGATTTAGAGAGGTTAAGTAACTTTCACAAGGTCACACAACTGCAAAGTGGTAGAGCTAGAATTTGATCGCGGTCTTTTGCCCCTAGAGACCAAACTTGTCACCACTAGGCAGAATACTGTCTTTTATTCAATTCAGTGAATAACAGTTGATCATCTTTCATTTGTCAGACACTGTTCTATGCACTGGACATAAATCAGTGATGAAAACAGAGCAAAATCTTCCCCTTTGGAGCTCAGGAAAGGAGACTGATAGTACACAAATAAGTAAAAACAGTGTATTAGAAAAGTTCAAGGAGAAAAATAAAGCAAATAAAGGAGGTAGTTTTTGGATGGAGAGAGTGTAACATCTTTAGATAGAGTGGGCAGGAAAAGTCTTTATAATAGAGGGTGACATTTGTATAAAGACTCAAAGGAGATGGAGAAGACCAGGTGGATATCTGGGGTAAGAGTGAACAGACAGCAACGGAGCATGCCTGGAAACAGTGAAGAGGCCATTGTGGCTAAAGTTAGTAAAGAGAAGTTGGAGATGATTAAATCAGAGATAGAGAGCTGGTAGCTGATCTTGTAGGGCCTTTGTTAGACTTACTGAGAACCCATCAGGTGTCAACTTTTGTGCTATTTCAGTTTTAAACTGTTTTCCATAATTATCAGAGTAACACTTGCTCGTTGTACACAATCTAGGAGATACAAAGTAGGGGAAAATATTGAGCACAGTTAATATTGTAGTGTGTTTTCTCCTAGTCTTTTGTCATAAGGATTAAACCTTAAAATCTGTCTACCAAAAACTGAGTCTCTCCTGCTAAAATGTTAGCTCATTCAGAGCAAGAGCCATGATCTTTATTCTCTGTCTTAGGTACATAGTTCATAATAAGTTCAATATTGCTTGTTTTGTTTGGATTAATTGTGCCAACCAGTTGGGTGCCATATTCTTGTACTTTCTTTTAAGAGATACCACGCTTTTTCATTTGTTTTAACTTGGTGAATGGGAAGCCAATAAGTGTTGGTAGACTTAGTTAATGTGCTCTGAACTCCAGCCATGCTCATCTATTTATAGTGGTCTAAACGTGCCAAGTTTTTCTTGCCTCTCTGCCTTGCATGTGCTGTTTTCTCTGCCTGGAATTCCTTTCCCTTCTTTTTTGCCTGACATACTCCTACCCATCTTTGAAACTTAACATAAATGTCACCTTCTCTGAAAAGCCTTTTCTTATCTTCCCAAACTGCTTGAAGTTATGATCCCACTTTTCTTACCATTTATACCTCTGTTATAGACACCACTGTAATATATTTCTTTCAGGTCTGTCTCCCATATTGCACTTTGAGCTCAAGGAAATAGGGACTTAGTTTTATGTAGCTTTGTAGCCACATCATCATAACACAGTGATTATTAGTGCATAGGAGTTAATGTGTGGCTACTGGAATTAATGAACACTGAGGAGAAAGGGTCATTGGAAATAAGGAAGGAAGGACATCACTTTGGTTTGAGGGTAGGGAGGAGTTTATGGAAGAGGTCTCGGGCTTGGCACCTAAAGACCAGTTGGATTCAGATGGGGGAAAAAAAAGGAAGATGGAGGACTTCTTAGGTATGAGGAAAAGAAGAAATGAAGGTATGCACAATGTATTTTAATTATATTCATGAACCCTGCTTCCTCAGAGGGTTTGTGCATGTGTTTGGGGTAAGGTAAGATGGAGACCAATGTTTGGTAGTATATCATGGAGGATTTTGAAAATCAGATCAAGATGTTTGACCTTTATCATTCTGTATATAATGAGGATATGAGATTTGTATTGTTTACTTGTTTTTTAACAGAACAGTTTCTTGATGAAAATGATATTTGGGGAACATTAATCTTACACTGGTGTGTGGGATTGATGTGAGATAGGGGCAAATAGTGACAGAAATGGCAAACGCACTTGTCTGGTTTGATCAGAAAATGGGATATTATTTTTATCGCATTTTCAGATAAATGTGAATTATTCTTTTTTTCACCTTTTTAAAATTTGAGATATAATTGACATATTAGTTTTAATGTAATAATTCAGTATTTGTATATATTGTAAAATGATCGCCACAATAAGTCCAGTTGTCATCTGCTACCATACATAGCTATTTTTTTCTTCTGATTAGAACTTTCAAGATCTACTCTCCTAGCTACTCTCACATATACAGTATAGAATTAACTATAGTCACTATGCCGTATATTACATCCCCTGGACTTACTCATTTTGTAACTGGAAATTTGTACCTTTTGACTTCCTTCACTCATTTTGTCTACCCCGCCACCCTGCTGCCTCAGGAAAGCACCAGTCTGTTCTGTATATCCATGAGCTCGGGGTGTTTTTTGTTTTTTGATTTTTTAGATTACACATGTAAGTGAGATCATATGGTATTTATCTTTTTTCTGTCTGACATTTCATTTAGCATAATGCCCTCAAGGTCCATCCATGCTGTCACAAAATGGCAATATTTCATATTTTTTTATGGCTGGATAATCTATTGTGCATATATACCACATTTGCTTTATCCATTCATCCGTTGATGGACATTTAAGTGGTTTCCATGTGTTGGCTATTGTAAATAATGCTGCAGTGAACATGGGGTTCATTTATTTTCTCAAACTAGTGTGTTTGTTTTTTTGGGGTAGAAACTTTTTACTTCTTAAAATAAAAGACAAGGAAGTCATATTCAGAAAGTACTTCAGAATCTTGTTGTATCTTTACAGTTGTTGTTATAAAAACCACTTTTCATTGAACTGTCAACTTACTGAAGAGCAGGTTAATAGAGAATTCCAGTTCCTGGCAAATTTGATAAACTGACTATTGCTGCACTTCATTTTATTTATTTGAGTGTAGGTCCATCATTAGTTCACAGTCATGTAAGATTTTAGATTATATGTAGATTCACTTTATATGTAAATTCAGTTTATCTTCTACCTCTATGTTGGAAGGAACTTTTTACAACTTCCTCTCTGAGTTCACTTTTTTCCCTAAGCTCTGGAACTTAGCACTTCTGTTTATTTGCTCAACTAATTGCAACATTTTCCTTTCTATTTTTCTAAAACCATGTGAGATAGGGTCTAATGGGGATAAATAGATATACTCATGACAGAAACAGGCTGAACTGAAGATAGATGAACATATTTGTTAGATTTAGAGTTCTTTAGAATGTGTTTTCTAATTTAGGGTGTTCTTGGACACACATTTGTGTGACTATTATGAGGTTAAGAAAAAGAGATTATTTTGGAAAGGGTGCTTAGGAGTGAGGAGAATGGTCTGGTGGGATGTGCATAGGATCATATCTTTGTCAAAATTCTCCTGAAAGTGCTTTGTCATTATTTGGAGCCTTATTTTGATGATAAACTGATTTGATTTGTTTTGGTTTGGCCATTTCTGTATTCATTTATAAGTGATTTTTAAATAGTAATTACAGAGGTTAGGACTAGTAAAAATTGCCTTCACTCTAACTCATTTTAATATGTGAAGAAATATGTAACTGAACAACATTCTGACTACAAATAAAGAGAGGACTGGTATTCCCAATTACACTCCTGAAGAAATAAATATCAAGTCCTCTTTCATTGCACAATTTGGGATGATTGACTGAGGACTGGTTGTCTTCACAAAGGTCTTTAGGCCAGTATTCTCATACTGTTAATTAGGTGGGCTATGGGAAAAAGTGTTCTGACTTATAGTTTGGAAACTTTGTTAGAAGAGTTAAACATGGTTTTTTTTCTGCAACACTTCTCAAAACTAATGTGCTTATAAGGTGTCTTATGACAGTCTGTGGAATTTTCCAAACACATTGAGCACATATTGTCCCATCCCTTCTACTCTTGGCCTCACCAGTCCCCAGCATGCATATCTGCTTACAGGGTTACTGTGAAGTTTAGAAAATGCTGCTGTCAGCAAAAAACTTGCTAGATAAAATAGACCCAGCTGGGATAGTCTTGAAAAATGCTTAACTTACTAAGATAGATGTGAAAGCCCATTGCCTTCCCAGTTCTGGGATGCATGGGAAACATGATTAATCATAGATAGCTTGGTTGAAAAAAAGAGAGAAGCTAAGTTTTAATGGCTTTGATTTAAGATGCAGTTACTATACTAAGGCAGAATAGGGTGTCTTGAGAGAAGAGTCTTTTAAAGTCTGAAGGTTATGAAGCTTGATAAGTGATTTAGCAAATATTTAGTATGGAGAGTTGTTTAGGGTTAGACTTTAACACTTCATTACAGATTCTTCCTATTGTCCTCTGAAACACAATGTGAGAAAGCATTTCAGTTAGACCTCTAAGTTGTTGAATTGTCTTATATTCTTGGTGGTTCTTTCAATTAATATTAGCAAGGACATCCAATGAAAAAGATGTTCGCTGTGCAATATTTTTCTAATATAGCCCTTTAAGTGAATATGCAAAGATCACAATAATGAATTTCCATTTATCAGTTCCTTATGAAGAACTGTATTTTCATTGACAAAGTGTGGTCCTTCAAGACAACACAACTTTTGGTTTTTCTGGAATCTGTATAAGCAGACAGCTTACATTGTCTCTTGACATAGCACATATTCCTTTCTTGAGAAAAAATGTAAAAGATAAATAATTGGGCATATATTAGGAATTATTAGTAGGGAAAACAAACTTTGAGGACATTTCATTAAGTCAGGGTAGATTCATCCAATTTCTTAGACTTTCTAATACACTACAATATAAACAATTGATGTTCCAGACTGGTTTCATTTCCTTTATACACATTAAAGTAACAGTGGCTTACACATGGCATAAATTTCTCTCAAATGAAACAGTACAAACATAAATACTCCAGGACGGATAAGGTAGCTCTAAACAAAGCCTTCAGCCCAGTCTTTACTATCCTATACATATGGCTTCCGTCTCATGGTACCATCTCTAGATGACTGTTCCATATATAGATGGTACTGTATATAGACGGATAGATCCTCCTCATTCTAGCCAGCAGGACAGAGTAAAAAGAGAGAAGAGGAACTCTTTGTCTTAAGAGCACATGCCTCTTCCATTTACATCCCATTGGTCAGAACCATGTTACACAAGGAAGGCTGGAATATGTATGCAGTCTTTGAGCTTTCACAGAACATTCATAAAACTGATTATATAACAAGCCATTGGGGACACTTAACATACATTTCCCCAAAAGTCACAGACAGATAATGTCTTGCTGAAATTTCTGTTGCATAGAGATAAAAGAAGACACACAGATTATATGTACATATATACATTGTATGTGGTATACATAGAATGTGTGAGTATATGTGTAGACAGTTGGCAGCCTCTGTCATTCATTATTCTGAGGTAGTTTTCCAGATGCTGAAGTGCCTTCTGAGTTATAACCAAAAGAATAGATTGTACTTCATAGAACTTCAAGTGAAGTACATTGTATTCTGATTCTCTGTAAATAAGTAACCTATGGGTTTAAGAATTTATGGTGTATTAATTCAAATGAAGACATTCAGTTCCCAAAGATGTCTGAGTATGTATTGAATTACTTAATCAGTGATTTACATATTCATGTATGGGAATATAATATGATTTGATATGCAGATACTTGATTTTATAGACCTTATCAAAAAAGTAAAGTCAAGTAGTGGTTTATTAAAATGAGTATTTTTGATTTTAGTTGTTTTTCTATGAAAGGATAAAATGATGATTTGGTGTAATAGGTCACTTCAGTTGCAGTATGATCTGGGAGATTTTAGGTCTTGTTTCAAAATTAAATTACTATAGTTTTGAAATGGTGAAGATAATTGGTATATACATCTTATTTAAATAAAGGAAAATGTATCTATTCAGATACATTAATTTTTATAGACCCCCTAATATTTTGTATATAAAAACATGAACATGGATGACAGTTCCTTTTAGAAACATGAACACGAATGACAGTTCTTCTAGTGTAATAATTTTTATTTTGAGTTCCCAGTAAAGCAATTAAATTAGGAAACAATTTTAACTGTAATTTTAAAGTAATACTTTATGTTTAGGAAGTTTTATAGCATTTTTTCATGTATATGATATTATTTGATAGTATTCTGGAGCTTGTTTTTAATAATTCCTATTTTCTGATAAATGTTTTAAAATCTTTACATTTCTGTTTAAGTCTTAGCCAAATTTTACATTCTTTGACATATGTTTGTCATCCTCTACTAAGTATTATATTTAGAATTTCTTCTTTAGTTAATCCACAGATTAATTTCCAGGTAAAAGGTGTTTAAAGTTCTCTTTTGGTTATCTTCTTTATTTTGATTTTAATTTTAATGCCTTAAACTTTACAAACGTATTCTTATTTTGATGGGGGGGTATGTATCAAGATATCTTTTGTGGCTTATTCTGTGATTGATTTTTATAAATGTTCTATGTAAGCTCAAAAATAATGTATTCTATGTTGTAATGTCATTTATGTCATGTCATCAGGCTTTCAAGGTGGTGTTTTTCAAATCTTTCAAATCTTTGATCTTTTTTTATTGCTTCATACTTTTTCAAAGGCATGTAAAAGCCTCCAGTTAAAATTGTTGGTCTGAAAAAAAAAGAAAAAAAAATTGTTGGTCTATTACTTATGCACCAGAATTTTCAGTTGTTGCTTCATGTACATTGAGGCTTCATATTCATATTCATTTTTACTTTTTACCACTATATATCTACTTGTCTCTTACAGCTTCCCCCCCCCCCCCGAAGATTAATCGTTGCTTTCTTTTGGTCTGTATTTTTCAGATACTTTTCTTTGTCCGTTTATTTTTTATTTTTGTTGAATCTTGGTTTTACATTTAATCTAAGAATGTGTCTTTTGAGTTTAACCCATTTATATTTAATGTGATTATTGTTATATTAAAGTTTATCTCTGCCATTTTATATTGTATCCTTTCAGTATCTGAATTTAATCTCTCTGTCCTCTCCTCTTCCTGCCCAATAAATACCAAGAAACTTAGCATGCTCTCCCCTTGTCACCCCTATTTTGGAATAGGGTGATGTGATAATTTTACTTATTTTTATGAATTGCACTTTTAAAAAAGATTTTATTTTATTAGAGAGATTCTCAAGCAGACTCCACACTGAGCATGGAGTGGGCTCCAAGTGGGGCTTGATCTTGCAACCCGGAGATCTTGACCTGAGCCAAAACCAAGAGTCGGACACTTAACTGACTGAGCCACCCAGGCACCCCTGAATTATACTTTTTTTTAAGAAGATAAATCTTCTAAAAATTTCCCTTACTTCCCATATTTTGTTGCTTTTGTCTGGGTTCATTTCTCTTCCTGCCAGATTACATTCTTCAGAAGCTTTGAAAGAAGGTCTTTTTGTGATAAACTTTGAGAGATTGTATGCCTAGAATATCTTTACCACTCACATTTAAGTGATAATTTAGTTTGATAGAAAATTCTAAGTATAGGGTTTTTTCCCCTCAATATTTTGAGAGTAAGATTTCATTGTCCTCTTGTTGGCCTGGTGTTTGTTGCTCTTGAAAAATCTGATATTTAGGGGCACCTGGGTGGCTCAGTCATTATGCGTCTGCCTTTGGCTCAGGTCATGGTCCCAGGGTCCTGGGATCGAGCCCCGCATCAGGCTCCCTGCTCAGCGGGAAGCCTGCTTCTCCCTCTCCCACTCCCCCTGCTTGTGTTCCCTCTCTCTCTGTCAAATAAATAAATAAAATCTTTAAAAAAAAAACTGGTATTTAATCTTGTTCTTTTGTATGTGACCTCTCCCCTCCCCCTTGTTGGGAGGGCCCCCTCTCTCTCTTTCTCTTCCTCTCTCTCTCAATATATATATATTGAGTTATATGTCATATATATATAGATTGGTTTTGGAAAGGCTTAACTTTCACTCTAACATGTTTAGGTATAGGCTTTTTCATATATAAAAGACTTCATTTATTTGAGAGTGAGAGAAAGTGAGCGAGCAGGAGCCGGGAGAGAGAAGCAAACTCCCGGCTGAGCAGGGAGGCCGTCGTGGGGCTTGATTGATCCCAGGACCCTGAGATCATGACCTGAGCCGAAGGCAGATGTTTAACCATCTGAATCACCCAGGCACCCCTTTTTCTTACATTCTTAGTGTTCTAAGCCATTTCAGTCTGAGATCTCATGTTGAATTCTGTGAGGTTCTTGGCCGTTATTTTTTCAAATTCTTCCCCTTCATTTGTTCTTTTGTTTATGGAATTCTGTTAGGTAGATATTGATACTTATACTACTTTCTCTGTATCACATTGACTTTTAACTTTTAATATTCATCTTTTTATCTCATTCTGCTGCTCTAGGGGACATTTCCTGGACTTAGTTTTTAAAGATTACTACATTGTTCTTCAGTTCTATCCATTCTGTTATCCAAACCATTTTAAAATTCTTTATTTTGATGATTACATATGTTTTAATAGCCAGTATTTTCTTTGTTCTTAACTGCTTATTCCTGCTTTAGGCTTCTAATATTTTTTCATGTCTCTCCAAGTCTATATATTATGAATGTTTAAAATTCTTCTTTAGGTTAGTTCTGCTTCAAAGGTTATTTTCTCTGCATTTAGGTGTGGATGTGGGTTTGGGTGTCTTCCCTCTGTTAATGATTCTCAAATATTCCTTATTTCTTCTCTTATTTGATACTCTTTATAATCCTGAGATGCTGGTGAATTTAGAGCGAGAGATGGACATACACTGAGTTCCACCATTCTTGGCATTTTACCCACCCATGGCTTTTGTTTCTTAGGGATGCTTCTCTGCAGGCACTGCTTATATCAGTAGGTGCCTCCCTCTCTTCCATTTGTTTTAGTCCTTGATCTCTGGCTGTTTCGACTGTTTTCCTACACTAAGGTAATGGTAGCATGGGCAATAAGCTACCTAAGAAAATCCAGCCTAATCAGAAGGCACATAGCTAGAATTCTTAACCCCAGTTTATTCTCCCCATCAGTGGATGCTGGCTTTCATATGTTCTGTGACTCCCTAACCATGCCCTACCATTATCTGTGTGCTCAAGTGTTTTTGAACTATATTCTGAAATTCAGCAAGCTAGCATCTACTGTCAGCTCCAGAGTCGAGTTCATAGGAAGGCACCAACAACCAGCAGATGGTGCTGGTCTTTTACCTTTTCAGGAACCAAAAGCCCTATCTTACTTTTTCATATACGTGATTATTAAATTTCTTTCAAGTTCTCAGAACATCTTAAGAGTATTTGAGTATTTTTATTAATAGATAAGAAGAAAATAAATGTATCTTTAACAATTTATGTCTCTTTCCTCATGCATAAACTTGTACTGTTCTGGTTACAGTGCATTTTGAATACCATTTATAATAGAATAATTGATTTCTAACATATTGTGGTCTATAATAGCTACCATTTATTGAGTGTTTACTGTGTCCTGGGTAGTACACTTAAGTGTTTTATATATGTACGGTGGGGGAAGGACCAGGATAATTTCTCCAATGGGAAGTTTTAACTTAATAGGTTTTTGAGAATTGTGGATTACTATTGACTCTATAAGACAAAAATTATACTCACATAGTTTAACAACAATAAATTCCATTTACATCATAAAATGTTTTGCCTGCAGAATAGTAGGGAAATAATTGAAGGACACTTAGAGATTGTTATTAATGAGAGAACTGAGACAGAATTTGTCACTTTTATATAGTTCATGAGTTTTCTCAGGTTTTTTGGGGGGTTATATTTGGGATGATTACAGAACATTTTTGTTTTTAGAGTATTTAATATTTATGGAATATTACAAATAGAAATGATCACTGAACAGCTATTTACTCTATTCTTGTGTGTTTTGCACTCAGATGTGATACTAGAAAATAAATCATTCCAGCTTCCTAAACCAGTTTAAGTGATCATTATTTCTCATCTAGTTTTATCTGAAAGACTTGTGTGCTTAACTATTTAAATTTATTTTTAGTAATAAATCTTTAGATCCTAGCCTTTGCCTCAGAGCCTGTACTTTCTGATTATACTTGATGGTGGAACCCAAAGCAATGATTTTATTAAATGAAGAAGAAAAGACATACAGATTAGAAAATTACTGGAATTATGTAGCTAGAGTTTTTTTTGCTTGACATTATTTAAGCAGTACAACTGTTTTTTGTTTTTTGTTTTAATTAAATATAATTTACAGTAAAAATCACTCTTATGCTCTGTAAGTTTTGACACATGAGAATAGTTGTATAAGCACTACCAGAATGAAGGTACAGAGAGCATTTCCATCACCCTCAAAATTGTTCTGTGTCCTTTGTAGGTAGCCTAGCATTCCATCTTCTGTCCCTTGTAAGTACTGATCTGATTTATACCCTTATAATTTTTTCTTTTTAAGAATATTGTATTAAAATTATACCATATGTAGCCTTTCAGGCCAGCTTCTTTTACTTAACACAGTGCTTCTGAGATTCATATATATTGCCTGTATCCATAGTTCATTCCTTTTTATTTCTAGGTAATATTCCATTGTATGGATATACTGCAGATCTTTTATCATTTCCTAGTTGAGGGAGATTTGTTTTTTTTTTTTTCAGTTTTTGGTAATTAGAAATACTATAAACATTTTCATATAAGCTTGTGTGAATAGAAGTTTCACATCATTTGGGTAAATACCAAGAAGCTGCTAAACTGTTGTTGCAAATGGCTGAACCATTTTTACATTCTCATCAGCAATGTATGAGCGTTATAGTTGCCCCCCCATCCTTGCTAGGGATTGCTACTGTTAGTTTCTTAATTTTAGCCATCCTAAAAGATGTGTAATAGTCTCTCATTGTTCTTTTAACTTGCATTTCCCTAAATGACTAGTGATGTTAAGCATCTTTCATGTTTCTTTGCTATCTTTATATCTTTTTTGGTGAAGTATCTGTTTAAGTCTTTTGCCCATTTCTTTATTGGGTTGTTTTCTTATTGCATTTTTTGAGTTCTTTAAATATTCTGGATATAAATTCTTTATTAGATCTATGATTTGCACATATTTTTTTTCACAAACTATTGCTTTTTTATTCTGTCTTCAGTATGTTCTTTAAAAGGGTTATTGAGAAATAACTGATATACAGTAAACTGAACATGTATAAAGTATCCATTTTCATAAGCCTTGACATGTATACACCTGTGAAATCATCACCACAATCAAGATAATGAACATATCCATCACTCTTAAAAGTCTCCTTGGGCCCTTTTGTAATCCTTCCCTCCCCACCCCAACTCACCCCCATCCCAGGCAACCACTAAGTTTTTAAAATTACAAATTAGTTTGCATTTTCTAGAATTTTATATAAATGAAATCATACACTGTGTCCTTTTTTCGTTTCTTTTTTTTTTTTGTCTATCTTCTTTCAGTTCTTTCAGCAAAATTATTTTGAGATCTATCTGTGGTGTTGTGTGTATCAAAGTCCATTCTTGTTTATTGCTGAGTAGCATTCTATTATATGGCTATGCCATATGCCATAATTGGGTTATTTCTGCTTTGGGGCTATTGTAAATATAGCCACTATTAACTTTTGTATACAGATCTTTTTTAAATGGATTTATACTTTCTTTTGTGTAGGAGTGAAATGGCTAGATAATATGGTAATGGCTAGGTAAATGGCTAGGTAATAAGTATGTTTAACTTTTTATGTCAAACTGTTTTATAACATTTTACATATTCATCAGCAATGTAAAAGAGTTCTAGTTGCTCCACATTATCACCAACATTTGATGATCAGTCTTTAATTTTAGCTATCCTAGTAGGTTTGATGTATTTTTGAAGCTCTCTTAATAGGCACACAGATGTTTCTAATTGTATGTATTCTTAGTAAAATGACCCATTTATGACCAAGAAATTATCTTTATCCTTGGTAATGTTTTTGATTTGAAATCTACTTTCTCTGATATTAACATAGCCATTCCTCATTCTTTTGACTGATGTCAGCATAGTATTTATATTTTTTCCATTCTTTTACTTTTAAACTGTTTCTTTAAAGTACATTTCTCAAAGGCACAGTATATTTGGGTTGTCCTTTTTTTTCCTATTCTGATAATCTCTGCCTTTTAGTTTGGGATAGTTAGACCATTTACATTTAATGTGACTAATAATCTAGTTAGGTTTAAATCTACCATCTTGCTGTGGATTTATTTGTCACACCTACTCTTTGTTTTCTTTTTCCTCTTCTGCCATCTTTTGAATTGAGTATTTTTATGGTTCAGTTTTATCTCCTGGGTTTGTGTATTGGCTATAACTCTTTGTTTTAGAGGTTGCTTTAACTTTCCATAGTCTACCATCTAATAGTATTACACATGTACTATACTTCCATTTCTCCTCTTTTGGCCTTTGTACTTTTATTTTCTTACATTCTACTTCTATTATGTTGTAAACTAAGCACTCATAATAGTTAATTTTTAAAAAGTTACCTTTTAAAGAGATTTAAATATTCAAAGAGACTTAAATTTTTTTTTTTTAGAACTCTCATGTATTTTTTCACATTGTTACCATTTACAGTTCTCTTATTTTTTGTTGTAGATACAGATTTTCATAAACTCTGACCACTATATTCTATCTTGGCTAAAATTAGAAGTCCCAGCTTTTTCACTCTTTGCTTTGAGGATTTATGATGTACAATTTAATGGATGGGCTTCAATTAATATACTTTTAGATGCCCTAACTGCATACTTTTTAGGGGTTTTTTTTCCCCAAGAATTTTTACATCACACATCTAAAGATAGTTTTCATTCTTTAAAGATAGTGTAAATGAATGAGATTTATTCCTTGATGTATATACTTACTTGCTGCTTTCAATATTTCAATATTGAAATTATTTAGTATCTTGTAGGTAACTCTAAGTTCAGCTAACTCTTAATATTCTAACATAACACTAATGTGTCACTTCAGCTTCAAAATAACATGCTTGCTATTTTCCTTCCCCTCTCCCTTTGTTATATACAGAAAAGTAATCCTGTTGAATATATTTTTGCTGATCATTGAGGTCCTTTTGGTAAATTGTAGTTTCTAGTGGAAATGAATACTAGTTTATTTTTTTTTCTGAATACTAGTTTATTATACAAAGTGCAGTTTTATATATTTAAGATTTCCCTTAGTAATTAAATTCAAATGATTGTATCTTAAATGACTTAAAGACAACCTATAAACTTGGCTTCAATAAATGGATATTTTCTTCTTTGGGGGAAATGAGGTGGATGAAAACCTCTATTTACAAAAGAGGTCTATTTAGGGGAGTATAACTTAAATTTTTTTTAAATGGTTTCTTCTAGAGTTACTGTAAGATAAGATTTTTCCATGCTTTTGAATAATCCAGTAGATGAGGAAATCTCTAATGATTGGGCAGGAATGACAAATCACTAAAACCACTAACAAACTGGGGAGGGTGGTGATATGTGCTATAAGATGTATCTGTGGAAATATAGTTCATATATCTTTCTCATTGGCAGTGTGTGGAAAAAATTTCTTTAGCCCTGTTGCTGGTAGTCCTCTCCTGTTTTAGGGGAAGGGGATGGTGAGGAAGATGCATTAAGAAATCATTAAGAGACAGTTGAGGAATGGATTTTGCTGGGACAGCCCACTTCTGGTAGGACAGCATAAGGATCCTTGTGGACCCACTTCCCAGTGAAACTGGTTAAAATTATTTCTTTTTATAGTAGTCATTTAAAGTCTCTGGAAATGGTCCTAAGGATCTATCGCAGATGAAGAAAGAAAATCTGCTGAAACTTGGTAAGAACAGCCAAAGTCTGTGGTATTTGAACCAAGACTTGCTTCCTTTCTCCCCTTTTCTAGCTCAGCAAGATGGAAACTCCATTCCAGACTGGTGCAGCCAAGAACACAGGATTCCCTCTCTCCCCACCGCCTAGTTGGAAGGGTATCTTCCTGAGAGGAGCAAGATGTCAGGATTTCTCATTCTGCCCCCAGCTACTTGTTGCTGAGGCTAAGTTCTGGGCAGGTGGGGCTGAGAGGCAGGGGCTTACTTCTGCTATCCCATTCATGGCACAGAGACTCTACTTGTATGCAGTGCCTTTGAGAATTACCATGCCTCAGCTCTTGAGGTAGCAGTTCCACACGAGGAGAAAGAAACACGTTGAGAAGACCTGAGGCTACAGTTCCCTTTCCCTCCACTCCACCAAGCATTTTGGTCTCAAAGTTGGGTTGTCGTTCTATAGTGCACCACTGTCCCCGTCCCCAAACCCATGGCTCAGAGCATTATAAAACAGAATTCTGCATCTCTTTCCGAAATAACTAACTTTATTTGCAACAATTTGTGGAAAAGTCCAAGCTTAAGAGTACTCTCAAAAACAGTGGAGATTGTGAAAGGTAGCGAGGAAGAGAGTGGTAGATGCATTAGAGATAAATAAACTACAGTTTGGCTAGCTTGCTGGAGGGAACCAGGGAAATAATGAGCTGGAAGGAGACCTCCTGGGGTCAGACTAAATCTCAAACACTGACCTCTCTTCAAAGGAGCAGAGATTTGTTTGGATCAGTCTGTGGAGCAATTTATGCTTCAGAGCATCATTGAAAACAATACAGCAGTGAGCTGACAAGTAGTGATGCTAAAAGCTGGGTTTTGTCAGGGAAAGAGACAGGGAGCCCTGCCAAAACTGCTGTCATCTTATGGTAACTTTGGGAATACCCAAGGCTGTGCCTCTTGATGAAGAACATCAGGGGCTTCACACTGGGGGAGGATGAGGAAATAGACTTCAGTGAAATGATCTAGCCAGTGAATAGATACAGTAAACAAGTAACAATAACAAGCCCCAGAGGGAGGCAGCCAGTATCCAGAGTTGCTACAGTATAATATCTAGAATGTCAGATTTCCAACAATATTAGAAGACTTGGAAAGGAACAGGAAAGTATGGCCCATACACCAGAAAAAAAGGGCAAGCAACCAAGACTGCCAGTGAAATTGACTGGATATAAGATTTAACAAAGATTTCAAATTAGCTGTTAGAAATATGTTTGGAGAACTAAAGAACCATGATTAAATAAGTAAGGGGAAGTATAATGACAACTTCTTTCAAATAGAGAATATCAATAAAGAGAAATTATAAAAAACTGAGTGGAAATTCTGAGTTTGAAAAGTATGAAATGAAAAATTCACTAGAGGGGCTCAGTGATAGACTTGAATTGGCAGAATAATTAGTCTACTTGTAGTTAGATTGATACAGATTATGAATTCTGTAGAACAGAAAAAAGAATGAAGAATAATGAACAGTCTCAGAGAAATGTAGGACACCATTAAATGTACCAGCATACACTTAATGGAAGTACCAAGAAAAGGAGAAAAAGGAGCAGGAAAAGTACTTTAAGAAACAATGGGTGAGACTTCCCAAATTTGTTGAAAAACGTTAATCTACATATTGTGGAACCTCAGTGAACTCCAAGTAGGATGAATTTTAAGAGATTCACAGACACATCAAAATTAAAATGATAAAAGTCAAGGATAAGGAGAAAATCTTGAAAGCAGGAAGAGAAAAACAACTCATCACTTACAAGGAAACCCCAATAAAATTAATAGTTACTTTCTCATCATACAGAGGATATGATGCAGTGGGATAACAGAATCAGAGTGCTTAAAAAAATTGCCAACCAAGAATCTTATCTTTCAAAAAAGGAAGACTAAATAAAAAAATTCTTAGACAAACAAAACTGAGAGGATTTGTGGCTCAGACCCGCTTTACAAGAAACACTAAAGGAAGTTCTTTAGGCTGAAAGCAGTTGACCCCACGCAGTAATTCTAATACACACACATGCAAAAGAGCATCAGTAAAGGTAATTACATAACAATAAAAGATATATTTCTTCTATTATTTTAAAAGCAGTTGTGTAAAACAATAAGCATATAATGTATTTTGAACCTATAACACATAGAAATGTAGTATATATGCCCATTACAGCATAAAGGAGGTTTATGGGAGCAAAGTTGTGTTAAGCTAAAGAAAGGACTCCATGTGGTAACTTGAATCCACAGGAATAAATCAAGAGAACCAGAAATGATAAATATGAGGTTAATAAAAGCTATAAATATATGCCTGCTCTCTCTTTTTCTCTTCTTTAAAGGTCATAATTATATGAGGTAATAATTATAACAGTTATAACAATTACAACATTTGTAGTTTGATAACATTTTATTGTTGAGTTTGTAACATTTATCGATGTAATATAACAATAGCACAAAAGGGGAATAGAGCTATATAGGAATAATGTTTTTTATATCTCACTGGAGTTAGTATAAATCAGAAGCTGAATCTGATAAAATATGTATGGGAAGCCCTAGAACAAGCATGAAGGGAATAACTTTCAAAAAACCAGTAAGGGGTTAAAATACTACATTAGAAAATATGCACTTAATGCAAAAGAAAGCAGTAAAGGAGGAAAAGGGCAACAAAAAGACATGAGACACATGGAAAACAAAAAGTAAGATGGCAGACATATTTATATTAATAATGACATTAAATGTAAATGGGTTAAATAACCAATCAAAAGGCATTGGTTGTCAGTATGGATTAAAAAATAGATACAGAATCTAATCATATGCTCTCTATAGGAGACATGCTTTAGATGCAAGATACAGATACATCAGAAGTAAAAGGAAGGCAAAAGAAATATTATGCAAACAGCAACCATAGGAAAGCTGGAGTGGTTAATACTAATATCAGACAAAATAGACTTTAAAATGATTTTAAAAAAGTCATTGGAGATAACAATAGAAGTGTCACTTCAGGGGCGCCTGTGTGCCTCAGTTAGTTAAGCGACTGCCTTTGGCTCAGGTCATGATCCTGGAGTCCCGGGATCGAGTCCCGCATTGGGCTCTCTGCTCAGCGGGGAGTCTGCTTCTCCCTCTGACCCTCCCCCCCTCATGCTCTATCTCATTCTCTCTCTCAAATAAATAAAATCTTAAAAAAAATTGTCACTTCATTAGGAACATATAATAATTACACATAAATGCATCTAACAACAAAGCCCTGATAGACGAAGCAGAACCTGACAGAAATGAAGAAACAGACAATAATTGCAGCACCTCCATTTTTACTATTGGATAGAACAGCGAGGCAGAAGATTATGAAAAAATTTGTCTTAAACAGCATTATAAACCAACTATATAACACATCTATAGAACTCTCTACCCAGTAATAGCAGAGTATGTATTCTAATGTGCCCATGGAACATTTTCCAGGAAACACTGCAATACATTTAAAAAGATAGAATTAATACAAAGCATAGTTTGAAACCACAATGGAATGACATTAGATATCAAACAAACCTGGGAAACTCACAAATGTGTAGAACTTAAGCAAGATACTCTTAAATAACCGATGGGTCAAAAAAAATCAGAAGTTAGGAAATACTATGAAATGAATGAAAATCAAGACACAACATACAAAAACATAACTACAGCTAATGAAGTGCTTAGGAGAATATTTATAACTTTAAATGTATACTTAAAAAGAAGAAAGATGTCAGTAACCTAAAATACTTTAAGACCCTGGAAAAGAGAAAAACCAGGAAGAGGAAAGAAATTATAAAAATTACAGCAGAAATTAAATGAAATAAAGAATAGTAAAACCATAGAAAAAGTGAGTAAAACCAAAAAGCTGGTTCTTTGAAATTATCAAGAAAACTGGCAAACCCTGTAGCTAGAAAGGTTTTTCTCATTGACTAAGAAAAAAAGAAGACTCAAATTACCAGAATGAGAGATAAAAGATGGAACATCACTACTGTCCTTAAGGAAATAAAAAAGATTGTAAAGGAATAACAATTATATGCCAATAAATTAGATAATTTATATGACATGGACAAATTCCTAAGAAGATGCCAACTACCAAAATTGACTCAAGAAAAATATTCTGAATAGATCTATGACAAGTAAAAAGATCGAATTAGTAGTCAAAAAACTACCCACAAAGAAAACCCCAGGCCCAGATGGTTTTACTAGTGAGTTCTACCAAACATTAAAAGAAAAATCAATAGCTGTTCTTTACAAGTTCTTGTGGAAAATAGAGTTAGTTGGGGGTATGGGTACCCCATACACTTGAAGTGGAGAGGGTGACAAGAGCATCAAGGGAAAGGCAGTACAGTAAGATATTTAGTTTCTCTTGTGACTGGAGGGAGCATTAAGCATCCCTACTTTGATTAGAAACTTCTTTTTATATAGTGGTCTCCTGGATTCATTATGCTGTATCTGGGTTATAAGACTTCAATTTATACATCAATTTAAAGAATATTGTATGGCCTGAATGAGGCAAACCCTTTGAAGGCAGAATCATTGATGAATGAATTTGAATTTATTTCCAAATAGTGAGGTTTTGCGTTACAAGAGAATAACAAATACTAGTTGTACTTATTGGTTCTAACTTTATAATATCAGTCTGATGGCATAGTAAATTTTGTTTTCAGGTTTTTAATGATCTAGCTTTTGTGTTAGGATCTATTATAAGACTAAAGTACCTTTATGTGTTCCTTGCATCATGTTGGGTAAGGTTGCACAGTATAAGCTAGGACTGACTTTGCTGAGTTTTTTATTTCCATTTGTGTTTTCTTCTTTACATCCTAGCTTAATGCTTTTTTCCAAGGGACCTTATTTACATTTATGTAGCATATTTGCCAAAAATCATTTGTATCTATCTCATCTGAGTCTCACAAAATTTTGAGGTTAGTAGATCAGCTATTCTCTTTTTTCTCTTCATGTGTATGTATGCATATGTGTGCATATGTTTGGAGTGTATGTGTTTAAACATATGAACTGTGGCATACTTTTTTTTACCAGTTGGAATATAAACAATGGCTTTCTTTTAGTGTTTCACTATATGGCAGTGCTGAAACTCTTTAGATTAAGATGAAGTCCCTTCTCTTCCACATGCCAGTAAACCTTTTTGTTAACTATTATAGGAAGCTGGTTGTTCAGATTGTAATTGTTGCCAGTGCACATACAACCAATTTATGCAAAGTAATAATAGTAACAGCTAACATTTACTGAGTGAGTATATAAGTGTCAGCCATTATGGTCAGAGAATTGTCTAGCTAAAACCTAGATTATTTGAAGAGGTTCTGAATTTATTGCTGTTCTTGATCTTAAGCTAGGGCAGTGGTTCTCAACAAGGGGCAAGTTTGGCCCCCAGGGAACATTTGACAGTATCTGGAAGTTTTGATTGCCATAGTGGGTGCTACTGGCCTCTAGTGGGTAGAGGCCAGGGATGCTGCTAAACATCTTATAGTGTACATGACACCCTCCCACAAACTATCTAGCCCAAATTGTTAATAGTGTTGAGGCTGAGAATCCCTGGGCTGAGGTGATTTTTGCCTTCATCCTTGTGAGCAGTGACTCTTGAAGGTCTGAGGAAAAACAATACTTTCTTCTAGTATTTGGTTCAACTATGATATTTTCAGGTCAGTATTCCTCAGGGTATAGGCTGACCACCAGAATGTCTAGCTCTGGAAAGGTTTAGGTGTGTGCTATCTCAGGGAAAACCTACAACAGCTGTTTTTAGATCACTGCTCTCCATACCTGATCCAGTCTACCAAAATACGTATTTCTGCCCTCGGAGTGACTTGATTCAATCCAAGACCTCATTGCTGTCTTTTGCCTTTGGTTTTGGTCAGGGCACCCTCCTTCCACCTGATGGAATTTTTTCCCCACTTGATGGAATTTAATCATTGAATCCAAGGGACAAAATAATTTTACGTTTTCAGTTTCTTTTCTCTCAGAGGCTTCTGACTGCTTAGGAGAATTTACTCATTCCTGTTTTATAATTTGATTCTTTAAACATCAGTAGTTTCATGGAAGGAGGGCATTATGAAGTGTTACAAAGCTCTGCCATATTGGAACTGTCTGCATATGAAGCAGGAGAGTGATATTAAGTCATATTAGCTTAGCCAGTGTCTGATGAACTAAATGGTTTGGTGAAGGCATGATTCAGCCTTAGCTATATCTTACGTAAAAGCATACTGTGGGGCGCCTGGGTGGTTCAGTCGGTTAAGTATCTGCCTTTGGCTCAGGTCATGATCTCAGGGCCCTGGGATTGAGCCCCGCATCTGGCTCCCTCCTCAGCAGGGAGCCTGCTTCTCTCTGTCCCGTTCCCCCTGCTTATGCATGCACTCGCTGTCCTTCTCTCTTTCTCCCTCTCTCTCTGTCAAATAAATAAATAAAATCTTTAAAATAAAAGTGAAAAAGCATACTGTATTCTATCAGGTAGATGCAACTAAAGTTTAAATATATTAAAGAACTAATCATTTCATTTTGTAAGTTATTCAGGACTCTTTTTGTATCTTCTGCTTGAATAAGTACTTCGTTGCTGATGTTTATCTCAGTAATATCTAACACGTAAACTGTTAACCTTTTGAAGAATGTTATTAACCTCTTATTATGGTAGTGATTGGTGAAAATTCAAATGATACCATCCTCCTCTGAAAGAATTTACTTCCAGTAACTAATTAATACAGTTAGGGAACAGTATTTGCTTACAAATATTAGATTTGTATTTTAGTTCTAATTAGAGAACTTGTCACATAAGTTAAAATTTTTGTTTCAGACAGTACAGTTCGTGAGACTCAATGGCAGTGGTTCTGTATGTGAGACCCTTAGACCAGCAGCATCACCATTAACTAGGAGCTTGTCAGAATGCCAAGTTTCAGACCCACTCAGACCATCTTAGACCCACAACAATCAGAAACTCACGCTAGGGTTGCAGAATCTGTTTAACAAGTCTTCCAGGTGATTCTTATACTTGGTAAAGTTTGGGAACTGCTCTACAGAGTGTCTTATTGAGTTAGGTCACTTGATTTTAAATGCAGTGCACTTGTTCTCTTTTTGTTCTTATTGCATT
Source organism: Callorhinus ursinus (assembly GCF_003265705.2). NCBI lineage: Eukaryota > Metazoa > Chordata > Mammalia > Carnivora > Otariidae > Callorhinus > Callorhinus ursinus. Next base: position 8,422,515 of record NW_027397106.1, on the reverse strand, counting down.
TTAAACCTGTATTATTTGTGGAAAGATAAGGTGTCCAAATCACTGACCAAACTCAAGGAGCACATATAAAGTATTTAAAGAAGGACTTCTTAGGCAGATTTGAGAAATATTATTTCAAGCAATCAAGATAGATATTTGTATAAATCACCATAAAGTAAAGCCCTCAAGAGCTTTAATTCAAAATCCTACATTGTGGGAATATAATTGTTTGGTACTCAGGGACTGCTGAGTTAAACAGACTTCTGAGACATAAAATCAAGGAATATATATTTAAAAAAAACCCACACATGCTCCCATAGTAACTTTTAAAATGGAAATTAGGGTGATGATAATAGATGTCAAAGAGGGGGTATGCTGAAATCTGTAACTGTATAAGGAAAAAAATGTCTTAAACTATATTCTAAAAAGTCATGGTGTAGTAAATATATATAGTGTAGAGATGTTATTTTAAAAGAAGTAAAAATTCTGATTTGGCTAGCTATCATAACACTGCTAGCCTATCTGAGGATAGTTATATTTTAATTGTAGTTTAATTAGTATTAATGCTCTAATTAATGTATTCATAATGACTGGATCACCATTGAAATGATAGTCTATAAAATATAGGAGATATAACAACACTGAATTTACAAAGCTGTGCTATCTGTAGCTTCCAAATCTTTGGGCTTCTAATTGCACAAGCAGTGCATGAATATTGAGGTATTTTAACTAGCCACCTTAATTTTCTCTCAGTAAGTTAATATTTTTTCATATGCAGATTGTACTACTAAACTCCAACTTGAGTTTATCCCCTAGTTCTCTTTCAGTGGAGGTGCCATGTGTATTGTGTTTTATTTATCTTTGTTGGTGAACTAATACGTATCTTAACTGTTAGTTTAGCTCATACTTTAGCCTTTTTCATGAGGTCTTAAATTGTTAGGTCCTGTGTCTAGAGACTCTATCTCTAAAGTTTATATTGTATTCACAGGTAAGGTTTTAACAAATTGGACTCTTCGGTCATTTTGCTAATAAGTGATTAAAATCCCAGACAAAGGGGCACAAAAAAAAAAAATCCCAGACAAAGCCTGTTTTTTCTTTCTTTCTTTCTTTTTTTTTTTTTTTAGAGAACACGTTATTATAGATTCAGGATATAGATGGCGGGGGGGGAACCTTGTATGTTGTTAATTTGCTGTTTTCATTTTACTTTGGGACATCTAACCTCCATATCTGGATAGAGGCCAAGGTTATTTACATTCAGGATGAAAAAGAATGTTCATAAGTTGGATGTCTGTTAGTGCTTCGAGTTGGTTTTGAGACTAGTTATGTCTCTACAGACAGAGCTGTAGAGATGGGGAGGATGGAAAGGGGAGGGAGAGAGAAATATCATAAGACTACAGGGTCTGAATTGATCTGTATTTGCTCTGAAGTTTTATATAGTAAATGTAGTTTATTGCTCAATGTATTTAGCTCAGTAAGAATGTCAGTCTTTTCAGGATTTGTACTTTATTTGTACTTTATTAAGTATTTGAACTTAATAGTTTTTTATTAAATGAAATGACTTCATTTAGTAAATAATAATTTGTTGTAGTTCAAAATTAAAATTCAAACTCTTATTTAATCATCCAAATTTAATGCTTTAAAAAATAATGGACTCTTTTTTTCATCCTGAAGTTAACACTGGTTAATTATAGAAAAGATGGAAAATTTTGTAAAATTATTTAGATGATTCTACCACTCAGAAATAATCACATATAATGTTTTGGTATATTTCTTCACAGTCTTTTAAAAAATAAATTTTTAAAATTGAGATAACCTTTATTATATTTTTAATCTAATGTAGTTACAAGAAATTTTGTGTCCTTAAGTCTTTAACTTTAATAGCAGTATTTTTATATCAAAATTTAAGTTTTCTGTGTTGTCAAACATTTAACATTTTTCTTTAGTATTACAAAATCATGCAGTGAACTTTCCTGTTCATAAATCTTTATCTGTTTAAATCTGTCAGTCTTTATCTGTATCTGATTATTTCCTTCCAGATTCCTACATTGGGAATTACTGAGAGAATATAAATGTTTTCAAGATTCTTAATGTGTATTGCCAAATTGCCATCCAAAACCATTGATCCAATTTAACTTTCACCAACAGTATATAAGATACCTAATAAAGAATACCCTTGTCAGCACAAGGTATTACTGTTTAAAAATCACCGTCCATTTTCTTCATGAAAAATCATATCTTATTCTATCAAATATTGTCAAATACTAGAGTTACTGTTATGTTATTGCTTACAGTAGATTAATTGGACTTTTTTTTTTAAGATTTTATTTATTAGAGAGAAAGAGAGACAGAAAGCACGAGAGGGAAGAGGGTCAGAGGGAGAAGCAGACTCCCCGCTCAGCAGGAAGCCCGATGTGGGACTCGATCCCGGGACTCCAGGATCATGACCTGAGCTGAAGGCAGTCGCCCAACCAACTGAGCCACCCAGGCGCCCTAATTGGACTTTAGAAAAACCATACCTGGACTTTTTCAATTTGAACGAGAATGTAATGTAGTAGAAAATTGTCAACAGTAGGAAATTTGGAAATATTGGGTCATCATAATAGTCTGAGGGTCGTTGGGAACCATCTTACTATTATTATTATTATTATTATTATTGAAACAGTACAGCTAAAAGCAAGAGAAAATGTATACTGAGAAGATATTTTTCTACCGTTGAAAAAATAAGTGCTTGCTGTTTATCAAGTTTTAGGAATAGCAATAATAACATAGGACTTTAAGGGTACTGCCTTGAAATTAGATTCCTTAGTATCTTATTAAGATTATGGCTCTTGGGGCGCCTGGGTGGCTCAGTCATTAAGCATCTGCCTTTGGCTCAGGTCATGATGCCAGGGTCCTGGGATCAAGCCCTGCATCAGACTCCGTGCTCGGCGGGAAGCCTGCTTCTCCCTCTCCCACTCCCCCTGCTTGTGTTCCTGCTCTCACTATCTCTCTCTCTGTCAAATAAATAAATAAAATCTTTAATAAAATAAAAAAAAGATTGTGGCTCTTGCTTACTATGTTTGTATTGGATAAATTATCTAGTCTCTAGGTCTCAGTTTCTTTATTAAATGAAGATTAAAAAGAATTTCTTTTAAGGATTATAAAAGATAGTATGTGTAAAGTACAAAGCATAGTGCCTGGCAGTTGGTTAATGCCAAATAAATGCTAGTTATTATTTGGCAGATTTTGATAGATTTATTTATTCAACAGATATCTATTGAGCACTTACAGCATGCCTCACACTTTCCAGACATTGAGGATACAGTCATGAAACAAATGAACAAATCCCTAATGAAAATTACATTGTAATTAGGGGCAAGAGGGATGATAATACCTTATAACATAGAATACAAATGAGAGTTTTAGAAACTTGGAATGAATGACTTCATGTGAATAAATCTCCCTATAACTAAAATAGGTAAAGGATGACTTCTGTCTGTTGAGGGCAGAATACCTTTGTACTGTTTTGTTTTGTTTTCTGTTTAATTTTTATTCATTTGAAACATAATGTGATTAGTATCTGCTTTCCTTTACTTGGCAAACTCAAGTTGCTGGAAAATAAAGCATCTGATTTTTATGGTAATGCATGTTGGAATTAATGATGCTGTAAGTATTTCTTTGAGAAAGGAAGAAGGGATTATGTTGTTGAAAACTGAACAGCTGAGTACATGTATATTTTGAAATATATAAATAGAAAGTATTAGTTTTCTTTGCTTAGCTAATAGCACAGTGTTATAAAATTGGTCTTGAAAATGAGAGAGAAATGTAATATTTATTTTTAAGAGTAGTATTTGTCTTTAAAATGACTTATGAGATAGCTTTGAATATTTAAATCCCATAGGGAGCTGCAAGAGAATGTACTAGTTATCTATGGCTGCATAACAAATTATCCCAAAACCTAGTACTTAAAACAACAAACATTTATTATCTTAAAATTTCTGTGGGTTCTGAATCTGGATGCAATTAGGATGTATACTCTGGCTAAGAGTCTCACAGTCAATCTGTTTCAATCAAGACATCAGGTAAGGTGTTGACCTGGGCTACAGTCATCTCAGGGTTTGACTCAAGGACAGTCTGCTTCCAAATTAAGTGGTTAGTTGTTGGCAATATTCAGTTCCTCATGGGCCATTGAACTGAGGGCCTCAGTTCCTTGCTGTTTGTTAGCTGGATGCCTCCCTCAGTTCTTGCTTTTCTATAGGGCAGCTTAAAGTTGGGTAACTGGCTTCCATCAGAGCAAACAAGTGGGAGAACAGAACAAGGTAAACAAGATGGAAGCCAGAGTCTTTATGTAACCTAATCTCAAAAGTGATATCCCCTCACTTCTGTTGTATTCTGATCTTAGTAGCAAAGTAGTAAGTTTAGTCCACACTAAAGAGAATTACACAGGGACATGAATAACTGCCACAAGTCAGGAATCATTGGGAGCCTTTTTAGAAGCTGCCTACCATAGAGAGCAAAGTAAAACATCCATGGATAGCATCTATAAAAAACTAAGTGATAAGATATTCTCATGAGCCCTAAATACCAGAGGCTGTGGTCAAATCACAGCTATAAGAACTGAGCAGTCTGTGAGTCTGTAGAGAAACAATGGATCATCTGACAGACTAGAAAATAGGAAAACCCTAAAATACACTACAAATCAAAATATTCTCTAAGTATTTACAAGAAAACACAACAGACCAATTTGAGACAATTAAGTGCAACTAGAATAGGTGCAAATGAATGGTGCCTGGATGGCTCAGTTGATTGAGTGTCAAACAGCTCTTGATTTCGGTTCAGGTCATGATCTGCGGGTTGTGAGATCAAGCCCAGTGTCAGCTTCTTGCTCAGCAGGGAATCTGCTTGAGATTCTTTCTCTCTCTCTCTCTCACTCAAATAAATAAATCTTAAAAAAAAAAAAAGAATAGGTGCAAATGATACATGGTAAGGTTTAAGTGGTTGGATCATCTAGGCATTATGAACTTGCAAAATGGCAGCCAAAGCTCCCTTCCAGGACAAACCCACACTGAGAGGAAATTGCTGGAAAAAAGTCCAAACTGCAATGCAGAGAACATAGAGATTAAAGGAGAAGATTCAGATAAAAGCAAGGGAGTGTTCTTAGCTAAGATCTTAGCAAGCTGCTGCCTTTCTTTCTTTCTTTCTTTCTTTCTTTCTTTCTTTCTTTCTTTCTT
>NW_027397106.1:8369630-8417316 GCF_003265705.2 Callorhinus ursinus | reverse complement strand
CTTTCTTTCTTTCTTTCTTTCTTTCTTTCTTTCTTTCTTTCTTTCTTTCTTTCTTTCTCTTTCTCTCTTTCTCTCTTTCTCTCTTTCTCTCTCCTTTATTTCTTGTTCTTTCTTTCTCTTTCTTTCTTTCTTTCAAGAGAGAGAGGGAGTGCACAGGAGGAGGAGTAGAGGGGGAAAGACAAGCAGACTCTGTGCTGAGTACGGAGTCCTTCTTGGGACCTGATCTGGAGATCATGACCTGAGCCGAAACCAACAGTCAGTAGCTTAACTGATTGAGCCACCCAGGCACCCTGAGCAAGCTGCTGCTAACTTAAAACACCACACAAAAACAATGTAATGAGCTTGGAGATGTTAGAAAAGCCCTGTTGAACCACACCTCCTTAAAAGTTGAAGAAAAGTAATTTCATTTAAACATGAATAACAAAATAAAGAAGAAAAATACTGAACAAAGTTATTATAAAGGAGAAAGAATAAGGAGCAAAATGACCTCTTAAAAGACAATAAACGCAAATCAGGAAGATGTATCCACACAACAGATAAGTACTATAATCTATTTCAAAACAAGCTGAATAAAATTTTAAAAATTATATATTAAAGGAAAGCATAAATTGGAATTAGAAAAACTGAGAAATTAGGTGACAGAACTCAGGAAAAATCAGAATAAAAGTATAAAATTTCAGAAATGAACCCTAATCCGGAAGAAATTTAAGAGTAAATAAACATCACTGGTAATGTGTAAAGAGATACAAGATGAAAAGGAAAAAAAAAACATTGATAGAAGATTTAAGAGAAAGGGACAGATATTGAAAACAAAGACAATCCAATATATGAATGACATACAGCCCTGTAATAGTAGGGAAACTGAAGAAATACTAAAAGCTATAATGCAAAAAAAGTCCTGAAATGAAAAAAAGTTTTCCTTTGAAACTGCATATTGAAAGGATACACTGTATACCCAAGAATATTGACCCAGAACAATGACAACTGATATAAATGCTGGTAAAATCAATGAACTTTAAAGAAAAAAAATTAACCTATGGGCACCAGGCATAAAGACTAAAAAAGAAAGATTGTCATCAGACTTTTTTGTCTGTTAGCAAAACTTATTTTTCTAATTTATCTTGGTTTTTTATTTAAATTCCAGTTAAAGTACAGTGTAATATTAGTTTTAGGTGTTTGAGTGATTCAGCACTTCCATACATCACCCGGTACTCATCACAACTCGCGCAATCCTTAATCATTACCTGTTTCCCCCATCCTCCTACCCCTCTCCCCTCTGGTAACCATCAGTTTGTGCTCTATAATTAAGAGTCTCTTTCTTGGTTTGCCTCTTTCACTCTTTTTTTCCCCCATGCTTGTTTGATTTCTTAAATTCCACATATGAGTGAAATCATACGGTCTTTGTTTTTCTAAGACTGATTTTGCTTAGCATATTTCTCCCTAGCTCCTTCCTTGTCGTTGGGAATGGCAAAACTTCATTCTTATGGCTGAGTAATATTTCATTGTTTATATATACAACATCTTTATCCATACATCAATTGATGGACATTTGGGCTGTTTCCATAGTTTGGCTATTGTAGATAATGCTGCTATAAACCAAGGTGCGTATTGTCATCAGACTTTTTAGCAGTAATGCTTTATTCCAGAAGAAAATAGAGTAACATATTTAAGATACTCAAGGAAAGAAAATGTGAGTCAAGGGGTGATGTGGATTTATTTTTAGCAAAATTACTCTGAAGTGTGAAAGATCTTTATTGACACATAGAAAACTCAGGGATTGTTGCTCCCATCCACTATTCCTGAAGAATTTTATTAGAGAATAAGCTTCATGCAAAATCACTAGCACAGTATGGACAGGAAGATTGGTGGCTAACTTTTGAAGATTCCTAATATCACAAACACCTTCATTAGCTCAAGTTATTTCAGGTATTGTGCTTTAAATGTTCATAATTTGGTTACATTCTTTAGTACAGCAGCCTTGAATAGAAGAGTAATAGGTCTTTAATAGAGTACTTTTTGTATAATGATGTAACTAACCATGGTTCCTTTTAAGAATGGACACACTACTTTGCTATACAGAGCAGGGTTTCTCAATCTTGGCACTGTTAACATTTTGGGCTGGATAATTGTTTGTTTGCAGGGCTGTCCTGTGCATTGTTGGATGTGTAGTAACATCCCTGGACTCTACCTACTAGATGCCAGTAACACCCCAGCTCTGTTATGACAACCAAAAATGTCTCTTCATTGCCAGATGTACCTTATAGGGCAAAATCAGCCCTAGTGGAGAGTCACTCCTATAGAGAAGTGTTGAATATTCCTACAAAGAACTAATTAGTATACCACTGCACTTGATCAAACATGAAAAACCACATGCAAAATTGTAATAGAAAGAAGACCTAACAAAAGATACTAATCTGCCAGGATAGTGCCATTATATATTGGATTATATATTTCATAAATTTTACTTTTGAAATGGGAGATTTTAATATATATATATATTTAAATCTATATATATAAATATATATTTATGTATAAATATATATATAAATATATATAAATATATATATTTAAATCTCCCATTTCAAAATGTATATATATACACACACATACAATCTGTAAGTAATTATGTACTTATTGGATTAATTCTGAAGTTAAGTTAAATGTAATATGCTAGTTTCAGAGAAGACAAAGTGTCAGTATAGCACATAACAAAAATGTGATTAATAGAATTTCAAATTTAGGCATACATTTTTGTCCCATGCTTTTATGTTTAATCCTTAACTTTAAATTTACCAAATTATTTTCAGTATTTTACATTTTAACTTTCTGTATATTTTCAACATATTAAAACTTAAAAAGAAATGTCTTCTTGATTGTAACTTATACCACTATGCAGGGACTTAACTTGTTGGTATATGGGAAAGGCACTTTTTTTAGGCAGATATACTTGTAACATGTAAAAAAGACATGTACTTATAAATTCGTGCTTATCTGAAGGTATATAGAAAAGATACTTCTTGGCATAACACTGAAATAAAGGGGTGCAAAATTTAGGGGTGAGTATGTTTAACCCCTAAATGTCTGCATGACTTTTCTTGGAGCTTTTAAACTTGAGTACACAAATTCTTCCACTCCTAGGTGAGAATGTTTTATTTGAGGTGGCTTTGATTTCATGATGAACACACATGAGATAATAAAATTCATATAGTTGAAATTTGCTTTACCTTGAATTTTCTCTGGAATTTTTTTTTTTTAAGTAAGGATAGCTCTCAGGTCTTAAATTTTATCAAAATTGAATATTTTGCCCAATAAAAAACCTTTAAAGTATAAAATGTTCATTAAAATTTGAAAAAGTTTACATTATCAGTATTTGCTAGCCTTCCATTTAAATACCAAGTACACAAGATTAATGGATATATTTTCAGACAAGATAAGATACCTCTGCTTCAGTTGTTAAAAGCTCATTTTTCTTAGAAGTGCTTTATACTTGATTCGTAATTCTGGTTTTCAGGATTTAAAAATGGAGGTGATCTCTGCAGATTTAATGATTCACCTCCTTTTGGCCTTGAATTTCCCAGCACAGCATTTCACAAATTGCCCTACAAGATATGCTTGGTTTTCGAGGGTGGGGATTTCCAGAAGGATTTGTGAATCTGAGAAAAGCTATGCATATTAGCATATTAAATGCTCTAAGCTAAAGAAAACTACTTAACCCAATATCAGAAAGTTAGTTTACCATGGAATCCTTTTTGGTAGAATTTCTATTAAGATCTTGAGGAGCAAATATTTTGTGGACCAGTTTTGGAAGTACTACTCTAATAATAAGATGAAACCCTGCTTGCTTCCTCATTATTATTAAATGACCAGTGGAGGGGAGATGTAAAAAGTATTAACATAGAAGTTGTAGAGAATTAAAGGAAAAAAAATGAGGATGAAAGGAGGATGCTAGTAAGTTACAAAAAAAAGAGAGAGTAGTTTTAAAAAGATGACTAGCTATAAATTGAAATTATGAAATTAAAGGAGTTTGGTATATGCTACATTAATTCTTTAATGAAGAACATAGGTTGTTAATGTGACATAGAAAGAACTTAGCAGCATTAGAAATTATATTGATGAGTTTAAATACTGAATTGATAATTACTAATACTAACCTTTTTTGCTATTTTGCAAGAAAATGAAATGTTATCCATTCTATTTTAATATTATTTTTGTATATATTTGTGTTTAATGGTTTTGTTTGTGATTGTAACATTCTTGATTCTTTCAAAAGTGAATTACATAGGAAGGAAAAGTTATTTAAACTCTTAATGTTCTTTAGACAGCTAGTTTACACACAAATGTTACTTAATCCCCATAAGTCAGTGTTATCTATAATTTCATTCCTTTTTTAGGTGGGGAAACTGTGGCTTGAAAAGGTTGTGACTTGCCTCATACCATACAACTAGTTATTTAAGAAGCTGGTACTTGAAGCCTAGATCTTTCCATTACAGTAGATTACCTAATTAAGAGTAAACAGCTGAAATTTGTAGTGGACATAAGAAGGGAAAACATTCTAACCAGAGAATTTCCTGTAAGTCTCTCAGGCTTTTAAGCCTGCCTTCTGGTTTTCTTTATTTCTTCTCCCAGAATGGAGGTAATGGAAGATGATATGAAGGCAGTCAATTGTAGAAATAAGAGCAGTAGTCTGCTCTAAAGTTAAAACAAGTTTAAGCCCTGATTCTGTCACTTAACTAGTTTTGACCTCAGGCAAATTATTTAACTTTTGTCTTTGTTTTCTAACTAAAATGGTTTTAGTAATATCTACCTCATAGCAAGTGTTTCATAATTGGTAACTAGTGTCATCATCATCATCATCAATTGTACTAAGTGAGAGGATTCAGTTAGAATTGAATTCTTTGTCAGAGGCATAGGAAACTGCCTCTTTCCCATGTTTCATAGGGAACATGATCATACCTGCTAATTTATGTGATAGCAAACAACGATAATCTGTGATTCAGAGAACCTGTGTTCAAGGGCCTTGGATTAGTGGGAAAAACCTTACTTAGGCAGATTACTAGTAGTTGGGGCTTCTATTTTATTATCATTAAAATAGAAATATCATCTTAATATGAAGATCCATTGAGATAATGGATGTTAATATATAACATATATGATTATAATAGAGAGAGGGCTGTGAAAATAAAAACTATTTCAAAAAACATTGAATGCCTGATATCACATAGCTCTGTGGAGGAATACTGTCAAATTCTGAGTCACCATAAAGGATGTACAATTATAACCCTTTATAACTATGTATTATTATATAATTCATATTTATAAATAGGTACTATACATATTTTTTGCTCTGTGAAAAATACCTTTTCTATTTCTAGTTCATCACCAATGAAAAATAAAGGTAATACACAAGTTAATTTGATCCTTTTGGTTACTTAAAATAAGAATCTAGCCTGAAGTAAAGAATCCTTCAGAAAGCTGCATAGAATGGAAAAGGTGTTGATTAATCTGTGTAAGTGTGGTGACCATACTCTTTAAACCAAATCTTGGAATACATAGTCTGATGTAGTATGACAGTGTGATTTAATGTTTGAAATCAATATTGCCCTATAAAATATGGAAGATATAATTACTGTCAAGTATAAGTGATATTAGCAATGGTAGTACTTCTCAGTCTTTCCAAAAGAAGATAGTAATGCTTTTAATTTGTATAGTGCTTAAGAGTTTAGCACATGATTTTAAAAAATATATTGTCTCATTTAATCCTTACAGCACTCTGAAATACTCAAGAGTACTCCTAGCACTGTTTCTTGTTGAGCAGTTTAAACTTAATTTTTTTAAAAATGTACTAAGTTTAAGAACTTATAATTGTAGAAAAGAGTCATCTTTGTATACCTTTGATTCCTGATCCACATTGTATTCACATTAATGTAATTATAATATCATTGCTATAATACTTCTGCCAATCTTAGTTTTAAAAATTTTCAAGCTGCCTGAAGTTCCCTTTTTTTCTCTTTAGATTGGAAATTTTTTAAATGAATAGATGTAATATAAAGCTTGGCTTTTAGTATGTATTACCCTGATTAGGCTTCAGAATAATCATAGAATAGAATAGAATAGGTATAGATTATTATCCCCTTTTACCTGTGTACCCAAGGTCACATCACTTTAAGGGATTAAAAAGCTAGAATTTGAAATAAGGTTTAACTTACTCCAAAGTTTTCTATTCTTGTTTCTCTACCCTGCCTATTAGAATTTATTTCTATACACCTTGCTTTTCTGATCTGAGCAAGCATTTATAAACTTGAAACTTTAGGGGCACCTGGGTGGCTCAATCATTAAGCATCTACTTTCGGCTCAGGTCATGATCCCAGGGTCCTGAGATCAAGCCCCACATTGGGCTCCCTGCTCGGCAGGAAGCCTGCTTCTCCCTCTCCCGCTGCCCTTGCATGTGTTCCTTCTCTCACTATCTCTCCCTGTCAAATAAATAAATAAAATCTTTAAAAAAAAAAAAAAAAAACCTTGAAACTTTAGAGAGAATATGTGGCTTGATTTTTTTTAACATTTTTTTCTTCCCTAAGTGATTGATTGATTGAATGGAGTATAGTTGACACATGTTACTTTAATTTCAATTGTACAACTTAGTGATTTGCATTATGCAAGTTTTTATGCATTATGCTATGTTCACCACAAGTGTGGCTACCATCTGTCCCATTACACCTCTGTTATGATATCGACTGTATTCCTTATGCTGAGCTTATAATTCCTATGACTTAAACTTTCCATAACTGGAGGCCTGTATCTCTCCTCTTCACCCATTTTGCCCAACCTGTCACCTCCTTCCCCCTGGCAACTATCAGTTTGTTCTCTGTATGTATAGTTCTGATTCTGCTTTTTCTTTGTTTATTCTTTTTTTTTTTTAAAGATTCCATTTATGAGTGGAGTCATACTGTATTTGTCTTTCTGACTTATTTCACTTAATACCCTCTAGGTCCATCCATGCTGTCTCAAATGGCATGGTCTCATCCCTTTTTATGGGTGAATAGTATTCCATACCACATCTTTATTCATCTATTGATGAACACTTGGGTTGCTTCCATGTCTTGGCTATTGTAAATAATGCTGCAGTAAACATAAGGGTGCTGTACATCTTTTCAAATTACTGTTTTCATTTTCCCTGGGTAAATACCCAATAGTGGAATTATTGGATCATATTAGTATTTCTTTTTTTAAGTTTTCGAGGAGCCTCCAGACTGTTTTTTCCATAGTGGCTACACTAACATTCCTGGATATTTCATTACATTTCTATCAACAGTGCACAAGCGTTCCCTTTTCTCTTCATCTTTGCTAACACTTGTTTCTTGTCTTCTTGATTTTAGCCATTCTGACAGGTGTAAGGTGTATCTCATTGTGGTTTTATTTTGCATTTCTCTGATGGTTACTGATGTTAGACACCTTTTCATGGTCTATTGTCATCTATATGTCTTCTTTGGAAGAATGTCTATTCAGGTCCTCTGCCCATTTTCTTTTTATCAGATTGTTTTTTTGGTTTTGAGTTGTTGTATAAGTTCTTTATATATTTTGGATACTAACCCCTTGTCAGATATATCATTTGCAAATATCTTCTCCCATTAAGTTGTCTTTTTGTTTCCTTTGCTGTGCAAAAGCTTCTATTTTGATGCAGTCCCAATATTTTATTTTTGCTTTTGCCTTAGGAGACATACCTAGAAAAATGTTGTTATGGTTGATGTCAGAGAAATTACCGCCTGTGTTCTCTTCTGGGATTTTTATGGTTTTAGTTCTCATGTTTAGGTCTTTAATCCATTTTGAGTTTATTTTTGTGTACAGTATTAGAAAGTAGTCCAGTTTCATTCTTTTACATGTAGCTGTCCAGTTTTCCCAGCATCATTTTTTGAAAAGATTGTCTTTTCCCCCACTGTGTATTCTTGCTTCCTTTGTCATCGATTAATTGACATATAAATGTGGGTTTATTTCTGGGGCTTCTATTGTGTCCCATTGATCTGTGTGGTTTTTTTTATGCTAGTACCATACTCTTGTTTACTATAGCTTTGTAGTGTACCTTGAAATCCAGAATTATGATACCTCCAGTTTTAGTTCTTTCTTAGGACTGCTTTGGCTATTCGGGGTCTTCTGTAATTCCATAAAGATTTTAGTATTATTTGTTCTAGTTTTGTAAAAAATGCTGTGGGTATTTTTGTAGGGATCGCATTGACTCTGTAGATTGCTTTGGGTAATACAGACGTTTTGACAGTAGTAATTCTTGAGCATGAGCTCAAAATCCATGAGCATGGAATATCTTTCCATTTGTGTCATCTTTAATTTACTTCATCAGTCTTTTATAGCTTTCAGAGTACAGGTCTTTCACCTCTTTGGTTAAATTTATTCCTAGGTATTTTTTCTTTTTGGTGCAATTGTAAATGGTGTTTTTGTAATTTCTCTTTCTACAACTTTGTTGTTAGTTTATAGAAACACTACCGATTTCTGGGTATTAATTTTGTAACCTGCCATTTCCTGAATTCATTTATCAGTTCTAGTAGTTTCTGGTAGAATCTTTAAGGTTTTTTATCTATAGTATCATGTCATCTGCAAATAGTGACAGTTTAACTCTTGCTAATATGGATGCCTCTTATTTCTTTTTCTTACCTGATTGCTATGGCTAGGACTGCCAGTACTGTGTTGAATAAAAGTGGCAAAAGTGGACATCTTTGTCTTATTCTTGACCTTAGAGGAAAAGCTCTCAATTTTTTTTTACCATTGAGGATGATGTTAGCTCTGGGTTTTTTGTATGTGGCCTTTATTATGTTGAGGTATGTTTCCTTAATCCCATTTTGTTGGTAGTTTTTATCATGAATGAATGTTAAATTTTGTCAAATGCTTTTTCTGCATCTATTGAGATGATTATAATGATTTTTATACTTTCTTTTGTTGATGTAGTATATGACATTGATTGAATTGTGAATATTGAACCACAGCTGCATCCTGGGAATAAATATCACCTTATTGTGGTGAATAATCTTTTTACTGTTCTAAGACATTACTTTATTAGATACCATTGAGAACATTAACATAATATTACCAGCTACGACCTATTATTTGCCTAGCACCATGTGTTTAGCTCAGTATGCAGTCTCCTTTACGACAATACTGTTAGGTAGCTACTATCTGTTTTACATATAAAGAAACTGAGGATGAGACAAATTAAATTATATATGTCATTTCATATATCTAATAAGTGGCCATTGGTATTGAAATCTAGGTTTGATTTCTTCATAACCCATACTTATATTTAAGCATTGTATTCTTACTGCCCCCAAATGTCTGTATTTTAATAGAGGAATTTATGGAATCTTTCAGGAGATAAGCTATATAAAAATTTCTGAGTTTTTTTCTCTCTGCATTGTCTTTCTGGGTAATATAAGTCTTCCAAATAATTGGTAATGATTACTTCTATAGACACACACATACACAAATAAGTGCCAGGGAAATGAACTAGAGTTTGATTAGGAAATTAACTATCATTAATTAAGAAAAAGGATTATAGTCCTTAGGAGTTGAACAATAATTAGAACATTCTTATATATATTTTTTATGTAAAAATTTTTCTCTTCTTAAGAGCTATAAAATGGAGCACCAAGTCCCCTTATACTATATTTTAATGCTTGAGTTTATTCAGTTTTATAAGTCAATAAAGCTATTTTATGATCAGCCATTTGAGGTTAAATATGTTTGGCTTTGTTTAAACTTTTCTTAAAGCTAATATTTGCTCGCTTGATTATTAATGCATAAGAATGTGAACAGTGTATCATTATGGTTCCTTTTGGAAGAAAAGTCTCATCAGCCTCAGAGACATTTGTTTTTTAAAGATTTTATTTATTTATTTATTTATTTATTTATTTATTTATTTGCGAGAGAGTGAGTGGGGGGAGGAGCAGAGAGAGAGGGACAAACAGACTCCATGCTGAGTGCAGAGACTGATGTAGGGTTCAATCTCAGGACCCTGAGATCATGACCTGAGGTGAAGTCAAGAATTGGTGCTTAACTGACTGAGCCACCCAGGCACCCCATTTATTTAATTTATTTATTTGTGAGAGAGAGAGAGAGACAAGCTTCAGAGACATTTTATATTCCTTAGAAAATCAACAATAGTTTCCATAATAGTTCCTTGACGTTTGTAAAAAGAGGAAAGAATAACTTTGGAGTTATTGTACAAAACCTATATTTATTGTTTAGAATGGTATCATTAATAGCACTCCTGAAAATCAGGCATTGACTACAGATAAATCTCTAATGGAGGTATTAATGCCTAGAATTTTCTTTCCAGTAATACCTGGAAAGAAGACAATACTGAATCATGCCATGCATCGCATCTTACTGAAATTTCCCTGTTACAATACTGCTATTGGCCAAATATCAGAATTCATGCTTTTACGTAATTCTTTTCTCCTCTCCTCGTCTTCTTCTGTGTTATCAGGAACAATCAACTAACTTTAGTACTTCTTTAAAAAGTTTCAAGAAAATACATGTAGAGGAAACACATTAATTTTTTTATTAGAAACTTCTCTTTATTCTTTTTCTTTAGAGTATGAGTGCTTACAATACTCACATACTGAAAGGTTTCAAGGAAATTTTTTTTCTTTTGTATTCTCCAAACTGAAGGTTTCCTAGCATCTGATGGTTAAGTCATGATAGAGTTTGGTTGGAGAGTCATCTATCTTGAAGTAGTTCCCCCCCCTTTTTTTTAAGATTTTATTTATTTATTTGACAGAGAGATAGCGACAGCAGGAACACAAGCAGGGGGAGTGGGAGAGGGAGAAGCAGGCCTCCCACTGAGCAGGGAGCCCAATGTGGGACTCGATCCCAGAACCCTGGGATCATGACCTAAGCCAAAGGCAGATGCTTAACGACTGAGCCACCCAGGTGCCCTGAAGTAGTTCCCTTTTTAAAAAGGACTATGTGGGATGCCTGGGTGGCTCAGTCGGTTGGGCGTCTGCCTTCGTCTCAGGTCATGATCCCAGGGTCCTGGGATCGAGTCCTGCATTGCTTCTCTGTCTGCCTGTCACTCCCCCTGCTTGTGCTCTCTCTTTCTCTGATAAATAAATAAATAAAATCTTAAAAAAATTTAAAAAGTTAAAAATAAATAACAAAGGACTATGTATGATAAAAGGAATTTTCCATTTTACAAACTCAAGAGTAACACCCATCAAAAATGTAACTCCTATGTTCATTTGCTCTCAATCAATTCTACTGGTCCTATATTCAAACAAGCCTGATAACCTGTTATTCATTTATTCAAAAAACAGTTATTAAATGCCTACCACAAAGTTTACAATAGTGGATAAGTTTATGGGTTCAGTAGATAACCTGGATTCAAATCCTGGCTCTACAACTCACTATTTTAAGTTTCACTTTCCTCATGTGTAAAATATTAGTTGACAACATGACCGTTTTATAATCCAAGTTGAACACCATTGTTCCCTCCTCAGATTGACCCCCTGGGAGTGGTGGTGTAAGGTTAATTTTTTGTTTGCCCAATGGAAGACTGGTGCATTTTAGATCATATTTAAGTTAGGACATGGAATTTCAGGCTATAGCCCTTGCACTGGGCCAATAATTATTTTTTGTTCTAATATAATTGCACTGTTGTCAAAGATTGTGGTCTGTGTGATCCTAATTTTTTATATATGTTAAGACTTTAGGGCTTAGTATGTGGTCAGGTTTTATAAATATTCCCCACGTGCTTGAGAAGAATGTATATTCTCTAATATTCGATTAAGCTTGCTAATGGTTTTACCCCTCTAGATCTTTATTTTTTTTTTTGTCTGTCTGAGCTATCAATAAATAAATGTGTTGAAATCTCACTAGCTGCAGTGGTAGATTTGTAATTTTCTCTGTGTTTGTATATTTGTAAATTCTGACAACTTTTGCTTTATATATTTTGAGGTTATTTTATTAGTGTGTATCAGTTTTAGGATTATCATATCTTTCTAGTAAGTTGAACTTCTTATCATTATATAGTGACCCTCCTTAAACCAAGTAATATTGTTTGCTTTAAACCTATTAGTCTCTTCTGATATAGCAACTCCCAGTTTATACAGTTAGAATATAACTGGTATAACCTTTGAACCTTTGTCTATACCTAAGAATTTGGTATCATAAATAATATCTATTTTGATTTTTAATTCAGTTTTATTATCTGGCTGTAAACTCTTGAATTCATTAATCATTTTTATTATTTGTGATTACTGGTATATTTGGAATTTTTTAACTACCTTTAAATTGTTTATTTTTCCTGCTTTTTCTATATGACTTAAAAAATTATGTTTTATTTGTTTTTTATTCCATTTATAAACAGCTGGCATAGAAATTGTACAGTATTTCTGTTATTTATAGACGCTTCTCTGGAAATGTTACCATATGTATTAGCAGAGTCTTAAGTTATAACTTCCTTGGCTCTTGAACAATAAAAGGACCTTAACATACTTTCACTCTGATTATCCCTGTTCAGATCTTTGATTCTGGCTTCACTTTTTTTTGGATCTTAATGCTGTTATTCTTGGACAGGTCTACTCTTTTTAAAAGAAGGTATTTTCATTATTTTATATGAACAGTGGGGATTTGGGGGGAGTATTTAATTATATGAGCAAACATTTATCAATAAACATTTCACAAACAGTACACAAAGCATGAGTATACAACTCAATATATAATATTTAAAGTCTATATAATATTTCAAGTATAACCATCACCTAGAGGTCCTTGTTTATTTTATATTTGAGCATTTGAATGTTTTTCTATTTGCTTGCTGGTTTACCAGTTTATTCACCATGATTTGGCCTTCTAAGACATTTCTTCTAGCATTGTTCTCCTTCTTGAGGTATATCCATTAGCATTTCCTTTAGCGTAGGTCTTTTGGTGATAAACTTTTTGTCTGTCTGAAAATCCTTTTTTTAATCCATGTTGAAAGGTGGTTTTGCTGAGGACATGTGTTTCTATGACTGATAATTTTCTAATACAACTTTGGTGATACCATTTCACTTTCTCCTGCCTGTAGTTATTGGTGATGAGTCTATTTCAATCTAATGCCATTCCCTTGTCAGTGATCTGCATTTTCTCTTTTTCTTTGGGTTTATGGAGTTTTATTACAATGTACTTGGTGTGCATTTGTTTTTATTTATTTTGCTGGGTGTGTGTTTTCTTCTTGTATCTTTTGAGTCTTTCATCAGCTCTAGAAAATTTGTAGCCATTATCTTTCCAAATCTCTTTTTACTGTATTATTTATCTTATCCTTTGAGGATTCTGATGGCATGTTTTAGACACGATTATTATAGTTTCTTGTTGCTTGCTCAATTTTTTGACACCACATTTTATTTCTTTAAATTTTCTCTACATGTTTATTTTATATTTTATGTCTGATGAATTGGTTATTGTTTATGCTGTGTAGCACTCATGGTGGTTTATTTTCATGTGTGTTTGGTTATCTTTGATTATGACCTCATCATCATTATTTTACTATTCAGAAAACCCAGGTGCCTAAACTGAATCATTTTCTTAGAATAAGATTTGTGCTGGGTTACTACAGACCCGGCACTAACTTTAGCTATCTTTTAAAGTTCCTTGCATAATATTGGGACTTCTTAAGACATCTTTAACTTACCTCAGCATTAAAAATCATGGTATATCAGCCTTAGACATTTCAAAATATTAAATCTGTCACCCAAGGTATGATACTTGAACAATGTATAAAACCATAGAAATGATTTTACAGTTAGGAATATTATGAAATTTAAATGATTTGTAACCATTTCAAAATATGTATTTTCCCTTGACAGCTAGATTACGTTTAAGTGTAGAAAAGTGAAGTCTTTATTCATTGCCATTTTATTACAACAACACTAACGTGATGTATGCTGAGTGGTCACAACTGATCAGATTTACTCTTTTCACTGTTTTCTTCAACAGTGATTTGAGCTCAAGAAGCATATTGTTCAATCACTGTAGAAAAAGTTTGGCAGTTCCTTTTGACAGTTAAACATAGAATTATCCTAGGACCCAGCAATCCCTCTCCTAGGTTGGGAAAAGAATTGAAAACAAAGTATTCAAACAATTTGCTCATGAATATTCGTAGCAGCACTATTTGGAAGTGGGAAAGCAGAAGATGGGAAAAACCCAATGTCTATCAACTGACTAATAGATAAACAAAATGTAACCATATAATGGAATATTATTTGACCATAAAAAAGGAATGTATTGATAACATGGATGAACCTTGAAAACATTATGCTAAGTAAAAGAAGCTAGAGGGCGCCTGGGTGGCTCAGTCATTAAGCGTCTGCCTTCGGCTCACGTCATGATCCCAGGGTCCTGGGATTGAGTCCCACATCGGGCTCCCTGCTCAGTGGGAAGCCTGCTTCTCCCTCTCCCACTGCCCCTGCTTGTGTTCCTGCTCTCGCTGTGTCTGTCAAATAAATAAAATCTTTAAAAAAATAAAAATAAAAGAAGCTAGAAAAGGTTACCCATTATGTGATTCTGTTTAAATGAAGTACGGAGAATGGGCAAATCCATAGGGATAGAAAACCTATTAGTGGTTGCCTGGGGCAGGGGTAAGACAGAAATATGAGTGACTTATTTAACTGGTACGGGGTTTCTTTTTGGGGTGATGAAAATATTTTGGAACTAGATAGAGGTGAATGCACTGCATTAAGAATGTTCTAAATACTCCTGAATTGTATATATAAAAATGTTCACATTTATGTTATGTGAATTTTACCTTATTAATAATTTTTAAAGACATATTGTTAGTTTCTAATTGATCCTATGAAAGAAAGCAGATTTTGGAATTGAATTCATGTGAAGCCTCCTTGATACACTTGAACATAGTATTATGTTAAAACTGTTTTCAGCTTACTAAATAAAGAAATTTTATTCTGTAGCTTGGGTTTTCAGTAACAAATAGAATTGAAATTTGTGCATTTCTCTTTCATATACAGTTCTCTGTGTATGCTAAATTGATTCATACTTTGTGCATCAATAGTTTTGTTAAACTCTAATATATCTACAGATATGCATATGGGGTGGTAGTTGCTTTTCCAAATCCTATATCACTGATATTATATGCCACTATATAGTCTCATTTGATAAGATTTTTGCCCATAGTTTCTTCTGGTTTTTCTCTATATCACAATATTTGTTAAGAGGCAAATATTATGTGCTTAGTTTAAAAACTTCTTGGCAGTTCAGTAAATTATGCTTGTTTCTCCGGTGAGGAGTATAACTTCAAAGGTTGCCTCTTTAATCTTGGTTTCTCCTCGGTTTTTTAGACAAAGTCTCCCAATTTCCATCTGGAAAGGATTGGGGGGTGGAGAGTTGTGCTGGTGAAATTAGTTTACAAAGAGGTCACTGTTTGATTTGAAAATGACTAAGGCTTCAGCGGCTTTATTTCACTATTTGTTAGTGTCGCTACGGACCACACAGTGGGCTCTAGGGACATATGGATAGTCAGTTAAATATGATCTAATGTTTAAAAATTATTGTACCTTACGTTTTACATTTTCTTTTCTGATGTGTGTGAAATCATCATACTTAAAGATTTATTTATCTCAACAGTATTCATATTTTCTATCATTAAAGTCATTCCCTAATGACATTCATTATCTTAATCTCTGTGGTGGGGTTTGGTACTGTTTTCATCAACATTTTTGTACTTCAGTGTAGGATTTTTCAGATGACCATTTAATTTTATAATATGGGGTAATGAAATGCAACAGATATAATGAAAAAGGTACAAATTTAACCAAAAATAATAAATTTAAACACTGAATATAGTCAAGATGAACCAAATGTTGTCACTGTAACATGTGTTCAACATTTAAGAACATGGAGTGTAATAGGATTTCTGTGGAATTAATAATTTTACATTTCAAATTTGTGATATATATGTACAAAATTGCCATCCCTGTCAAACTGCTAAGAGCTAGTGGATCACTTGATAAATTCCAGGAACTGACAGTGATCCATTCCAGTGCCTTAGTTCATTGTTCCTACTTGAATCATTTACATACCATTTTGACAATATCTCTCATATTCCATATTTTGCAGTTAGGGTTAGAATTGGATTCAAACAACAGAGACCCTCTCCCTCAAACAACAGTGACTTAACCAATATAGAAGTCTATTTTGCCATCACCTACAAGTCTGAAAGTAGGTGCAAAAGGGCTGTATGGTAGCTCTGTTAAACGAAGTACTCAGGGATCCAAGCTGTTTTTATCTCATTACTCTTCCATGCATAGCCTACATTGCCAAGGTCACCTTACAAACCTAGATAGCGTCTTTAGTTTCAGTTATCATCTGTATTCTAGCCAGCAGGAAGGAGAAAGGAATGAAAAAAAGGTTGGCTGAGAGGGTGAATGCCTGCTGTGTTTAAGGAAGGTTCCTGGAAGCTGCCATAGGTAACTTTATTTAGATCTTAAATTGTCCAGAATTTAGGCACATGGCCACTAGAATGAGGAGACTTTGAAAGTATATTCTTTATTCTGATGGCATGTGACCAGTGAAAATTGGAGGATTTTGTTATTGTGGAAGATTTAGTGTCTGCTTTATTCTGTCACCTCTACTCTTCCTTAATATTTTTCTTTAAGTTAGATCCCTTATTACTTAAGTAACTGTATTAAAAGTGTAAATAATACATTGTCACATTAAATAGTAACACCTACCAGGAAAACAAGAGCACTTTAAAAATCAGTAGAGTAAAAAGGCAACAGTGAGCCCATTCCCTAGGTATTTACTCTTTGTTAAAAAGGAGATTAGAACTGGAGAGGTGGCAAAGAAATGCTAACATCAAATTGAGAATATTTTATCAAATGACCAGCAGGGTCATTTGTACTAGCCACATTTACTAGCCAGTTAATCACTAGCCGGGTGATCTTAAGAAAGAAAAAAGAACGATGCCTGTAACTGGTTGTAGAAGAACATTGTTATTGTGTTTCTATAGCTAATATTTTGTTGCTTTATCATTTTGTATCTTGATTTTAAAAGCATAAAGATAACAATAATAGACAATCAAAGCTCAAAATATACTAGAAAATGTGAACTATTGTAATAATATCAAATAATCACTGATTTATTTAGAAATGGATCATTATTACCTAGTCAGCCTCAAATAAAGTATAAAACAAAAGAAATACAATACTTTGTTTCTAATTGTGTATTTATTCTCAGGCAGCGGATTATACTGTCTGAAGATATTCTGTCTATAGAAGTATTTATGGCTTTCTATATAGGACTTATATTCAATGTAATATAAAAATAACAGAATTTCTCAGTAGTTTTATCTTTTGGTTGTGGATAGGTTAAATTTAGATACCCCAGGGTTGGTATAGTATCTCATTTGGGGAGAACTAAAATGCTGTAGGGGAGTTTGGAATGAATCTAAAAGAATCCAAGTTTGTATAATAGACCATATGAGGAAAAACTAGAGAAATGGAGATTTTTTAAATCTAGAAAATAAATTTAAAACCTGATTTCTGTACTCAGCAGACATTTATTGAATACCTACTGTGTGTTCAGAATGTTACTGCTCTTCCCCATTGTTACTACAGAGTATCAATAGGATGTAAACTTTGGTGGAAATAATAGAGGAGAAATTACTGACTGGAAGAATTAAATATAGCTGAGTTAACTTTATACACTACCATGTGCCAACCACCATACTTGTTGTGAAGCAATGAATAAGACAGACATTGCAAAAGAGGTTATCAGTTAATGTTTTGATTTTTGGGTGATTTATTCTCTGGATGTTGGATTTTGAATTTGTATTTATTTTCTTAGAGCACAGTGAAAATATAATTCCATTACCTTTGTTTTCTGTTGCTTCTAGTGGGTACTTGAATGTATTTCTTATCTTGCTCCTTCAAGTATAATCTGTCTTATTTGTCTTCTGACTGCCTTTAATAATTCCTTTTGTCTTTGGTTTTCAGTACTCTTACATGTGATAAGCAAGTACAGGTTTTTTAAAATACTGTATTTGAATAGTCCCAATATATGAAGCTCAGTTGACTGTGTTTTTACTGACTTTTGTTTTGATTGGTTCTTTTGTCTGTTGTCTCCTGATTTTTCTTGTTGTCTGTTGATTGTATACTGGATAGTACTTGAAAACCAATTATAGACATAATTTGAGACCTGAAATTATATTGTTTTTCTCCAGAATTTTTTGGTAGTTGCTTATGACAGGAATTAGAAATCTAGGATCTTGGTCCAATAAGTCTTTACTGCTTTCTCATTCACTGATGCTATTGGGCAACAAAAAAAATGAATATTCATATTTTTCAGCTTTTCTGGTTCTCCGTAGGAGCATGGGTCTTAAATGGCCTGTGTTAACCATTTCTGGAAGTAAAAATACCCATTTCAGATCTTGCATTTCTTAAAAAAAACAAAAAGTCGCACCCTCAAGTGTTTTGACAACAGTTAAATAACATTTTCTGATTAAATAATAATCTGTAATTTCCAGTTTAATATATCCTTTCATTATCTTATTTGAAAGAAGTCTAATGTATAAAATAGTAATAGTAAAAAGTTGCATATGGGGGCACCTGGGTGGCTCAGTTGGTTAAGCATCTGCCTTCAGCTCAAGTCATGATCCCGGAGTCCTGGGATTGAGCCCCACATCGGGCTCCCTGATCAGTAGGGGAGTCTGCTTCTCCCTTTCCCTCAGCCCTTCCCCGCTCCACTCATGTTCTCTCTCACTTGCTCTGATCTCCCTCTCTCAAATTTTTTAAAAATTTTGCATATGTTCATTTTAGTGGTTTCTTTTATCAAACACTACTCTAATTTTGAGAAATTGTGAATTGATTTACTATTATGACTGTATGACAGTGTGTACTCAGTTTTTCAGCAGAATACAGTCTTTCTAATGATTTAACAGTTCTCCAGTAAATTTTTTTCATAGTTCATAACTACTTACAAGGATATATTTGGATTTAGTTATTTTTTCCCTACTTTGAGACAAAATAATCAGTAATTGATACTATTTTTCTATATATTCAAAATGTTTTTAAAAGATTAAAGTACATACTCACTTGAGTAACAAACAGGTTTAGAATAGCATATGGTAAATACGTTTGTCCTTCAAACTCAAGAATTATACATAAAAAATCTAATCATTTTGAAGTCAAAGACACAATTATTCTTTGCCACTGTAAAAAGCGGTCAATTTATAAATGAGTTTTATTTGATAACTTTACTTGTAATCAATTGCTTGGAAATAAGTGTGAAGCTTCTGATAGAAATGTCATAATAATTCCTTGGCTGGCCTCCAGTGCTTACTTATTAACTAGTTGTGGCAAAATTTCAGCTTCAAATAATGTTCTTCCTAATGGAAAAAGTATTTTAAGTTCTTCCTGCAGTTGCTAGCATACACATCTCTTCCTCCCTTCATTTTTTATGGGGTGTTTTATTTCCTCCCTTCCTTCCTCCCTCCCTCCCCCTCCCCTCCCCTTTCCACCTTCCCCTCCCCTTCCCTCCCCTCCCCCTCCCCCTTCCCCTTCCCTCCGTCCTTCTTTCCCTCCCTCCCTTCCTACCATGGTTTGCTTTGCCTTGCTTTGCTTTGCTTTTTTTTGGATGGATTGGAAAGATACTTCTAGGAAGCATCATCTTCTTAAACTTTGCATAAAAGAATGTATAGTCATTTTCTAGATGGTATGATTCAGTTATGCTAAGATTTTTATTTCCACTGGAGGCAGGGCCTCTGGACTCTTGAGTCCCCATTTCTTTTCTTAAGAAAGGATATTCATGAGTCAAATGTTCATTGGGAATTTCCCAATTTATTGGAAATTCTTAATGTTTATTTTTATAGTGGAATTAGATAGGTGTTTCTCAGTGGAAACACTATTGGTATTTGGGATGTTACAAATCTTTGTGCCTTGTAGTACGTATAGCATTCCTGGCTCCTGCCTCATAATTACCAGTAATGCTTACATAGTCATAATGACAAAATGGTCCCACACTTTTCCAGACTGTCTCTGGCATGGTATCACCCTGAATTGAGAATTACTGAATTAGATCAGCCACTTTCTCACAGTAGCTTTTTCCTGCCTCACAGAATTTTAATTCTTAGATATAGAAAGGTTAATATGGATATGTTTATTGTTTTTCAGCACTACATGCCTATTCACCTTTGTTGCTATTTGTTCTGATTCATTATATAATAATATATGTCATTAATCAACTTAAAATGTTCTATTGTTAAGCCAGTAATTCTCAGATTGCTTAATAGAGCTGCTGACTGTTCTGCAAAAGTATCTTAAGCCACAAAGGAGATGGTATTGGGATAGGAGAGGTGGGCAGAGTTCTCAAGCAGGTGTAATTTTCCTTTTACTTGTTTACAAGCTGTGCTTTCAGACAAGAACTGTTTCTGTCAGAAGTTTTATCATTTTTTCCTCACTCTTAACAGGAATAGATGATTTTAAAAATGAAACATGGCTTATGACAAAAATGTCCAAAGGTTTTTTGACATATAATTTCTAGACTAGTAGGTAGTATGTAGAGTATTAATTGTTCAGAGGAAAGTTAAATTATCTAATAGGTCATATGAACTAAAACAATGAATTTGAAGAGAATTGTTTCCATTATACATAGGTCAGTCAGTCCTTCCTAAACCTACTTATTCATATTTGTTTCCATTGTAAACTTAATAAATTTATTAGTTTATTAATTCAGTAAGGTTTCCATTGTAAACTTTATTAAAACCATGGTGTCTATTGGAATACCCAAGTCATGTAGACTAAGTTTTACATTATAGTATCTTCTTTGTGGCTTGTACTTTTGTTGCACAAAGTGCAACAAAAAATTACCATCTATTTTTTCCCCTAAAAAAGAAATGGTAACTATTTCCTAAATTCAAAACAGTTACTCTTGGTGATTTCTACATTGTGATTAAAGGAATTCATGTTAGGTGTTTAGATTCTGGAGGGATTCCTCATATGTGAGGCTTTTTGTTTTTTTGTTAAGAAATAAATGTAATAGGGGCACCTGGGTGACTCAGTCTGTTAAGTGTCTGCCTTTGGCTCTGGTCATGATCCTGGGGTCCTGGGATTAAGCCCCGAGTCAGGCTCCCTGCTCAGCGGGGAGTCATCTTCTTCCTCTCCCTCCCCTCTGCTTGTGCTCTCTCTCAAATAAATAAATAAAATCTTAAAAAAAAGAAATAGTGTAATAAAATGTATACTATTTAGACAGTGGAATAATTGCTGTCAGTTAATTATAGATCAGAAAGGGGGAAAAGCATCTAAAGATTTACAGATTTTGTGAGAGTGTGTAGACCAATAAAATGAAGTAAGCTTTCAAAAGTAAATGAAGTAAGCTTTTTCCTAGGAAGATTAATTTCTAGAGCTATTTGGCTGATCGTATATCCTATGATTAATCTAGTGACTTACTTTGTCTCTCACAGACACACATACACACACGCGCACACACACACACAGGATACTTTTATGGGTCCACTAGTACTAGTATGCTTTTATTTTTGGGGTTATTAATTATTTTTAAAAAATTATTGGGAAATATGAAGAAAACATCTTACATAAATGACCTGGAATACAACTCTTTGCTCTATGTCTATGTTTTATGCATTTCCTAATAAAGTTTGGAATAATAGGCTTACAGAGGCACAGTTGAGTGTGTAAGTTGCTGAAATAAGACTAATGAGAATACAGATAGCTCAGCATACAAATAGTAAACTTGGATTCAGTGATTAAAAAACCTAGTTTTTAAGTCAAGTCTCAGATCGCCAGGACCAGCTGCAGCACCAGGGAGAGCTCCAGGTATGCTTTTTGTTCTGATGGTGCTATCCTAATGGTTGGGTACATTTTTCCTGTGTACCTTAATTGGTTAAACATGCAAGGTTCCCCTAAGGATAATAGATTTTTCTTTTTCATTTGGTCAGTTTTCACTGTCTTAGGTCAGTAAACAAAGTGCAGCTATTCAGTAATGAGATTAATTTAAATATTATATGGCAGAACTGATTCTGAAAATGAATTCCATAATACTCTGCCTACTTAGATAGTATTTTGGTCTTGAATAATTAACATGATAATATTTACCCCCTCTTCTCTTAGTTTCCAGGGGACTTTTCACCACAAGTCCCAATCTTTTTCCCATTTCAGTCTAAAACTTACTTTCTTAGAATATTCTACTTCTATCCTTTTTTCCTGGGAATATTTATATTCTACTGGGTTTTAAAACCTGGAAGAGTTCTTAGATTATTTTAAGAACATAAGTAAATATTATCTTCTGTAATGATTTAGGAATAAGTCCAGATATTTATAAAGGTACATGTATTTTAGTTTAGGGATATATTACATCTTGTGCGTCATTCATGTACCAGTATCAAAGTTCCATCTAGAACCTTATCCTGTAAAGGATAATTTCTACCCACTATATAGCTACCTCAAGTCTATTCTCAGGCAGTCACTGCTTTCTAGCTAACTACAACACTGCATTGCAGTCTCTAGATGACCCGTTTCATTTGTAATAGATTCTCTGATATCCTCAACTTTTTCTTAGAGCACTCTGTTCTGCTTTCTTCTTGGTCTTCCTTTTCTTCCCTTCTACTCCTTTACCCCCCTCCCATCTTTCATGCTTCCTAAGTCATTTTCTCTCTTCTCTTCCCTTTTCCCTTCTCATCCATTTCCTCTTTGTTTTCCTCGACTTTTTTCCCCTTCTTCCATTCATATCCTTTCTGTTCCTCTTTCTGTCCAATCCACTTCCTGTCTCCCCAGATCTTCTTCCTTCCAGTTAAAACTAAAACCTCTCTTTCTCAGATAACACTGCTACTCCTTGGGTACCATCTAAAGAAATGGCCACATTCTCTTTTTCTAAAAAAGCTATTTTAGTAATTTATTACTTAGCTTAAATTCTGCAATTTGCACTGCTTCCTTCTATACTCTTTTTAGATATCCTTCTATATATTAAGAAAATGAAAACTGCATGTATGATTTGTTTTAAACTACTTTTCCTGCCACTTCAAAATGATCTATATCTTGTTTTCTCCTCACTCTAGACCTGGAAGGGGAATAGCTTCTATACCTGTACTCTCTTTTTTCCATCATAAAATAAAAGCAAAACATACTTTAGATAATTTAGTAAGTATAAATAAATCACAGTTTTTAAATAAAAATTTTTACTTCTAACACTAATTACTCTCAACATTTTGTATATGCTTTAAGACTTTTCTTTGTGTATATTTATGAACTGTATATTTTAAATAAATAAAATTGTCCACTGCATTTTCTAATTTTTTATTAGAGCATCTCAAATAGTCTTATGTTAAGTATTCTTTTGCAACACAGTTTTTATGGACTGTATGGAATTCTCATGCCTAAAACTTAGCGTGCCAGTGCCCAATTGGATAGATTGTCTTTCATCCTTATAAATGGTGATGGACAGCTTTGAATATATCTTTGAATACATTTTTGAATAATATGTTTAGTTAAGGTAATTTGCTAGAGGAAAGATTTCTGAGATAAATGGTACTCACATGTTTAATGCTTTTAATGGATATTGCTGAATTCCCCTCCAGAAAGTACCAGTGTGTATTTCTACTGTGTGTATGAGTTTTTGCTTACCCAAAACTTTGCCAAAATTGGGTGTTATAATTTTTAAACTCCTTTTACATTTCAATTTGCATTTCTCATGTCAAATATTTCTTTTTTAAAATTTCGTTTGCTCATTTTTAAAAATTATAATATTGGTACTATTCATAATGACTTGAAATATTTTAAGATCTAAACCTGCGTGTATGTACATATATGCATGTGTGAGAAATATTTTTCCAGATTATAGTCTGTCATTTATCATTGTGTTACTTTTTGCCTTATTAGAAGTTTTCAAATTTTCATGAGATAAACATTACTCTTAATTTGTGGGTGCTTCCTCTCATGCTGGGCAGTGCCTTCCCCACTCTAATATTACAAATATATTAACTTATGTTTTCTTTTGTGTTTTCTTTAATTTTTAAATTTACATTTAAATCTCTAACTCCTCTGGAAATTAATTTGGTCTGTGTAATAATATGAGGCAAAATTTTTAATTGTTTTCCAATAATGAATTGGTTGTCTCAGAATTAATTATTGAATATGCTATTTGTTTCCCACAGTTATTTGAAATGCTACCTCTTTATATCGGACAATGCTTATCTCCTATTACATTAATTTATTTCTTCATCCCATTTTTAATATTATACCTTTTAATAGATTTGTTATTTGTAATTGGCCTTTTCACTGAAGAAGTAATCAAGAGCACTGTTTTAAAAAAAGAAAATTCAAATCACATAAAGGGTTAGAAAGTTTCTACTATGAAGGTAACCACTATTATAGTCCTTTTATTTTATTTCAGAATACTTCGTTCATATGCAAGTATATAGCTGATATCCTTTTTATTACATAGTGTATAACTTATTTTCACAGCTACATAGTAGCCCATTTTAAGAATTTAAAACAATAGTTTCCTGTTGTTTCAAAATGTAGGTTCTTTTCCAGTCTTTTGTTGTCACAAACTGTAGTAATAGTGTACATCCTTATTCTGTTCTCTGCCAGCATGCAATTTCTAGAATCTAGAGTAGGATAAATTTCTAGAATTGGAATTATTGGGTTGTAAACTGTAATTACTTGCAAACAATATAAATTAGCCCTGCCTAATTTCTGAAGAAAAGGAATTTGTAGGAAGTCAGGAAGAGCAAATCTCTCAACTCCTACTGCTACTACTTTAAATAACCCATTTTTTGTTATCCCCTAAAAATTCAGAGTTGAATTTGGACAAAACTGATTTGTATGTCCATGTTGTAGGTGACACAAAGTAGAGAGAAACCTTTTTTTCACCTTTTTAGCAAGTTCAGTGAGGTCATATTCTGCTTATCACTTTGGGGAGTTCCCCGTTAGTAGGGTTCTTAAATGCTGGGTATCAGCAAGCAAACATTTCCTGTAGTCCTCATTTTTGTCTGCCTAATATCTAAATATAGTCCCTTTTCTCACACATACAATTGATTCAAACAATAAAAACCTAATAAATTGGAATGATTTCTCTTGTGTCTGTAAATGTATTTATTATCCACTCTCCAAGGAGAGACAACCCAATGTTTCATAAGTTATTCCTTCTAGCCGTAAGTTCAGGATCTCTTGGTGATGTTCTGTAGACATCTGTTCTTCAGACTATGATTATATTCCTAAAAATGATAAGTTGGGGGCATACTGCCCAATATATAACCTAAGTATAGTTAGAAATGCTCAAAAAGTAAATTTTTAATATGATAATAGTGAAAAAATATTTTTAATTTTTATTTATTAACATATAAAAAGCTTTGGTGTTTTAAAAGCATATTTATTAATTTTATTGTTTATTTGTCTCCCCCATGAGAATGTTAGTCTCATTTGGATGAGGACATTTGTTTGCTTTGTTTACTTAGTATATTCCAAGCATCTGGAGCAGTGCCTAGCATGTAGTAAATGCTTAGTAAATATTTGCTTAATGAATGACTGAATACTATTTTAATAAGAGCAGTAAACCCCAATTTTTTTTAATGTCAGTTTAATAGTTTGTCATATATTGATTCAAAAGTCTGTTTCTATATTCAGTTTATTTTGATACTTTTCCATAGTGGAGGAAGTATACATGGATGAAAATAGAACAAATACATCATTGTGTACATTTAATAAAGCAATAAATTATGATCCTCCTTTTTAAAAAATTCCATCTGTCAGTTATGCATTATTTTTCTGTTGAAACTTATTTAACATTTTTCCATCTTGCCTGAAATCAGCTTTTCTTCAAATTCTGGGACACTGTCACAGTTTTACACATTTTATATAAGGATTCAAATCAATTTCTGGGCAAGTAAGGATAATGATACGTAAGGATATATCCAACTCTGTCCATAAATCTTCCAAAATCAGTAAAGATCAAGAAGAACACCTAAAACTGTACAAAATCCATACCCTCAACAAAGCTAGAAGACTGAATGCTACAAACTTCAAGTTTCCTGTAAGTGGAAAAATAAATACCAGATCTCAGCAGAGATATTTTTCTCCCCTGACACAAGCATTTGTGGAGAAAAAAGGCAGTTCTGAAAAACTGTGGAGGGAACTGGTATTGCTCTAAAATCACCATCAGAAAGAGAAACCACACCTTAAGTAATAGAGTCCTAGTAGATCAGAGCACTGACTATAGGTCTTTGGGCTTAATATAATGTACGTGATTTGAGGTGACAGTCTTTGAAAAGTATTTTTTCTGGGGGAAAAGAAAGTTAAAGAAAGAGGAAAGCACCCTTTGGATATTGGATAGTGAAGGAAAAAAGAAGCAAAAAGGAGGAATATAAGGTCCTGCAAGATAAAATAGAAACCCCTTTCTCCAAAATGGAGGATGCACAAATACCTTCCTTTCAACATCACCACTAGGAAAAAAAATCATCCATTAAAGAAACCATACTTTGGTACACTAACAAAAGTGCTCGCTTCGGCAGCACATATACTAAAATTGGTACACTAACAAAAGAGAAGTTCTTGAAATAGGAATCTTGTGAACCACTTCAAAGTCATAATAGGTGAAAGTCTCATAAATCTATGGAAAGCCACCACTGTAAGAAAACCTAAGAATCGAAATATCTCCGTAGATGAACACCCTTGTGTCCAAGAAAGAAAACAACCACACAGTGGAAGAAAACTGTAACACAGCTCTCCAGACTGGCTGAAATACCCTTGAACAAACATTTACAGATATGAAAAACCAACTAGAACCATAAATTTAAAAACAAAGGGACAGAAAAGAAATTATCCCCTGCCCCAAATCCGTAAAATCACAAAGAAACCTAGGAAGAAATGGGAGGAGAGTTGGTTGAACCCAAGAAAGATATGGAAGAAAAAAAAAATCATCTTAGAAATGAATTCTAAATTCCAAGATGCCCCAAAAAGAATGAACTCAACTGGGAATTTAATAAAGGATATTGAAAGTGAGAAACATAATCATGAAAAGGAAAATGAATTAAGGAAGTAAAACAGGTAAAAAAGAAAGCGGTTGTAATGGAAATGAGACAAAAAGAGATTCAACACATATGTATAATTGAATTAGAAAAACTAAACAGTGGGAACAAATAATATTTAAATCTGTAATGTAAAAAAAAAAATTTCCAGAAATAGAAGACTCTATGGTCCTTTCAATGTTGAAAGGACCATAGAGTACCTGGGAAACTTGATAGTACATAGTCAGTTTTGAGTCATATTTTGTAAAAGTGTTAGACTTGAAAGATAAACAAACTTTGAGAACCTCCAGGTAAACAAACAAAACAACCAATAGGGCAAGAGAATTAAACTGGCATGCACTTCTTAATAGAAACATACAAAGCAGAGTACCAACGGAGCAGTGTTTTCAAGAAACTACAGGGAAACAGGTGAACCAAAAATTTTACGTGAAGCCAAGGTGTTCTTACATGGGAAAGGTGTGTACAGCACTCAGGGTTGTTATCATTTCCTTATTTTTGACTGGGGCTCTTAGAGCATTTAATAGCATGGCTTTGATGAAACAGTGGAGGGCTCCCAACAGCATGTAGCACACTGCCATCCCAACAGACTGGGTTGAGCTGCTAAAGATGACAGTCAGGGCTTCATTAAGAAATCTTAATGAAAAAAAAAATAGAAGGAACGAAGAAAAAAATAAATAAATCTTGGTCATTAAATTGATTTTACATATTTTTTATCTTCTAGGAGTTTGTCGCAGAACTTTAAAACCAACCATTTCCTTCCAAATATGTTTTCTTTTTAATAGTTATTAAGACATTCATAATTAGCACAGTACATTTGATTGCAGACAAATTTATGGGAATTTTAGCCTATAAATCTCTAGAATTCTGTGAAATTTAACATTAGTTGAGGTAGCTCTTCAATTATATTTAGAAGTGTTGTGAATATGTAATGTATTTTTAGTTTAGGTAATCTCCCAAAATATAAGAAGTCCTAGTTACTTATCAGTGAGTTTGAATTGATAAAATGTTGAAAATGTTAAATGTTTGATTTTATATGACAAGTTTATTAAATGTATTTTTGTGGAAACAACAAAAAAAAAAGCCAAGCTGTTTTTTAAACATCAAGAATAGAAAAATATTTTAAACATGTATGACTCAACAGGATACTACACACATGAATCTTTCTTGAGGAATCCACTAGAGGATGGGCTTTGTCCAACTAAGAGTTGAGTAGGAAAACATTTGCAGAAGAATCCATGGTTATTATTAAGTATATTATAATTATAGATCTAAGACTGAAACATAGGTGACAACAAAGGTGAAAGAATAATATGTAAATCCTATGTATTCTTACAAAGGAGAAATAATGCAACTCTAAAGGAGGAGGTAAGGAGGAAAGTAGGAAAAGCTTATTGATTGTTGTAAAAGCAATAGTTGGGAATGAGAAGATACTATTGAAAGTTGATATATTGGTGATAATAAGAAAATGACATTAAAGCATGTAAATATGTAAATACAAAGGTAACCAATGGAACAAAAACAAAGACCTTCCTAAATGCCAACAGCAATTTAAAAACAAAAGAACAAAGAAAACACATACATAAATTACCTTTATTCACGGCTTCAGCTATAACCCACAAATTTAGTTTTCTTTTTTTTATAAATTTAGTTTTCATACTGAAAATACATTCATAGATAGTTAATAAAAATAGGTAAATAATAAATGTTTAAAATTAATAAAATCAAGAATGCGGAAGAATAAACCTAAAATGGAATACAAACAGAAGCAAATGAACCTGTGTTTCAAATGATACTGATCTAAGGTCAAAAGGAACTGTAAAAATTATTTTGAATTCTAGGTTTGTTTGCTATAGGATTGAGGAAATGTGCAATTTTATTGGGAAAAACATTAGATTTCTCACTATCAGAGAAGAAAGTTAAAAATATGAAAGGGGAGAACTCTTGTGTTGAATTGGCAGTAGAGGTATAAGTATGATCTCATCCTTTTATAGAGATACAAAAATGGATTTATATACATACTAATAAATACACTGAAAGGGCCTGGAAGAAAGATACCTCTGTAAGCAGTGAGCATACCTAGTGTCCAGATACTGGTTTCTAAATACCATTCCCCATTAAAAAGAAGCAGTGTTCTTTGGAGAAAAGGGTGATGCTAGTATAGAAGCAGGGAAAATACAAAAGCCTGTTATGTTTTATGCTGTAAAGCAAGAAACTGCTCAAAAAATGATAGGGACGCATCAAAAGATAGAGGAGCTGACTTGAAAGGGCTCCCACTGGCCAAAGCTGGGATACTTTGAGCATTAGAATAAATAATGATAGGAATATAATGTTTATGAAATAATCCATGATGTTATAAATAAATGAATAAATGAGAGGATGGAAAGAGTTCACTTATAGTAGAATGAATGCCAACTAATAAATGTGGAAGGCATAATGGAGTTAAAAATCACCATTACAGTAATAATCTGATTCAGGCAAGAATCCTCAATGGATGCCAGAACTAGTGGGTGAAAGTTTGATAAGGAACAGATTATTTACATAGCTTCAGAGTGTTCTCCCTTAAGTTACTTATTAATTTCCGAAAGGAAAAGACTAACTGCCTAGTGATTTAACCTAGTAATTCCAAGTTTACAAAGTAATTGAAGTTAACAACACCATCAATGGGACATGATATACCTCCTTATAATATGCACTAGGATACATATTTATTTCTGTGGTATTCCTGCCAAAGATGCATTCTCTGTATCTAATTTAATTATAAAGAAACCTCAAACAAACCTAAATTGATGGACTTTCTACAAAGTAACTGCCCTGTACTCTTGAAAAAAGTCAAGCTTGTTAAAAATAAGGAGCAATAACTTAATTTTAAATGGTTCAGGAAAAACTCTTGGGGGGAGGGTTGCAGTGCTGTGGGTGTGTGCATGTGTGGACAGAGGGAGGAAGAGAGATTGAGAAATGCTAATATGATAAAGCAAATAAACAGCATATAAACAATTGGTATATCTGGATTGAGGATATAAGAGTTCTGTAGTATTTTTATGACTGTCAAGTATGGAATTATATCAATATAAAAGTTGTCTTGAAGGGTTCAAAGCCCACAGAGTTTGGTGGAGGTTTTTTTAATAGTTTTGGAAAATTCTTTTTCCTACTGCAGTGTAGCTACGGAAGTTTTAATGTATGACACATGCACAATATTTTCAACAAGATCATATCATGGAAGGAAAATAGTTTTTAAAAACATCCTTTTGGAGCACCTGGGTGGCTCAGTCGGTTAAGCATCCAACTCTTGGTGTCGGCTCAGGTCATGATCTGAAGGTTGTGGGATCAAGCCCTGCGGCAGGCTCTCTGCTCAGCCAGGCGTCTGCTTGAGATTCTCCACCTCTGCCTTTCTCCCCACATGTGAGCACATGCTCTCTCTCTCTCCCTCTCAAATAAGTAAAATCTTTTTAAAAAAATAAAATAAAAAATAAAAAGCATCCTTTTTAAGAAAATGCTCTCCATAGCATGAGTTTCTTTTTTAAAGTAATTACTCTCTATTCATTGTTAAAATTTTTCTTTTACTTTAAAGGGTTGATTAGGTGTCTTTGTTTTGTTTTGTTTCTAAATTATCTGTTAGGTAAGATAACTGCTCATCACCTAATGCTATCATGAGAAAAGTCAGCAAATTTGGGACTTTTTAAAAAGTGAAGTGTATAACTCTCAAGATTGGCAGCACTTTTAAGTACTCTTCACTAAGATATCCGTTTAACCTCTCTGGTACAAAATATTTTTCCTAATCACTTCATATCTCATGAAATATGTTTGAAGACTTTCTGTATTTCAAAGACCTTGTTTTTATATAATTGACCCCATTGAAATCATCCTGAAGCATATTTGGCACTTCTGACTTCAGCTTCTTTGCTGCATTATCCTGCCTATAAATGATACAATAAATGCTTTTTACAGGTCTTATAATCTTCCCTTTTTCCCTTCCCTTTGCCTGCTTTCTCTTTCATCTTCCTCAGTCCCCCCCCCCCCCCACTTCTACTTCCCTTTCCCAGTTAAAGCAGCTGCTTCTTCATTTTGGCTTTAAGTAGAATTAACATGTTTTCCTGAAATTCTTTTTTTTCTAAAATCATTTGCTTTTGAGAATATATCCTCTCTGGTACAGTTTTCCTTTAATGACTCACCAAAAAGTAGTTCTTTGTGAATTTCATTTTTGAAAGAGAATCTAGGAAATACTTATAAGCTCAGATATGTTAGAAACATCTGTACTTGAATTCAGCTATATAGAAAACCTCCCACGCAATATAATTTGCTCTAATCCTTGTTTTTTCAACTCCTCAGTAGTGTTTTCTTACCATTTCCCAACAGTATTTCTTTTGTTGACATATTTTCCATGTATTAATTTAGCCATTTTTATCATGAGAAAATGAAGATATGTTTCCCCAGTGATAGGGATTTTGGCCATTGAAAGGCGCTTGTAAATATTTATCAGTACACTTGCTTGAAATAATATTTATTTTTAAATTTTAAAAAGTTTTAAGTTTCAATGACTTGAAAAATATTACTGAGAACAATGTAGAGGCTTGTCTTCAAATTCTGGAGTTTTAAACATCTTGGAAATCGTCAGTAACATAAAAAGTGTAACATTAACCTAGGACAAGGTTCATCATCAGTGTTAATCCACATTAAGGTAATGTTTTGATAATTTAGAAATTTTTTGGCCTACTTTTATATCTGATCAAATTGCCATTGTTTTTACTTGATAGTATTGTTGACAATACAGTGAGCTCGTATTGGAAGTATCAGCTTTGCTTTTTTCTTGTTTTATTTTGCTGCATTATTCAAACTGGCTTCTTTGAAGAAATCTATTTAATCTTATCTTTTTTGTGAGAGATAGTTTAATTAAAATTAGATAATACTATCTTTAAATCCCCTAAACCTGGATATACATAAACATTATTAGCACCTAATGATTAAGGTTCCACTGGTCAAAGACTAATAATGAATGAATGAGGATTCCACTCTTAGCTCCTCCACATTGGCTAACATCAGATGAGTAACATAAGGACTGTTAATGGAGCGAGGGAGGGAGGAGGTAGTGTGGATCCATAAATTAAATAAATATCTTTCCCTATTGGAAAATTTTGTTTATGTGCCCCATTCTGAAGGGTACTCTTCTACAGAAGCAGGTACCCTAGGTCAAGATGAGGTATAATATTCTGAGAAAGCCTGTATTGATAAAGGAGGTAGATTGGAAATTCTTTGTTGTGTATGGTATAACCAAAGGGGCCATATGAGAATCCAAAAGCAGCAGTATTCTAGAATTCATTAATTAATTTTTTTTCAATGAAGCATGGATGCTTCATTTTATTAAATAACCTTTGGCATCCTTTGTTTAGATACCATTTTTTCTTGATCTGTGAGTTTAGTGTTATAAAATTTTTATTACTGGATTTCTGTAACAAAATCTTATTTTGAGTGTGTGTTTAATGTATATTAATAGATGGCTTTTTCCACTATTTATATATGTAGTCTTTTTTTACCTGTAGTTTTTATAAAGTTTGTCAGATTTTGCTAGATTACAGTTTTCAGGGAGCTTCTAATCTTTTTCTATAATTGGAAACACTTTATATAGCAATGGAAATACTTGTTTTATTTGAAAGTTTGAAATAACACTTTTTTTCCTGATGTTTAAAAATTTTTTTAAATTGTGAAATACACAAAAAAGCTTAATATATGCAGGTTTATCTACACCAAAACAACAACAACAACAACAAAACTACTAATAACTTTGAAGCTGCTTGTGTTTCTTTCTTAATTGCATTTCTCTTTTAAAGGATAAACCCTAACTTATTTTCTAAGTGATAATAGTTATATGGCTTTTCTTTGTGGTTTTAGCACTCATCTATTGCTAAATAATATATTTGAAGTTTTTTCCTTGTTTATGACTTTTATATAAGTGGAATCATAATGTAACCTTTGGAATGATTTTTTTTTAACAATTGGTTATTGATGGCCATTTGAATCAATCCATGTTGGTTTACTAATTTTCACTGCTTTATAATATTTCATTGCATGAATGTGCCACAGTGTTTTTATTTATACTATCATTAATGAATATTTGGATTGTTTCCAGTTTTTATTGGGCTATATGCCTAAGAATGTAATTGGCTGCATTAGAGGGTGATCTTTCTTTTCTCCTTTTCTCTGCATATTATATACATTAAAACTTTTATTTCCCTATAGTGGTTTGGAAAGTAATTAGTCTGATTTTAATTATGCTGTTAAACACTTGGAAAAAATTAGAAACACAGCTAATAACATATTTTCCTTAATTTTAACAGTGAAAATTAACCCATTTTGTTCAGTCTTTCAGTATAAGCAACGTTTTAATTCTTCCTACCTTCTACTTCTTTCTCAAAGTTCTTTCTCTTCTTTCTTTCTTTCTTTCTTTCTTTCTTTCTTTCTTTCTTTCTTTCTTTCTACTACTTTTTTAAATTTCTTGAACTTCATATCAGGAGTACTGTTTTTCAAATTATTTTAATAGTTTTACATTTTTTATGTTCTCCTTTTGTAACCAATGGCATTTGTATTCTCTTTGGTAATATAATAGTTATGATTGAGACTAATGTTTTAAATATTTTCTGTATATGTTATCAGTCAGCTGTATTGCTATTTAACCATTTCTTAATTTTGATTCATCTATCCATTAGAGTATAGTTGACCCTTGGACAACATGATTTGAGCTGCACAGGTCCACTTTTATGTGTATCTTTTGTATAGTACACTATTATAAATGTGTTTTCTCTTATGATTTTCATAATAGTATTTTCTTTTCTCTAGCTTATGTTATTGTGAGAATATAGTATATAACATATATACAAAATGTGTCAATCTACTGTTATTGGTGAGGCTTCTGGTCAACAGGCCGTTAGTAATTAAGTTTTTGGGAATTCAGAAGTTATATGCAGATTTTTGACTGTGTGGAAATCAGTGCCCCTAACCCCTGTGTTTGTTGTTCACAGGTCAGTTGTACTTACTTGAGTGGTATTTTTTTTCCCAGAGGGCTATATTGCTTTATTCTGAGTCTTTACATATCTGAAAATGAATTTCTGTTGTCTTAGTTGAGCAACATGATTAGGTAGGGATTTCTTGTGAAATAACTTTCCTCCTCAAAATTCTAATATTTGCTCATTATCTTCTAGCTATTAATTTTGAAGAGAAGTCAAAGTCTAGTCCAACTGTTCTTTGTAACTTTTGGGGAGTTGCAGTGGTTCTGAAAACTTTTAGGAATCTTTATCTTTGAAGATTAAATCTTTTGTCAGGATATATCTGACTGTTTTTCCCTTTTCATTAATTTTTGCCTGGTGACCCATGTACCCTGACACCCCAGCTCCAGAGAGCTCTTTGATGTAAACATTACACATTCTAGCTAAAGTAATTCTTTTATTATGTCAATGATTATCACTTCCATTCCATTTTTTCTGTTCTTTCCTTCAGGACCATCAGGTGTGGGGTTTTTTTTTTGTTTTTTGATTTATGTTTGATCTCCTGTTTATCATATATATCTCATTTTTATCTATCAGTTTCATTAGTTCTTTTCTTTTTCCACGTGGAACAGTTTCTCAAGCTTGCCTTCTTCATTACCCAGTTTATTTTCTACATTGTCATATCTATTTTTTCATGTCCTCCTTTTGGGAGCATAATCCTGGGGAAAAAAACTTCATTACTTTTATAGTTTCCAAGCCACCACATTTGATTTTGTACCTGCTGTGTTCATAGAGCACATCAATAGAGATCCAGTTACCTGATAACACTTGATGACAGTCTTTCCATGCTGGTGCTTTTCATAGGTACCCCACACCCCTGGTGTCTTTGAGTTCATTTTGACAAAGAAGCTGTAAGGTGAAATTTATTTTTTTTAATTTTTTATTTAAATTCAATTTAATTAATATATAGTGTATTATTAGTTTCGGAGATAGAATTTGGTGATTTATCAGTTGCATATAACACCCAGAGCTCATTATATCAGGTGCCCTCCTTAATGCCCATCATCCAGCTACCCCATCCCTCCACCCACCTCCGCTCCAGCAACCCTCAGTTTGTTTCCTATGATTAAGAGTCTCTTATGGTTTGTCCCCCTCTCAGATTTAATCTTATTTTTCCCTCCCTTCCCCTATGGTCCTCTGTTGTGTTTCTTAAATTCCACATATGAGTGAAATCATATGGTATTTGTCTTTCTCTGACTGACTTATGTCGCTTAGCATAATACCCTCTAGTTTTCACGCCATCGCAAATGGCACAAGTTCATTCTTTTTGATGGCTGAGTAATATTCCATTGCATATATATACACCACATCTTCTTTATCCATTCATCTGTCAATGGACATCTGGGCTCTTTCCATATT
The DNA here is from genome assembly GCF_003265705.2 of Callorhinus ursinus. Taxonomy (NCBI): domain Eukaryota; kingdom Metazoa; phylum Chordata; class Mammalia; order Carnivora; family Otariidae; genus Callorhinus; species Callorhinus ursinus. The sequence continues at coordinate 8,381,892 of NW_027397106.1, read as the reverse complement.
TTGGCTATTGTGGACATTGCTGCTCTAAATATTGGGGTTCATGTGCCCTATAAGGTGAAATTTATAAAGAACTTTATCTCCCTGCATAATCACTGAGCTCAACTCAACTTTCTGTAAGTTCTTTTTTCAAATAATTGACACTCTCTGGATCCCATTATCAGACATGTCCTCACTTTCTATTCATCCCTTAGTGGCTGAAGGAAATCCAAATTGAACTTTCCTATATATGTTTTCGGGCCTAGGATCTCCTCCACTTTTCACTAGATCACATTACTCTCTCAAGAAGTGTTTTGCAGTTTAGTCTTGTGGATCCTTGAAGTTTCTTTTAATGGACGAGAAATTCTAAAAGTTTTTAACTTAGAAATAATGCTGTATTCCTCTATTTTTATTCTTCAAGTGTCACTGCAATTAGATTTAAGGGAAGAGATGAATATGGGTCCTTGAACTATCATCTTTAACTAAAAACATTTCAAAAAGTTGTTATATAGAAGTGTTCCAATCATATACATTTGATTTTTCCCTTGATCCAAGAATAATCAAGAGTTTTCTTAAATGTTGTTGTTAATGTCGTTTTTAATTTCCAAGAATTCTACCAGAATATTTACAGTTGAAATTAAATGATATCTGGGAATTACTTTAAAATAATCTGAGAGGATTGTGAAGATAATTGTATATGGGTTTGGAATTTTACATCATGAAAGTTGTTTTTAATTTTCCAAGAGTTTAATTTCTTTCTTAGAAAAAAACTTTCTTTGAATTGCATTGTGGTTAGAGAATGTGCCCTATATAATATTTAATCTTAAATTTATTATGGTGTTCTGTGTGAATTGATATATGATCAGTTTTATAATTTCCATGGAGTTTTGAAAAGAAAATCATTGTATGTCTAATAAATCAATCTTATTGGTGATTATACTCAAATTGTCTACAACCTAATTTTTTTGTGTACTTAATCTGCCAGATATTGTAAGAGGTTAAATTTTCCCATATTCATAATAATACTACGCATATTACTTGATGCTATTTTAAATGGACTCAACCATTTCTGCATTATATTTGTATGGGTCACATTTATTAAGATTTTTAATTAAACTGTACCATTTAAAATAATTTCTATATTATATGCCAACTTTTCATATTTGCCTTCCTCTAAGTCTGTAACCTGTGACATAGAATCTACCATAAAGTAAGTTAAGGCCAAGTTGAAGAAAAGGAAGATAAAATTCATCCCACTTGAATCTGTTCCTATCTGGATTCCAGTATTTTGCCAGTCTGGAGTTAAATATGTAATGTACTAGGCAGATTACTGTAAGAGCTCAGTAAATACTTGCTTAATTAATACATTAACTATTCAAAGTGATGTCATTGACTTTGACAAGAGAGTGAAATGTACAGTCTAGCATTTATAATTTAATGAGTGAACACAGAATATCTCTCACTGTATAAGCTGAAGGTCATGATAGAGAATTATATCAGAAAACTTAGACTCTGAAATGTAACTCTGTATTTTAGCTGCTTTCTCTTATCTATTATTACTTTTTAGTTTTTAGAAGTATATAATTCCTTGAAAAGCCAAATACTTTGTGCTTGTTTATTGAGAGAGATGCGAGATCAAAACCTTAGCTGAACTAAGGAATTTTGAGTCTTGGTTAGAAATATTTAATCATGACAGAACAAGTACTGGTCCTCAAACCAGGAACATAAAAATTTCAAGAATCATAACAATTTGCCTAAACCACAGATTTTGGAGGAGTGAAATTAAATAAAGAATCTGTTTAGAGGAATAAGGGTAGAATGTGTCAAGGAACCAGAGGTCATTTTTAATATTTTAAGAAAATTTGAATTATAAAGGGTTTCATGTATATAATACACTGTTTATTAGGAGTATATAGTGCTTGTGTTGTTGTCAAGCACTCTATATTGCTTGCACTCCATTTTGGGTATTTGGGAGGGAAAAATCATATTTATGGTCCTTCACTAGTAATATTGTTTTCTGTCCCAGCTGTAATAAAAAACAAATTTCAAATCTGCTGTGCTTAATTATGACTAACAAATTTATAGAAAGTATCTTAAACATATTACTAATTGAAGATTTTTATTATAAAATTCTGTATCTTCATTGTTTTGACTATATTTCGATAAAAATTATTTAATAAAGAGATTATTTATCTTTAGTTTTTTTTTTAACCATTCCACAATGAGTTCAGTCAATTCCGAAAGACTACTCTCTAAATACCTCTGTCAATACTATTGCCTGAGTGATGTAGATAATCCCTCATTTGCAGAAAATACGTCATGTAATTTTTGAGCAGCTGTTTGTGTCTAAAGTTATATATGCTCTTCTTTTAATGATATCTGCATTAGAAATCCAAAAAGAACTTGATTTCTTTACCTATTTAAGTCCATTGTCGGTCTGTCCTGGAGAAAGATGGCTTTTTTTAAATCATCCTTTTGTTGTTTTATGTTTTCAGACTATAAATCTTTCTGCTGGGGAGCATCCCCAGGATCAGGGTGAAATGTGTGCAGCTGTGTACTCTCCTCAATGCTCAAGGGTTATATCTGCACATGTGTGTCTGCTGTAGTATGCTGAATCTCCAACAGTAAAGATAAGTGTTGGATTCATTAGCTATCAAACTGCCAGCTAGGAAAGAGTTCCTTGCTCAAATTGAGTTTATATGGAGAACTTAGAAGGAATGGAAAGGGACAGTTCAGTTCCTTTCCAGTCTCAAAGATGTGAATTACTGTGCCTTGTAAAACTGAAAGGGGAAAATAAGGAATGGTAACAATTTTCCATGTCATTAGTTTTTTATTTGTAAAATTATAGTTTCCACTTATCCCGCCTTGAAAGTTAAAGTTTGGTACTCAAAATAATACTTCAGTAATCATCATAATTCTTCATTGATAATCCCCCTTTCTCATCTCAGCTGTCTGTAACTAAAAAGCAAAGGGGTGGGTAGCTGTAGGACTTTGGAAATAGCTACTAATGGACTTAGTTCCTGCTTGGATCAGGAATGGTAAAAGGGGTGATCTGTAAAATAATCACATCTAGAACTTTTCTATGGTAAATATAAGTCATTGTATTAATCAGCTCAACTTCTGATTTGTGAAGTACAGTAACAAGTTTGTCAGCTGCCGTGTTGTATTTGACAGGGGTCTGACCCGTTGTTTCACTATTTTAAAAGTTTAGCTGGGAATCTTGTTATAAACTGGTAGGTGATGATAGATTGAGAATTTGGAAATTTAATTGTAATTGATGTCAAGAGGATTAATCAGGGACATCTGGGTGACTCAGTCATTTTGAGCGTCCAACTCTTGGTTTTGGCTCAGGTCATGTCCTCATGGGTGGTGGGGATCCAGCCAGCCAGGGGCTCTGCACTCAGCGCTCAACGAGGAGTCCGCTTGTACATTCTGTCCCTCCCTCTGTCCCTCCCTGTACTCTGCTTGCGCACTCTCTCTGTCTCTCTCTCTCTCTCTCAAATAAATAAATAAATAAATCTTAAAAAAAAAAAAGAAGAAGAAGATGATGATGATTAGGGGTGCCTGGGTGGCTCAGTCAGTTAAGCTTCTGCCTTCTGCTCAGGTCATGGGGTCAAACCCACCTCAGACTTCCTGCTCAGCATGGAGTCTGCTTCTCCCTCTCCCCATTCATGTGCGCACTCTCTCGCCATCTCTCTCTTTCTCTCTCTGAAATAAATAAAATTTTTAAAAAAATAATAAAAAAAAGGAGGACTAATCATATCCAGTAATGCTAATACAATAGGGGAAACAGGAACTATCTTATAAATTAGTTAAAATGTATTAGGCCGTCACTTTTGGATGGGAATTTATGTAGAATTAGCATACCATTTCCAATGTCCAGAGAAAATATTCAGACAAGTGCACAGATTAAGTTTATTGCTGCTGCATGATTTGTAATAGCAAAAAGCAAACCTTAAAGTAGTTAAATGTACACTAGAGATCTAGTTAATTTATGATGTCTGAATAGGATCAAATATTATATAGCTGTTAAGAAAAACAGGCAGTACTAACATATTGACATACTTAGATCTCTAAAATATATTGTTAAATAAAATTAGGCACAGAAAATATATGTATTCCAGTATGCACGTGAGCTTGGTGAGTGGTTATCTCTGGTGAGTGAGACTGGGGGTTAAGGGTGGACCACGGGTTAGAGAATCTTCTCATTTTCGCTTGGCTTTTAAATGACTGATAGGGACGCCTGGGTGGCTCAGTCGTTAAGTGTCTGCCTTCGGCTCAGGTCATGATCCCAGGGTCCTGGGATCGAGCCCCGCATCGGGCTCTCTGCTCGGCGGAGGGCCTACTTCTCCCTCTCCCACTCCGCCTGCTTGTGTTCCCTCTCTTGCTGTGTCTCTTTCTGTCAAATAAATAAAATCTTTTTAAAAAAAATGTGTATAATTTTTAATCAATCAAATGATTTCCCATTCATGTACATGTGTTTGTCCTTTGATATTACCTACTTTTGTATGTTTGAGTAGTGGTGTGTTCTTTTCTGAAAATATAAAACACTTAGAGCATTGCATTGAGTCTGTCTGCAGTATCACTGTTGAAGTGACTTTCACTAATATAAGAGGCTTGTGGTATTTTATTTTTTTTTTTAAATTTAGGGCCTCTGGAGAAAGAAAACATACATGTGTTAGGAGTTAAAAAATAAGATGTAAATCTGTTTGTAAAACTCTGCTGTGTTGTTTTTCTATTTCAGTTACCTAGAAAAGTACGAGAAAGTTCATCATTTTGGGGAGGATGATGATGAGGTACCACCAGGCAATCCAAAGCCACAGCTTCCTATTGGTGCAATTCCATCTTCCTACAATTACCAGCAACACAGTGTGTCAGGTAAATATCATTGGAGATTGTCCGGCTTTGAACTAGGAAAATAGACGTCATCCAATGAATTAATCCTTTACTTTGCACATGCAACTTTCAAAGATCTAATTGGTATCAGGGCCCTTTCTGTAATAGGCTGTATAAGATTTTTAGTTGCAGGAATTTTCAGAGTTACAAATACCTATACTTTCAAGTGAAGTTTTTTCCTTAATTTTTTAACTAGTGGTCAGTTTAATTTGAATAGTCACTAAAATGAGAAGAAGGAGATCGTGTAGGATTAGGGAGGTGAAGAATACTCAGAGAGCATCTACTGGATTTTCTACAATGCTGGAATTTCCAGCATCAGAATCCCTCAGAAATATTTCTATTTGAGTATTTTTTTCTATGGTACCAAGGATAAGATTTTTCTTTTTCATTTAAGTCATTCCTATAACAGTTATAGAGGAGTCTGCAGCTAAAAAGAGCAGGACTCAAACTGAAAATAATTAGGTTGAGAGTTTAATAAGAAGGTTGTTGAGGCAGTCAGTAGGGGTTCCTCTGTTTAGTAGCTTTGAGTGTTGGGACTGTGATGACTAGGAAGAGGGCTCTGAAAAGACAAGCCTCTCTTTTCTTCATTCACCAACATTTGGCCTAAAAAAGAGGAGGTGCTTCTTTTTCAAAGGTATTTTCTTGATAAAATTTATAATTTTCTAGATATTTATTATTCTTCATTGGTGTTAGTCCCAGTCTCTTACAGATAATCAGTCATTAGATTTAAGCTTTCTCATTGTGTCAGTTTCACTAATTTTATTTTCCATTATCTATTTTCAAAGTTTCTTTCATGTTGAATTTGACTCCGTATTTCTTCCTCAATCTGTAATAACTCCTAGAATCTGATCATTGCTAGAAGAGGCTTCATCATCTGATGCTTTTGTATACTGGGGGTGGGAGTAGGTGGTGATGAGTACAAACCAAACCTCACTTTATTTTTAATGAGAAGTTAATTACCTCAAGAACCAAGATTAAAGGAGAACATTTTAAGTCACCAAGTAGAAAATCTTGCTAATAATTTAAGCTGATAAAATAAAATGGGATGACTTGTTAGGTGATACACTCTCTATTCCTAAAAAGGGCTAAGGACCATTATTGAATTCAAGGATATTATACAGGGTATTCCTGCATTGAATGAGACATTATACTAATGACCTTTAAGACCATTTTCAACTTTATGACCCTGTGTTTTTCCTATATTACAGTAATAACAGAACTGTTCATTCTTGTAGCTTAATAGAGTTTGGTGTCTGCTATTAGAGCTCCCCAAGTTGACCCATTTCTACTTTTGATCTTCTTTAAAATGAAATTTTTTCTGGATATTTTTTTCTTTTCTTTCCTCCCCTAATTAAACTGATTACCTCAAGAAAAAAGATGTGAAATAATTCTGCTATTTCAGAAGCCTAATAAAAGTCATTGATAGAGTTATTATACAAGTTAAGGGAATGACAGAATTGCTTAACTTGGTGTTAGAATAACTCCTTTCTGATATACTGTAATGTATGTGTCTTTTTAAAAGGAGAATCTGAGCAGTTATGCAATGTGTAGCATGTTTAACAAAATCAGGATTGGGGGCTAATGAAAGGAAAGAAAGAAGGAATTGCTAGGGATCATCAGACTAATACATCTAATTCAAACTGAAAAGAGGTAGTATTGTAGGGCAGCATTTATGAATTTGAAGGTGCTTTTTTTTAGGTGGAAGCATAGCAACATTATGACAGTGTTCTGAAAAATAATACGATTATCAGTATACAAAAATCCTTTATTAAGATGCTTTTCAGTTGTCATTAAGGTAAATAGAGTAAGCTTCATAGCTGTCAATTTGTGTATGTGTGTGTATTTTAAATAATCACCAAATTAGAATTACATAGTGGTAGATTAAGAGCCTTTAGGAAATTTTAATTAGAAACTATAGAAGATTTGTGATTCATCTTTGGTCATACAGCCTTACTTTCTTTGTAGGTTTGGACAAATGTATTTGGATCAATGTATTTATCTAGAGACATTTGTATTATTGATATTAAGAAAAACTATTTTAAAACAATATTTTGAAATAATATATTTCGATTGACAGTAGCTCTAGGACATTTGGCATGGAGTGCAATTTTACTTGTTATAATGTACATTGATAGAATATGGGACCAGATTTTCCTTAAAGATACTTACTCTGGCTTTAAGTGGCAAAACATATTGAGCAGATTTTGCCTGTAGTTTGTTTTAGGATTATTAAACACTAATATTATTACTAGCATCAATATATGACAGTATTGTCATTTATTTGCGTAGTTTTCCATATTTTTCCTTACCATAAAAACCTAATCCTTTCTTTGCTTTCCTTCTTTCTCTGTTTTGTTGTTGTTGTTGGTATTGATTTGGATGCAGTCAGTTCTGCATAATTATAGGGAGATTATTAAGGAATTTTTTGTTCTCACATTTTAAAATTAAAATAAAAAACTAATTTTTAAGTTAAAATAAAAATTAAAAACTTATATGCAGTATATTTGGTAGAAAAATTGTGAAAGGCAAAGTTGACAAGTGACAGCTCATTGAAATTGTAGAATTTCTGAGCTAGCAAGGATATTAGTGATCATTAAACCAGTCTAATCTGTTTGGTAAAGCACTCTGTCCATTTTCAGTTTTGGTGCTTAAATTTGGAAAAGTTTTATACAGGAAGTTGTTTTTTTATTTTATCGGTTTTATTTAGGCAAAGATTTTCCTTTAGATCCTCCATATTCTAACAGACAGACTATGATAATCACTGCCAGTAATAGAAAGAGTGTATACAAATATCTACAGTGTGAACAGCACTTCAGGAGTAATTCTCCCTTTCCTCTATACTGAAAACAAAGAGAAGTGATTGCCTCAGATTAAGTTTGTCAGCAGTGATCTGTTTGTATAAACTTTGAGTCAAGAATGTTGAAAATAAATTTCTAATCCCATACCAATTATAAAATTGTAGCTGTTCAGTCATATTTCCTTGGGGAAGGGAAGGGAAGATCTTAAAATCTTATAAGCAATTTCTCCTACATTATGTTAGAAATCTTTACCAAGCCTGATATGATTAAAGGACTTTTCATAATTATCATATTTATTTATTTTATTTTAATTAGAGATGTCTTTGGCCAAGTCACTCAGATAAGGATGCACTAAATTGAGTATCTGATGGCATCTTTCATTCTTCAGTAGCAAACAGCAGCAATTCTAAGGTCATATTGAACCCACATAAACAAGACTGTGACAGATGTTGAATGTGGGTTCCAGTTTTTTTCTATTAAAGAGATTTGCCTGAAATTTTCAAGGAAGCTATAAACTTAACTATTGCTGAGACTTGGTGTCTCGTCATCAATTCCAGTGTACAGTATAGAAATACCAAATCTGTTCCTATATTCACAGAAGTTTTGTTACCTTTTCTCCAGATTTTATGTTTATCTACTGTTATTAGAAATTTTATTTATCAAGATTATAGAAAATGAACATATATTATTCAGTTTTAAATGATGTAAAGAATCTGTGTCATAGTAATTTATTACTCTATTGTGGAACTTATTTATCATTATATTAGGGAGAAATTCCTAGAATATTTTAGAATTGAAGAGGTGTCATCTCAGTTGTCTACAGTGGGAAATAAATTTCTTACCTATATGATTTTCTTTTGTGCCATGTTGTGACAATAGATTTCTACTGGCAATCCATTTAGCAAGGTTTAAAAAAAAAGTCTTTTAAAAAATTCATGTATTTCTGAAATGGGTCATCTAGAAGTTTTCTATCTCTTGTTTTCTTGCCTCTTCCCATTAAACTAGTTATATCTTTATGTGAAAAGTGTATTTGGGGGGCACCTGGGTGGCTCAGTCGTTAAGCGTCTGCCTTCAGCTCAGGTCATGATCCCAGGGTGCTGGGATCGAGCCCTGCATTGGGCTCCCTGCTCGGCGGGAAGCCTGCTTCTCTCTCTCCCACTCCCCCTGCTTGTGTTCCCTCTCTCGCTGTCTCTCGCTTTGTCAAATAAATAAAATCTTAAAAAAAAAAAAAGGAAAGTGTACTTGGGGTATATGTCTGAGGGCACAGCTACCAAGGCCTACACTACCCCAATTAAGACTCAGTATTTCTAGAAATATGATGTTTTTCTTATATATTATAATACTCTAATATATTAGTGTTCTATGAGCCCATCTTCCTTACCTTTAAAGTTTTGAAGATGTTTTAAATTAATTGTTCTACAGAAAATCTTAGTTACCTTGGCTTATGTAAAGGTTTCTTAGGACACGAAAGCATGAACCATAAAGGTAAAAATTTATAAATTAGACTTCTATCAAAATTAAAACTTGTGCTCTTCAAAGACACTTTTAAGAAAGTAAAAAGATAAGCCACTGTTTGGAAGAAAATATTTATTAAACACTAGATAAATAACTCACATTCAGAATATATAAAACTGACAGTATTAAAATGCTGGCAGGGATGAAGAGCAACAGGAACCTTGTATATTGTCTTTGGAAATGCAAGATGCTGTAAGCCACTTTGGAAAATTGCTTACCCAGAAATAGGGTCCAGTAATCCAAGAGAAATAAAAAAATATTTCTGCACAAAGTTCTCTATGTGAATGTTTATAGCAACTGTGTTTGTAAGTCCCCCAAAATGAAAACAGTCCAAATGTCCCTCAACTAGCGAATGGATAAACAAATTGTATTATACCCTTACTATAGCATTAAAAGTAAACAAACTACTGATACATGCATCAACATAGATATTAACCTCAAGCATTTTGCTAAATGAAAGAAATCAGATATAAAAGGCTACATACTGTATGATTCCATTTACTTATCATTTTGAAATAAAGTTGTAGAAACAGAAAGTAGATCAATGTGGGTAGAACAGGGGTTTAACTGCAGAAGAGCATAAAGAAACTTTTTGGGGTGATGGAAATATTCTTTATCTTCATTGTGGTGGTTTTTTTAAAAGATTTCACTTGTCAAAACTCATAGAACTAAAAAGTATGAATTTTACTGTGTTAATTATATTGTGATAAATCTGACCAAAAAGGTAATAATTATCCTATAGTTTGGTAAAGAAGGTAGGCAAAGTCTCTAAAACCATGATATTGTTAAAAAATTTTAAAGGAACCAGTGTCCCTGGCTTATAATATATAAAAACCAGATATAGTCCCTTGAAGTACAAGAGTAGGGGTGCCTGGGTGGCTCAGATGGTTAAGCATCTATCTGCCTTCCGCTCCAGGCATGATCCCAGGGTCCTGGGATCGAGCCCCACATCGGGCTCCTGGCTCAGCAGGGAGCCTGCTTCTCCCTCTCCCTCCGCCCTCTCCTGCCTCTCCCCCACTCATGCTCTCTCTCTGTCTCCCTGTATCTGTCTCAAATGAATAAATAAAATCTTAAAAAAAAAAAGAGGAAGTGTAGAATATGTAAATTTAAATAATGATACATTAAAAATTTGGTAATGATATCCAAGAGGGAATAGTAGTACATTTTTTTGTATTCTAATACTTTTTGAAGACTGTAATTTTAACTTAAGTTTAGAGTTGAACTCTTTAAACTTCTACTCAATTTAAATTTTATAAAGAAAAACAAGCCTCTGTCCTGGATTTGTAAAATATTAATGATAATGGTTTTTAATCCTTGATATACTTAAGGTGTTTTTGTTTTTATCTTAGATTATCTGCGTCAAAGTTATGGGCTATCTATGGACTTCAATTCGCCAAATGATTATAATAAATTGGTGCTTTCACTGTTATCTGGACTCCCAAATGAAGTGGACTTTGCTATTAATGTATGCACTCTTCTATCAAATGAAAGCAAGCACGTCATGCAACTTGAAAAAGACCCTAAAATCATCACTTTATTACTCGCTAATGCCGGGGTGTTTGATGACAGTAAGTTTTAAGCTGAACCTATTGTACGATCATTCTGTAAAGGTGTTAGGAATTTTTAAAAAAGGTTTTTAAGGAGAGAAATACTTTTTATTGGTATAATAGCATTCTTTATTTGCTTTTATTATATTAAATGTGTTATTTAAGATAACGTGTGGGGTGTTTTTAACCTTAAACATTTGAATAGTAATGATCTCAGTAAAACTTTTGAAATAAAAATCTTGGATTTTTCTTAGAGTAGTGATAAGGGTTTCTTGATGTTAGAAGATTGTTTGATACAAAATCTTGATAGAAAAACCTAGGACCTGGAAGAAATTGGTTTTTTCCTAGTGTGTCGTTACAATTTTTAATTAAACAGTTTGTCAATGTATTTAAAAATTTGCTGCCTAAATATAATGAGTTATCAAATATTTCACATCCTTTTTACTTACAGGATTTGCTAGTAGATTTTTATAAGTCAAATTCTTTATTTTCTATGACTATCTCTTAATAAATCTAGGTTACTCTTAAGACTAAATTGGTCATTTCTCTAATTGTAATTAAAAGGGATTTAGAAAATATGTTTTAAAATTTTTTCCTGCTCATGGTTTTTCTTTTTAAAATATGTTGGCTGAATGCTCTTGATATAAAATTTTTTCTTGCTAATCAACCCTCCTTCTATTCCAGTGCCATTGTAACTTCTTTTTTTCCAGAAGTATGTACTATTAAAGGTGAAAGTAAAGGGTAGATAGCATGAATCAAAAGGAGGTTCTGGGTACACATGGTCACAGGGAGAGAGGGATTTAATTTATCCCCTGGGGAAAAGATTGAGCAGTTCAAGACCAAACTGCCCATAATGTCTTCTCAACAGTTCAGATATATGGGGAAAGAAAAAGGATAAGGTATTGACATAATGAAATTATTTTATCATATAGAAATTATGTGTATAACACAGTTGAGATAGTTTGAGAATTTCTTTAATATTTTATAGATTCATGACAATTATTGTTTTTATCTTTAAATAGCAACATGTTTGCAAATGTTCATTTTTCTGCAATTTGATTTCTGCAAGTAGTATACTCTTTAAACATAATTTTATTTGGGATTGTCTAAGTAGGATTCCTTAGAATTTGACAGGTACTTAGATTGTATGAAGACAGTTTTGAAATGTTTAAACAAAAGTGAAAATTAGTTTCTTACCCTGCCTGAAAGTCTCATTGGTTACATGAGGGAGGAACAAAGTACTTCTCAGTTTGTATTATAACTTTGGAGATCTAAATTTGGTAGATTTCTGTCTCACTTTCATGTTCTGTGGTTCCTAATATTTTGTTTTGATCTTTTAAGGACATTTTTCAGCATTTAATATAGAATAAAGTTAAAAATTTTCACATTTAGAAACCTTAAAATGAAGTTTTTAGAAAAATTAAATATTCTCAAACCAGAATAATTTAAGTCTTGACCATTTAATCATTGAATAAGGATTACGTGTGTGTGTGTGTGTGTGTGTGTGTGTGTGTGTGTGTGTGTGTGTGT
>NW_027397106.1:8302625-8369620 GCF_003265705.2 Callorhinus ursinus | reverse complement strand
TGTGTGTGTGTGTGTGTGTGTGTGTGTGTGTGTGTGTGTGTGTGTGTATAAAAGTTATCTTAACCAGTTTTGGTATACCGAGGCATGACATCCTTCAGACCTAGTTTATCTTTGTGCATTTTTTAGTCACTTTTATTTATCTAAAAGCCTAAATCATTATGCAGTGTAGAATCTAAAACTAATAATCTAGCAAATGATATTTAAGGAATATTACTATCATTTCAACAGTCAAAAGTTTAGAGTTCCAGAGTACATAGGAACTTTATGAAGAACCTATATTTAAGGCAGTGATTTACATTAGGAAAGTAAATCCTTTGACTTTGAGGATTATCAATATATTTGATTTGGTTAGGCTTTTTAGAGGTTTTGATTTATTTTTTAGGGCATGGAATTTTAATGAGATAAATGTAGATGATACTTCCTTTATAAGGTGTGAATGTTTATATTTTTTGTGTGTTTGAAGAAGTATAATAAAAATTCTATTTGACAAAAAATTTAATTTTTTCATCTTATATTTCCATCCAGTATTCTTTTCCCAGTGAAGTTTTTCTTTATAAGGTTTTTTCAGGACAAACAAAATCTTGTTTCTCTTTAGTGGTATGTGGGCTTCATTTTTCTAATTAAGCTGCTAATATGTAAGTTTGATATTTTATGAAATTCTTTAGGTCATATAGTTTATTAAAAACTTTCACATCTGTTCTTTTATCATTTCCTCATGACCCTATTATCAATATTAATATCATTGATAAACATGTTAAAATTTACTCCTCATCCTTTTTAATATTTTTTCAATGAAAATTCTTGTTCTAATCTAAATACTTCATAAAGTATTTTATTTTACTCAATATTAAGGAAATATTAGGTCTGTACTTAAAGGCATAATAAGATTATAACAATTCAGTGAATCTTTTTACAACAGAAAATATATCCATTTGTTATGGTGGTCACAACATATCCATTAAGGATGTGTTTTTGTTTTTTAGAGAATTTTGTTCACAAAACTAGTTTTTCTATTAATAATTGCCATGATATACTTTTCTTTCTGTATTCCAAAAGAAGTAGCTTTCATTACAGAATTAATACCATGGTTGATGAAAGCATTTCCCTAATTTTTTAAAGGCAGATGCTTATTGTGTCACAGTTTAAGACATTTGTATCATACTGCTTAACTGTCTGGTTCCATAAACTGACAATATGAGCCGGCAACATAAAGGAGAAAAAAAGTGATACAACATGTACTTATGCCTTTGTTGTGGGGGGCTGGGGGTAGGGTGTTATTAAGGTTTTGAATTGAATGATTTGATTTTTCTTCTAAACGACTTTAACAAATATAAAGAACCTATAGGCCTGAGTATGTTTCTTAAGGGAGATTTCATTTGTGGGAATTATTTCTAAAGAATGCCTTGCCTTATATTATTTGAAATATGAATTACACAGTTATTTTTGAAATTAATAAAAGATTTAAAATTTTAAAAATCTGGCAACCTGATAGCAATAGCATTAGTTTGACTTTTTGATATTCTTTCCTCTACAAATGCAGAGTAACTGTTCAAGTACTCTTCATTTCTTTTCTCTATTGTTTGTTGTGTATTTTTATTTTATAGAAAGACAAGTTTCTTTAAATTCTGTAATTTAAAAAATTGTATTACAAAAGAGATTATCATGACTTTGTATCATTTACTATGAAATAGTTTTTAGCAAAGAAGATACTTAAATGTATTTTTACTGTTTTTTTCCACATCTGTCTATTAAGGAATTAAGTGAAAGAATAATTCCATTTTACTGAATATACTATTTATTCTTTTAGCTTTAGGATCCTTTTCTACTGTATTTGGTGAAGAATGGAAGGAGAAGACTGATAGAGATTTTGTTAAGGTAACTCACATAAATTATTGAATCATTGAATTACATGTCACCAAGGGCCAAGGATCCATGGTTGCTTATTATATATACATACCACCTATACTTTAATCTTAATGTAACATATAAAAGATACCTACGTAAAAGTTGTGATTTAGTAAAAAAATAGAATGGCTAATAAATAAAATTCTGTTTTTATTATACATTGATTTCTGAAAATGATAAATCTATAAAAAAGCAGTAAATCTGAGAATACGTAGATACTGAGCAGTAGTCTCACTAATTTCCTTAGGGTTCTTTTCCAGTTCACTTAATCACTCTTGTTAAATGTGTTAAAATGTGTGTTTTAATTTCTAGAACTTCTTTTTGTATTTTTTTCAAATTCATGCCCTTTTGATCTTTTATACTTTTAATAATTCAAATAATATATATTTATAATATACTTCATTAATATTCAAATTATGTATACATTAAATATACACAAATGTAAATATATAAAACATAAATCAAAAATTATGTGTACAAAAACACACACACCTGACAATTCTGATATGTAAGCCTCTTGCAACTCTAATTCTAGTCACTCTGACTCATGGTGGATTATTCCTTTGTGTTTTATAATCTTGGTTTCTAAATTTTAGCAGACTTTTCTATGGGATTTTTGTATAGATTGGATGGAGAGTTCATTTCTTCACTTCTTGTTGGCATTTGCCAGTCACCTGAAAAGAAATAACTGGTCAGAATGACTTTATATTAATTTTGTTATTGGAGATTTTCTGATGATTCTGGTAATAAAACCAAACTCATTGGGGGCTGTGGAGCAGGCTAGTTGTGAAATTGTTTTAGGAAATTGTTTTTAACTCAAACTCAAGTAGAGACAGTCAGCTCCTTTTATTTAAGCTCTCTTTGTTTGAGGGTATTAGACCTTCCAGTTTCTCACCATGATACAGAGTTGCATATTAATTCCCCACTTCACAGGTTCACCCAAAGTCCTATATTCTGTCCTCACCCCATCCATTAAAAGCCAAGCCTCTTGGTTGTAGTTAGGCAGATAATTTCCTTAACTGCAGAAAAGTGGTGATTAAAGTGTAAGATGCACAAATTGTGTATTTACTTATGCAATCACAATGGGAAGTGTGTGTTGTCAGAATAATTGCTAATCACTTGAAATCTAGAAGACACAAATATGTTGAAGACGATTAGATGATCACCTCTCTTACATGTTTTCATTAATTTCTGCTCTTTATATTTCTTTTTATATACTATATTCTTTGGGTTTAATTTACTGCACTTTTTATAATCTCTTGGGCTGGTGCTTAGATCATTGAGTTTTGTTTTTGTTTTTTCTAATACATACATTTTAATACATACATTTAAAGCTATAAAATTCTTTCTAAACACATATTTAACTTTATTCTCCCTGTTCTGATGTTTCATGTGTTCATTATAACTCAAATTACAGTATCTTATAATTTCCATTATGACATCCTCTTGATACATGGATTATTTTGAAGGGAAGTCTCTTTTTTTTTTAAGTTTTTTAAAAATTACAGTTAGTTAACATACAGTGCAATGTTTGTTTCAGGTATACAGTATAGTGATTCAGCACTTCCATACAACAACCTTTGCTAATCACAGCAAGTGTGCTCCTTAATCCCCATCACCTATTTCACTCATACCCCCACCCACCTTCCCTCTGATAACCAACCGTTTGTTCCCTGTAGTTAAGAGTCTGTTTCTTGGTTTGCCTCTCTCTCTCTTTTTTTTTCCCCTTTACTTGTTTGTGTTGTTTCTTAAATTCACATATGGGTGAAATCATACAGTATTCATCTTTCTGACTGACTTCACTAAGCATTATACCCTCTAGCTCTATCCATGTCATTGCAGACGGCAAGATTTCATTCATTTGTTGGCTGAGTAATATTCCTTTGTATGCATATAATCTACATATTTATTTTTTTATTTTTTTCTTTAAATTTTTTATGTTAATCACCATACATTACATCATTAGTTTTTGATGTAGTGTTCCATGATTCATTGTGCATAACACCCAGTGCTCCATGCAGAACGTGCCCTTTTTAATACCTATCACCAGGCTAACCCATCCCCCCACCCTCCTCCCCTCTAGAACCCTCAGTTTGTTTCTCAGAGTCCATCGTCTCTCATTGTTCGTCTCCCCTCCGATTTACTCCCCTTCATTCTTCCCCTCCTGCTATCTTCTTCTTTTTTTTTCTTAACATATATTGCATTGTTTGTTTCAGAAGTACAGATCTCTGATTCAACAGTCTTGCACAATTCACAGCACTCACCATAGCACATACCCTCCCCAATGTCTATCACCCAGCCACCCCCTCCCTCCCACCCCCCACCACTCCAGCAACCCTCAGTTTGTTTCCTGAGATTAAGAATTCCTCATATCAGGGCGCCTGGGTGGCTCAGTTGGTTAAGCGACTGCCTTCGGCTCAGGTCATGATCCTGGAGTCCCGGGATCGAGTCCCACATCCGGCTCCCTGCTCAGCGGGGAGTCTGCTTCTCCCTCTGACCCTCTTCCCTCTCGTGCTCTCTGTCTCTTATTCTCTCTCTCGCAAATAAATAAAATCTTTAAAAAAAAAAAAAAAGAATTCCTCATATCAGTGAGGTCATATGATACATGTCTTTCTCTGATTGACTTATTTCACTCAGCATGACACCCTCCAGTTCCATCCACGTCATTGTAAATGGCAAGCTCTCATTCCTTTTGATGGCTGCATAATATTCCATTGTGTGTATATACCACATTTTCTTTATTCATTTATCTGTCGATGGACATCTTGGCTCTTTCCACAGTTTGGCTATTGTGGACATTGCTGCTATATACATATTTAGAGATACAGATATAGATACAGAAGGATATATATGCCACTCTTCTTTATCCATTCATCAATTGATAGACACTTGGGCTATTTCCATAATTTGGCTATTGTAGATAATGCTGCTATAAATAAATATCGGAGTGCATGTATTTCTTCAAATGAGTATTTTTGTATTCCTTGGGTAAGTACCTACTAGGTGCAATTGCTGGCTCCTAGGGTAGTTCTATTTTTAGCGTTTTGAGGAACCTCCATACTATTTTCCAGACTGCCTGCACCAGTTTGAATACCCACGAACAGTGCAGGAAGGTTCCCCTTTTTCCACATCCTCACCAACACCTGTTGTTTCTTGTGTTGTTGATTTTAGCCATTCAGACAGGTGTGAGGTGATGTCTCATTGTAGTTTTGATTTGTATTTCCCTGATGATGTGTGATGTTGAGCATCTTTTCATGTCTCTTGGCCATCTGTATGTCTTCTTTGGAAAAATGTTTATTCATGTTTTCTGCCCATTTTTCAATTGGATTATTTGCTTTTGGGTGTTGAGTTTTATAAATTTTTTTATATATTTTGGATACTAACCCTTTATCAGATATGTCATTTGCAAATATCTTCTCTTGAAGGGAAGTTTCTTAATATCCAAAAACACAGTTTTTCCAGTTTTCTTTTTCTTGAAGAAACAAGGCAGAGGATCATAGGGGAAAAGAGGAAAAAATGAAACAAGATGAAACCAGAGAGGGAGACAAACCATAAAAGACTCTATCTTAGGAAACAAACTGAGGGTTGCTGGAGGGGAGGGAGGTAGGGGGTGGGTAGGGTTGGGTGATGGACATTGGGGAGGGTGTGTGTTGTGGTGAGCTCTGGGTGTTGTGTAAGACTGATGAATCACAGACCTGTACCCTTGAAACAAACATTATATATATTACTTAAAAAAAATAAAAGAACAATGTAAAAAAGGCGAACTGAATTTCACTATGCAGAAACAAACAATATACTCTGTATAATCTTAAACTTCTGAAATATTTTCACTTTTATTTCATAGCCTAGCACTGATGAGATTTTATAAACACTATTTGTTTTTGAAGATGATACATATTTTGAAGTTGTTGGGTATAAATTTCTATGTATGTCACGCCAACATGGTTAATCATGATATTTGTATTTACTATCAGTACTAGCTGTTTTGTCCATTTCTTCATTTATGGAAAGAGGTGTGTTAAGAACACCCAGTATGATTGGGGCTGTGACTTTCCTTATAGTTCTATAATACTGTGTTTTTATATTTCAAGACTGATATATAGTGCACATTACAGATGTTATATCTCTCTGGTCAGGTGGTTTAACATATATAAAGTATTCTTTTTACTTTTAAGTCTACTATTTTTTTTTTGGTCTTCTATCAATATAATATCATCTTCCGTTCATTTGTAGTTTATATGGCTCATATTTTTGCCTTGAACCTTTCTTACTTATCCTTGTATTTTAGATGATTTTGTGTTTGTTTTTTTTATAAACAACATATACTTGGGCTTTTTTTCTCCCAGTGTGAAAAATTGTCTTTAAATTAGTGTATTTATTCAATTTACATTAAATGTAGTTTTGATATAATTGTGTTTAAATTTGCAGTGTTTTGAATTGGTTTCTATATGTCCTACCTATTTGGTTTTGTTTTTTTCCCTTCTTCCTTTCTTACCTGTTTTTAAAAAATTGATTTAACTGAGTATTGTTTATTATTCAGTAGTCTGCCTACTATTAGTTTGGTATTGATGTACTTTTTCTATTCTCTTAGTGATTACACTAGGGATTATAATTTTAATTTTTACCAATTTAGTAAATTAGTACTTTTACCACTTTTTAGATAATGCAGGGACACTAGAACAACTCTCATCTCCATTTACTCACTTTTGATTTATATATACTGGTCTCATTATTCATTACTTTGCTCTTTTTCAGACTTCTTAAAATAGAATCTTAGATCATTGGTTTTAAACTTTCCTTCTTGTTTAATGCCAGTATATAAAGCTATAAATTCCTTCTATAAATTGCTTGAGTTGTAGCCCACAAATTTTCTTATGTTGAGTTTTCATTATCATTTAGTTCACAGTATTTTCTCATGTCTTGTGATTTCTTCTTTGATTTACGGCTTATATAGACGTATACTGTTTAATTTGTGGGGGGTTTTTTGAAGTAGCTTTTAGTATTAGTAGTATTAGTATTGTTATAATTATTATTACTCATTTTAATCACATTCCATTTTGTCAGAGAACGTAAGTTTAAGCTCTTTTATTTAGTTAGTTTTTATTTATTTTTTGAGAGAGAGCATGCACATGAGCAGGTTGAGGGGGACAGGGGAGGGACAGAAGGAGAAAGAGAATCTTAAGCAGGCCCCATGACCACTGCAGAGCCTGATATGGGGCTCTATCATGACCTTGAGATCATGACCTGAGCTAAAATCAAGAATTGGATGCTTAACCACCTGAACCACCCAGGCACCCCTATGTAAGGTCTTTTAAACTTATCACGGCTTGTTTTAGCATATGGTCTTAGTGAATGTTTCATGCACACTTGAAAACAATGTATGCTGTATTGTTGGGTGCAGTGTTTATTAATAACAAGTCAAGGTATTTGACAGTGTTCAAGATTATTGTATTATTATGCTTTTCTATATAATTATTCTATGATTTCCTGAGAGATGAGTGTTAAAATCATCAACAGTATGAATGTTTGTATCTCTTTTTAGTTGTCAGTTTTTGCTTTGTGTATTTTGAACCTCTGTTATTAGTTGCATATGCATTTAGGATTATTACGTTTTCTTGATAACTTAGCTTTTATTTATTATAACAAAATATTCCTCTAACCTCTAGTAATATCCCATCTCCTGAAGTCTCTTCATTGGTGTAATTTATCTATAGTAGCTTTCTTACGATTAATGTTTTCATGATATATCTTTTTCTATCCTTATGCTTTTCATCTCTGTTGTTTTTTTTTTAAGATTTATTTATTTGAGAGAGAATGAGCAGGAGGGACAGAGGGAGGGGGAGAGAGAATCCCAAGCAGACTCCACACTGAGCATGGAGCCTGACACAGGGCTCAATCTCACAACCCTGAGATCATGACCTAAGCTGAAACCAAGAGTCAGACACCTAACTGTGCCACCCAGGCACCCCTTTTCATCTGTGGTTTTATATACAGTTTCTTTTTTTTTTTCTTTTAAAGATTTTATTTATTTATTTGACAGAGAGAGACACAGTGAGAGAGGGAACACAAGCAGGAGGAGTGGGAGAGGGAGAAGCGAAGCAGGCTTCCCGCGGAGCAGGGAGCCCGATGTGGGGCTCGATCCCAAGACCCTGGGATCATGACCTGAGCCGAAGGCAGACGCTTAACGACTGAGCCACCCAGGCGCCCCTTATATACAGTTTCTTAAAGACAGCTTATACTTGGATCTTATTTCCTTTAACCTACTTTTTGTGCAGTTTCTTCCTTTTCATCAATGTATTCAGGCCATTTATACTTCATGAAATTACTGGTGTGGTTGAATTTTGCTTCTTAGCTTTTATTTTCCTGAAAATTTTATTTTGTCTTTATGTTTGAAAGATATTTTTGCTGGATATAAAATTGTGTTTTCAAGGTATTATCTGAGCAGTTTTAAGGTGATGTTTCACTGCCATCTGATTTGCATTGTTACTGAAAAGAAGTCAGTTTTAATTTTATTGCCTTGTGTTTGATGTGTTTTCTCTGACTGCTTTTAAGGTGTTCTTTTAATCATTGGCTTTTATTTTGGTTGGGATGTGCTTTGTTGAGGTTTTCTTCACTTTTCTTGCTTAGGATTTATTTAGCTCTTTTGGTATTTTTCATGAAATTGGAAAGTTTTGGCAATTATTTCCTCAAATTTTTTTCTTTCCCCTGTTATTTTTCTGAGACTATGTTTATAAAGATGTTAGACCATTTACTGTCTCACAACCTACAGAAGTTCTGTTCATTGTTTTTAGACCTTTTTTTTTCCTGTGTACTTCGTGGATAGTTTCTATTGTAATGTTTTCATTTTCTCTTATCCTGTTAAGCCCATCTAGTCATACTTTTTAATTTCAGATACTGTTTTCAGATCAGGAAATTCTGTTTGATTCTCTTTTACATATCCCATTTTTCTCCTAGTTATGCTCATACTTTCCTTTAAATCTTCACCCATATTTAATAAAAAATGAAAATTTTATTCAAAGTATTTAAAAATCTTTGCTAATTCCATTATCTTTATTACTTCTGGGTCTGTTTTTGTTGAAACTATTTTTGTCTTAGTTAGGGGTCATGTTTCCTACTTTCTTTGTACATGCAGTAATTTTTTGTTAAATATGAATATTGAAAATGTTGCATTATTGAGTGTTTGGATTTTGGTGACTTTCAAGAATGTAGGACTTTGTTCTGGCACGCTTTTAATTGGCATATGGATTGTGACATACTGATCCTTTAGAATGTTGTTTTAAAGCTTTGTTATGATTCAGATAGATTAGCCTTTACTCTAGCACCAGTTTATTGCTACTCCTAAAGCATGGCTTTATTTGGATTTCTACTGAATTAGCAGGGTATTTAATGAGTTTTCTCTATTTTGCGAATTGTTCAGTTATAGCTCCTCATTAGTTCTCTGTTTTTTTGCTTGGGGTTTTGGAGTTCAGCTTTGCATATGCATAGTTTTAGTACTCAGCAATCAGCTCAAGGCATTCCTGTGCAGATTCATTGAGTTCTTTCTCTTCATTGCTCCTCTTTCTTGCAAATTTGCTCTTAAATTCTAGTTCTGATGGCCTTGCTGAACTCTGATCAGTTTCCTCAGTTTAGAAATCACTATGAGCTCTTGGATTTATTGTCCCTGGATTTATAGTCTAGAGTGTCCTGTAAAACTATGGGGCAGTGATTGACTCACTTCTTTTGTTTTCCAGTCTCTGAAAACAGTTGTCTTATACATATTGATTTTATGATAGGAAGATGACTACCAAAGTACTAGTTACTCTGTTATGGCCTGAGCAAAAGCTTTTTCCAGGCATTTTTTTCTTAGATTATAATTTTATGCATATTTTTATCTCAGAAAACATTTTTTTAGTATTTTATTCATTCATTATTTATTTTGATTTAAACCACATCTCTCTTTTCATGTATTTTTCCTTAGTGCTGGTTTGTAGATGATGAGTTTTCTCAGTTTTCATTTGCCGGTTTTCATTTCCAGTGAAGGGCAGTTTCACTGTTTAAAAAGATTTCAGGGGGCGCCTGGGTGGCTCAGTTGGTTAAGTGACTGCCTTCAGCTCAGGTCAGGATCCTGGAGTCCCGGGATCAAGTCCCACATTGGGCTCCCTGCTCAGCAGGGAGTCTGCTTCTCCCTCTGACCCTCTTCCCTCTCGTGCTCTCTAGCTCTCATTCTCTCTCTCTCAAATAAATAAATAAAATCTTTAAAAAAAATAAATAAATAAAAATAAAAAGATTTCAGTTTGGCAGACATTTTCTTCCATCACTTAGAAAATGTCCCATTGTCTTCTGGCTTCCATTATTTTATTTTATTTTTTTACAAAGTCTGTTGTCAGTTTAGTTTGTTGTCCTTTTTAAGATTATCTGTTCTTTTTTCTGTCTTTGCATTTGAGTTGGGGTTCTTTTTTATCTTTATTTTTCAGGAATTTTATTCTTTTGTTTTGATGTTCCTACACACCTTTATTTATCCTTTTTCATTGTTTGGGGTGCTTCTTAAATCTGTAGGTTAATGTCTTTGAATTGTTCTAGAAAATTCTTTGCCTGGTCTCTTCAAATACTGTTTCTGCCCATTCTCTCTCTTCTTTCTCAGGAACTTGTTATTATGTTAGTACCTTTCACTGTATGTTCTGTGTCTTGTGTTTTTTTTCCCCATTCTTTTGTCTCTTTATGCTTCCAAATTGTATTTTCTTCTGCACACAGTTCACTAATTCTTTCTTGAGTTGTATATAAATCAGTTGTTAAATTGAGTTTTTCTTTTCAGTTCTAGAATTTTTATTTCATTCTTACAGTTTTCATTTATTTGCCAAATTTTTCAGTCTCTTATTTCTTTGAATTTATTATCCATGATCATCTAAAATTCCATTTCTGATATCTTTGTTATTTGAATTTCCTATGGCCCTTTTTTTTAATTTATTGAACATTGTCTTTTTTTCTTTATATGCCTAGTTCTTGTTTATTGTTACCATTGTCTTTCATGAGTTTTTTGAGCAATTGATCCTTTTGCTGGTGGACCTTTTCTCAGACTAGTGGCTTTAAATGTAAAAGAATCTTAATTCCAAAAAATAAAATAGTTACTTTGAAATATCCACACCAGAATGTTTAGGGGAAAAAAAGTGAACTAATAGTCCATGTGTTTCTTTATTAGTACAAAAGTAACAAGATAATACAATTAAATATCATAGATAAGTTGAAGTTATAGTTCATTTTGTATAGTTATATAGTGTAAAGTCACTTGATTCCTAGCCTGAAAAAGAACATTGACCGTGGATTTTGACTCATCTCTTCTCACATTTGAATCAAAAACAGTTTGTAGATAATGGAATACTGGAAAGCAAGTTAGATATCTGGGTTAAAAACTTGGGAACACAACTTCACCACTTACTATTTGATTTTATTCTAGATGTAGGTTTACTCAGTAGCTAGCCAGCAATGTTTCAGGCATGTTTGTAAAAAGAAATACTGTGATTGTGTGCTGTTTAATGACAGGATTAATGACTATCATAATTTTCAAATACTAATGAGCATAAACACTATTTCTAGATATTTTCCATAGCTGTAAAATGATCAGAAAATATCTGTAATTCATATTGGTGACATTGTCACAGGTACTGCTAATATTACTATGGTTTTTTGTCTAACATTCAGCGTTGAAGAAATTGCTAAGGAAATACTAAATTTTAGTTAGAGGTTAATGAACATAAAGATACCACCTTTTCCCTCCATTTAATTTCACAGATGCCCTAATTTCTTTCACAGACCATTTAGGAGTCTGTGGACCCCAGGTTAAGAATCTTTAGTCTGAAATAATACCTTATTGTATAAGTACCTTGAACTTATAGAAAGTTAAGTATTTATGTCAATTAATTAAACATATAGCACATACTGATGTCTACATGGGTTTTTAAAAGTACAAGTTTTAGGGGCACCTGGGTGGCTCAGTCGGTTAAGCGTCCGACCCTTGATTTCAGCTCAAGTCATGATCTTAAGGTTGTGAGATCAAGCTCCACATCAGGCTCCCTGCTGGGCGTGGAGCCTGCTTAAGATTCTCTCTCTCCCTCCCCCTTCCACTCTCCACCTCTCTTTATTTTATTTATTTATTTTTAAACTTTTTATTCATTTATTCATGAGAGAGAGAGAGAGAGAGGCAGAGGGAGAAGCAGGCTCCCAAGGAGCAGGGAGCCCCATGCGGGACTCGATCCCAGGATCCCGGGATCATGACCCAAGCCTTCTGCTTAACCATCTGAGCCACCCAGGCGCCCATCTCCACCTCGCTTTAAAAAAAAAAAAAGATTCTCTCTCTGTCTCCCTCTTCCCCTCCCTACACTCTCTTTCTCCCTCTCTATAAATAAATAAATAGTAGAAATTTTATAGTTTTATAGTATGTGTGACTGTTTTTAAAGTATTAGAATAGTTCTTTTCAAATGTCAGAATTAAGTATAATAATTTCTTAATTACAGTTTTGGAAAGACATTGTTGATGATAATGAAGTACGTGACCTCATTTCTGACAGAAACAAGTCTCATGGTAAGGCAATAAGAAACATTTTAAATAACTTTGAAATAGCAATAATAAATGAAATATCAATTTAAGTAAAATGTATATTTTCTATTATAGAAGGTACATCAGGAGAATGGATTTGGGAATCTTTATTTCATCCACCTCGAAAGCTGGGCATTAATGATATTGAAGGACAACGGGTACTTCAGATTGCAGTGATTTTGCGAAATCTTTCCTTTGAAGAGGGCAATGTTAAGCTCTTGGCAGCTAATCGTACCTGTCTTCGTTTCCTATTACTTTCTGCACATAGTCATTTTATTTCTCTAAGGCAATTAGGCCTTGACACGTTAGGAAATATTGCAGCTGAGGTAAGCATGTGATAGTAACTTAAAACAGTTTTGATAGTTAGCAGTGACATTTACTTTAAATTTTTAGCATGTAGCATTATTGTATTTGCTATACTTACAGAATATGAAAGGCTTATATATAGTTTTGCCTAACATGGTATGGTATCACACACTTTTTTGGAAAAAATATTTGAAATGATGCTCCAGATTTAGTGATGGCTATTCCCACAATAACTGCATTTTTTAAAACTTGAGCAAACTGTTCTATTAATTTTTATTAAATTTGAAATATACAACACTGAAGAGGGCTACGTCAACAATAGTGTCCTTTCTTTTTTCCAGCTTCTATTGGACCCTGTCGATTTCAAAACTACTCATCTGATGTTTCATACTGTTACAAAATGCCTAATGTCAAGGGATAGATTTTTAAAGATGAGGGGTAAGTGCTTACTTTATTTTCTCATTGTATAACATGAACAGACTTTTTACCATCTGTTAAAAAATAAATACATGTTTGTGTGTGTATGCTTTTCAGGCATGGAAATTTTGGGAAATCTTTGCAAAGCAGAAGATAATGGTGTTTTGATTTGTGAATATGTCGATCAGGACTCATACAGAGAGATCATTTGTCATCTCACTTTACCTGATGTGCTGCTCGTGATCTCAACACTCGAGGTGCTATATATGCTCACAGAAATGGGAGATGTTGCTTGCACAAAAATTGCAAAAGTAGAAAAGAGTATAGGTAAGACTAAATGAAAGAAACATTTATTTTCTTTATTGAGGAAAAGAATATTTGATGGGGTGCTATCCTAAATCACAATTGATATTGGGGGTGTACTGTTTATTTTGAGGAGTCATTACCCTTTCAGACACACATGTTTGTGTTATTCTTTCTGCCTGTTTTAGGTTAGCAAGAAACTTCTGTCATATAGAGACCAGGGTGTATGTGGCTGTCAGTAACTCCTATTCCTTTCTTTATTTCTGTTACTACTTATCAAATCCAACCAAACAACCAACAAAATTGCTGTAACTGAGGAGCAGGTCTTTCTGTTTCAAATGGTCAGCTGCTACTATTAAGCAACTGAAGCTAAGTGAAAAAGTTTCCTTGTGTTCCTAGAAGTTGCTGGTAATGGTATTATTCTTAAAATTAATCAACTTACCACCTCTTTAGTGGGTTGTCAGTTTTAAACACAATTATGAAAGTATGTCACGTTAACATTTACTCATTGACTAGAATGATTTCTGTCTTTGGTATAAATACTAAAACCAGAGTTAATAGGGATTTGGCTTGAAATTATTGGGAGAAATTAAGGATGTCACTTTCTATATCAGTGGTTCCTAAATCTGGCTACACATCAGAATCAGTTGGGAAACTTCTCAAAAATAAAGATCCTAATCCCCATCCCAGAGCTACTAAGTCAGTCTTCAGAGATTGAGCCTAAAAATCTTTTTTAAAGATCCACAGATAATTCTGATGTACAATGATTCATGGACTGCCATCTGAGAAGTACTTCTGTATAGCATGTGTTTTTCAGCGATGTCATTGTTTGATAATATTATTAATAACTATTGGTTTTTAATTTATTTTAGACATGTTAGTGTGTCTCGTTTCTATGGATATTCAGATGTTTGGCCCTGATGCACTAGCTGCAGTAAAACTCGTCGAACATCCAAGTTCCAGTCATCAAGTTTTATCTGAAATTAGGCCACAAGCTGTAGAACAAGTCCAAACCCAGACCCATGTAGCATCTGCCCCAGGTTAGTGTTTTTACATGTTTTTCAGTATGGTTACTGGTGTGTAAGATTTAATACTAAAGATAAATGTAAATGTGCAGTACAGGGAACTGATACCATAGTGGAATAGGCTAAGGCAGAACTTGAGTATGAACTTTAATTTCTTAGATATTATACATAACAGGAGCAGTAGGACCAAAGTGAGCCTAGAGGAAGAATAGTATAATAGATTTTTTAAAAAACATTTAGAGGCGTATGAGGGATTAGATATTTACAATTGTGAGAGCAATATGAAGTGCCCTGATGAACTTCTTATTTGTGATTTTGGTCATTGGAAATTGATATGCCAAGAATAAGTTAATCATATATGACCTTATAATTCTCCCAGCTGGTCATCCAAGTACATAATACCTCCTAACACTTGCACCAGAAACCATCGAATCAGAGCCTTGGATCAGACACACATGCATACATATACACATGATGTGTATATAAGCATGTGCACCTGTACTGGTGCACCCTTCTTAGGGTCCCTTGGGTCAATTCTTTTTAACTCAAATGTCTTTAATTAGAATTCAGAGCTGTCTAATAATGAGTATTCTCTTCAGTCCTTGGACTTCTTTCTCCTGGCTTGTTATGAGTCATTTTTATATTTTAGCACTCTCAGCGTTTTTGGGAGTACTTTCTCTACCTTCATTTGTCTTAACAAAACAATCCATCTTTCCCCTCACCTGCTCTTTCCACCTCCCACCATTCCCAAGACATTTCTCTTTCCTTATATTTTTTAATAGAGGATACTCTTTTTCTCAGTTGATCTTATTACCTACTTGCAATTAATGTGGAAGCTATGTGGCATGATTTTCTTTAACTTCTTAACCCTTCACTTCCAAACTTACTAGCATCTGAACTCATTTTCCTTCAACTTCCACTTGTCTTCAGAGATGCCAACTCTGAATCTGTGCTCTGAGTATCAGTCTCCTCGTTCCTATATCTCAAACCTTTTTCTTTACTTGCTTCTTCCTTTCAGCCTAGAAATACATTTAGATCATCAACCTCCCTCACTACCCTTAATTCAAAAATGTCATTATTCTTTACCTTTAACTACCACATCCATCTAATCACCAAATCTTGTTGAGTCTTCCTAAATAACCCTGGCTTCTTCATTTGCCAGTGCAATGCCTCAGTTTAGACTTCCATCACATCTCTCAGCTACTTGTTCTCCTCTCATTTAATCATGGCCCCAGTCTCTCCTCTATTCTAACTCATAGGATCACAATTATATACTCTAGTCACATGAAAAGTATGTAATATGTATCACATATTTTGTTGATTTCCACTATGTCCTTTTGAAGTATATGGTAGAGTTGTATCATATGCACGTTTAACTTCCTTGGTGTCAACTAACAGAATTGGACAAACAAAGCATGAAAAAAATAGGTAATTTTGACTACTAACCTACTCAGTAGCTTTCGTCCACAGGTAATAGTATACTGGGGAATCAGTGGTCAAATTGTAATGTTTTCTCAGCCTTGACAAAGAAATGAAAGAGTTCTTTTTGCCAGTTAAGTGGGTGGTAGGGATATATTCCTATCCTCAAAGAAGAAATTGAAGATTAAATTAACTGAGGGCCAGAGAGAAACTCTTCTCAACAAAGAGAGGAATTAATAAATTGTCAGTAATACATTGAAATAAAATGGGCCATTTGAAGTATATTTAAGGGTAATTTTAATGAAAGCTACTGATTTTGCCTCCTCACTGACCAGTGACCTCAACAAATGAACCCATCCCCCCCACCAACTAAGATTTGACCCTCATTTGGCAAATGGACAAAATTAAATGTTTAGAGTTTGTGATTTGTTCATATAAATAGTAATTTATTGATAGAGGTGGGAATAAACCTCTAAGGACCTAAAACTTTTGAACTGGTGAGCATTTTATTACTTGCTCATCATGAATGACAACTTTTAATTGTTTGATTAGTTACCATTTATAGTTTGTCCCCCCATCCCCCATCATTTGTTTAATACTGTTTTCTTATGGAATGGTTGTCTTCAAAAGTTTTGCTCACTTCTCACCAGGATGAAAACTTATGTAACCTTTCACCCACTTTTAGTTTGACATCTAAATTTCTTCATTATAATTTAAAGTTGTAAATAAAATTTTTTGTGTATATTAAATTGACATTTTAAAGTAAAAAATACTCTTTCTATACAGTGGAATCTTGATATTTTCCATCATCCATTTAAAAAAATACACAGACTCTTAATATCAGAAATTTTATGGTACCCTCTTTCTCCTTGAACTCATATCCTCCACCCTATCAGTACTTCTCAGCTATAAATGTAGACATTTTAATTTAACTTTTTCAATTTCCTGTTACTCTATAAAGTTTTAATGCTTAAAATTTTATTATAAGTTTTCAAAAGAAATTACATGAAACAACAGTACATGACAAAGTAGCTATTGGAAGTTCATCTCTTAATGAGGTGGTTCTCTGGAAAGTGTTACTCCAGTGTGTCCCAAAATGAATATTTTTTAATTGCTAGAGTGAAACTGGCTTTAACATCAATCCTGTCTCCATTTTTTCTTTTTATAGATTTAATTTGAAAATCTAGCTCACATCAATAAATAGCTAAGGATAGAATTTACAATTCTTTGAGCTTCAGAATTATCCAAAATTATTAAAATTATATTTAATGATCTTCTGTCAACTTGAGTTCTTTGATTTTGTTAAAATCAGAGAATTAACATGTGATTCATAAAAGAATTTGTTGCCCAGTCATTACATTTACTTTTAAGTTTTATTGGAAATTATGTGAAAAAGATATTAACAAGATACGACTGTAAAATATACTTGCTGACTCTTGCTTATATGCACCTTGTTTAACCTGATATAGTCAAGAAATATTAGCATAGTGGTTCTCAAACTTCAGGGTGCATCAGAATTGGCTGGTGGGCTTACACACTGATTTCTAGGCTCCATACCCTGAATTTCTGATTCAGGTGGACCAAAGAATTTTAATTTCTAAACAAGTTCCCATGAGATGCTGATGCTTCAGGTCAGGGGACTATACTTTGAGGACCACTGGGTTAGGAAAATTGAAATATTGTTCAAGACCAGTACAGTTTTTTGATAAGGTGATTTTATCATGTGCTTTGAGTACTTTTTTGTCAAAACCTTAGAACTGCAGATTTCTCCCCTTTAGCTATAGAAAATGTCTTCCACATAACCTGATAAAATTAGTCTTTATTATCAAAAGTATTTTTCTTAATCAACCTCACTTTCCATTACTTAGAAAAAGTCTGACTTTATTTTTCATTCCAAGAAATTATGGTTAATAGGTGTTCCCATGACACCTTCCTTACTTCAGAATTCTAAGATAGTTAAACTAGCCATGAGATTGTCATCTGAATGAAATAAGATGCCACCACCTTCAGTATTTCTTTAAAAAAAATTCTCTGTGCTTTACTTATATAAGATTCTGCCTCAAAAGTAATGCCCTTTTTAACAGTAGTTAAAGGATAGAGGAGGAAAGAACATTAAGCAAAAATTGTCATCACTCTGTGTCTGAATTCAGAACACACCAAAGGGCCAGAATACTCAATATCTCATGCCCAGCATTGCCTTAACTATAATACATAAAACATCATAAAATATAGACAGGAAGCCCTACCATAATACCTTGGTTAAAAGAAGCTTTGTGGATTCTAATGATTCTAATTCTCCCTTTGGTGTCCTAGAGGTTTTTACATCATTCATCATCATCATCATCATCATCATCATCATCATAGCTGACAATTATATAGTGCTAACTATGTGCCAGGCTTTGTTTTAAGTGGCTTATATATAAACTCCTTTAATCCTCATAATGACCTATGAGGTCAGTGTACTGTTACTTTTCCCCATTTTATAGACAGGTTAATTAACTTGCCCGTGGTTACACAGCTAGTAAGTGCTGGAACTCTGGTGCCAGCCACTCTGGCTTGAGAGCCATGCATTTAATCATACCTGCATTGCTGTAAAGGATGGATGAGAGTTAAAATTTTCTGTTCCAAAATGGGAGAGCAGTTTTAGAAAGGAAGGAGTATATAAAAGGTTGAGCATCTAGGATATGATTCTTTTTAAAGATTTTTATTTATTTATTTTGAGAGAGAGAAAGTAGGGGAGGGACAGAGGCAGAGGGAGAGAGAGAATCTCAAGCAAACTCCCTGCTGAGTTCTGAGCCCGTCTCAAGGCTCAATCCCATGATCCCACGACCCTGAGCTCATGACCTGATCCAAAATCAAGAGTCAGACATTCAACCAACTGAGCCACCCAGGTGCCCCTGGAAATTGATTCTTTTTAAAGTATTGGAATGAGTCTTTAGGTATCTTTCCTGAAGGCAGTGCTTCTCAGTTTGTAACCACTTTTATAGTAATTCTATGATTCCAGTTTATATTCTTAATTTAATTGTGGCTGCTTTATTCTTCTTTATGCATTATTTGTAAAATTTTTATAATTTCAACATAATTTCTAATATTTCACTCAACTGGTCATCAATTGATTCAGGAGATTTCAGTCTGAATAGGGTATATTCTCTTGTAGTACAATTGATGAAGAAAAAGGAGGAAGATTTCCAAGTGGGTTCAGGCCCTGCTTAGATATTTTCTCTAACAGTGTCATCAAGTTAGGAGAAGAAAAGATAAGCTGGGGTTGCACCAAGAAAATAGTTTTGATTATAATTATTTTGTTCTGTTAAGAAATAGCATGTCATAGTATGGTATCTAAAATATGACAGACCTGGATTCAAATCTAATACCCCTAAAAGAAGGCTTTCCAGCTATACACAGCTCTGCCATTTCCATCATGTGTTCCTTTGTAAACTTGATCTCTCAGCTTTATGTTCTTCATTAGCAAAATGGGGATAATTAAATTTAGGCCTATAAATAAGATTAAAATAAACAGTAGTTTAGAAATACATTTGTTCTGTTTGAGGATTCTGAGTTTCGCTAAAATGTTATTTGAAAAATGGTCCATTTTATAAGTTTAAAAACTATAAAATAATGCTGAAGCAGTATAATTTTTAATTTTATAAATATATAAGATTCATATTTAAATTATCATAATATGATAGTTTATATTATCATATTTTTATATTTTCATTAGTTCCTTTATATACAGCAGAAAAGAAAACACTTATTTTCCTGCAGATCTGTTCAGCTTGTTAGAAAATAATAGATGATTTATACATTGGACTTGAATTGTTTTAAAATATGTCATAAGCAAAATCTCAGAAGTTGGTATGTGTTCTAAGATTAATAGCTAGTACATTTTTACCCAACCATCTTGCCTCTCTTAGGACAAAAGGTATACTTGAAAACTATTATTACAACAGATTTTTTTTTCCCCAGAAGAATAATCTTATGAAAATCCTTTCTTGAATGTAGGACTTTAAATTAGTTCAGACTTTTTGTTCACCCTTTCCCAGAAATGTTATATATATGCCACTTTCAGAGTTTAATATTAATCTTTTATTTTATTTGTATTTTTGTTTTAAGATTTTATTTATTTGACAGAGAGAGAGACAGTGCGAGAGGGAGAAGCAGGCTTCCCGCTGAGCAGGGAGCCTGATGCGGAGCTCGATCCCAGGACCCTGGGATCATGACCTGAGCTGAAGGCAGATGCTTAACGACTGAGCCACCTGGGCACCCCAATATTAATCTTTTAAATTCAGAATTGAAGTGATTCTCTCTGATACTGTTTCTATAACTAAACTGATTCTTATTTACTGATGTGTTGAGCTGTGTGACCTTGGGCTAGTTATTTTAATCACTTTGAGTCTCAGTTTCCTTATGTGTACCCATCTCATAGAAGAATTCATATATAAAGTTTTTAACTCAGTGTCTGACCCATGGGAAAAAAAATTTATATTAGCTATATAATCCATATTATTGTTATTTGAATGATTGTAAAGAGTTTATATAAAGCATCAAAGACAGTGCCTGGTATAATATGTGCTCCTTTCTCAAATTTGTATATTTTCGTTATGCTTATACCCTTTTTAAAAGATATTCATTGTGAATATTAACTGTTTCAGTATCCATGAGCTAAACATGGCATGTAGTGACTAAGTTTGTACAAATGATGTAGCTAATGTATTTTTTTCTTTAGCTTCCAGAGCAGTTGTAGCACAGCATGTTGCTCCACCTCCAGGAATAGTGGAAATAGATAGTGAGAAGTTTGCTTGTCAGTGGTAAGTGGTTTATTTCTATTAAGGCTTTATCCTTGGGAAGAATAAAGCAAAAGAGAAAAGGAAATGTATTTCAACAGTCATCCGGAATGTTTTATTCTGTATTTCTTTTTAGTCAGAGTAGAATATCATTTATCCAAAGAATGGACTATGTAAAACCATTTCACCTGCATTTTAGAATAATTTGAAAGAAAAATGTTCATCAGAATCTTCAGAATTAAAATTACACCACTTCTTTTTGGAGTAAAATTTGTGTTAAAATGTTATCTTTGACTTTATAGAAAATAAGATTTGTCAGATTATAGGATTTTTATTAAATTAATGTTTTATTAAAACTGAACTGGACTGTCTTTAAGAAAATAAAAGAAGATTTTGTTGTTAAATGTCCCTCTTTTTCATCACAAGCAATACTTCTTGTTCATTGATAGTTAATTTTTCCTTTTTCGGCGTAGTAAGGGAAAATGAGTCAAATGATACAATACCTAGTGGGTTTACATGGAAATAAGCAACTTGAAAATAATATTTTATTGGGAAGACTGACTAGTCATATATCAGCCACTTACTGAAAAAATAAATTGTAGACTTGGTTAGATTTCATTTTCTCATGGATAGTAGCTTCCACAGTTATGAATTCCAGCTTAAATTCTTTAGAAGATTAACAGATTGAATAGAAAAGATCACTTTCTGATGATGTATTACTTTAAAAATTTTCTTTCTTTGATCCCTTTTCTCCCATTCTCTAACATTATTTGTCTCCCATTCCATGTTCCTGTCATTCTGTGTTCCATATTTTTGGTGCTTTCATATCTTTGTTCCTGTGGTAGTTTTCTCTAGACTTTTCCACTTTGCCTAAAATCGGGTTTACATTTTTAAATATCTAATTATTTGCTTTTTCCTCCCCTTCTATATTTTTACACCTTATACTTGATGAATCTCTTCCAGTAATACTTGGAAATGTTTATCTTCTACACTAAAACCAAAAAAAAGGTTTTTTGTACCTAATCTTTTGAAAAGTCAGTACTCAAAGAATTATGAAAGTTGGAAAGTTTGTACCACATGCACAGTAAAATGTGTGTGTGTTAGGTATAGATTTGGTCTTCTAAATCCCATTTGCACATTTCTGCCAGTTCTAGTGAGGAAGGAGGAAAGTATCATTTTAAAATTATTTAATCATAAGTATTATTTGATTCAGTTTATATAAACAGCTGTAAATTGGCCTGTTATATGTATAGTAAGTCCTAGAAAAGAATCCTATGAAGGTAATTCGGCCTCTAGTCCTAACATATATGGATGGAAGTCACTATATGAAAAAGACAAATTGAAGTTTGAGTTAATTTGTAATGCATTAGGAATAGAAGTTTCTGAAATGGGGGAATGGAAGTGTGAGGCATGGGAGAAGCTTAGGTAAGTTTTTTTTCTTAAGGAATTTGTTCCAAGAGACAACAAAAGTTTAATTTTAGTTCAGTTTTTCTTCCATTTTCACATCTGCAACGGAAATAGCTCATTATTGGGAGTTTCTGTTGTATTTTAATTATTGCAAGACAGGAAATTGAGTAGATATTGATTTGTTGTAGAATATTTGTTGCCAACAGACCAATCCTATTCTCACTGGGGTGTGAACACAGTTTTTATATTTGTTGTTAATGATTTTTTAATACTAAAATAAATATGATTAAATAGTTAATCTTTTATTTGGTTTCGTCAGTCTAAAACCTAGCATGCATTTTTTGCTAATAACATGAGAAAGTGAAATTTGATTAACAGGCATAAATATTATTTTATAAGACATTGCCTTCAAATGGTTTTACTATACGTAAATATGAACTCTCCTATAATGCATAATGCCATTTATTTTTCTCCTTTTTAGGCTAAATGCTCATTTTGAAGTAAATCCAGATTGTTCTGTCTCTCGAGCAGAAATGTATTCTGAGTACCTCTCAACGTGCAGTAAATTAGCTCGTGGTGGAATCCTAACTTCAACTGGATTTTATAAATGTCTTAGGTAGGATGCATAGTTGTTGACTTTAAACAAAGTTGATTTATATCACCTAGAGCATCTCTTGCTCTTTAGAGAAAATACGAACCATCTATCTAGTTTTAAATATTTCTACTACTTGAAATTTTATATTGGCTAGGTTGTAGTTAGATAGAAATTTAAATACAAGGGGATTTTGGAAATCAAACCTGGTGTTTGTGTTTGAACATTATGAGGCTTATCAAAGAAAGAGAAGGGAGAAACTTTTTTCTACACTACTTTATTATGTTAAAGAAATGACTTTTGCCCTTTTTAATCTTGAATAACAGTCTATAACTAATACTCTTCAAATATCAAGGCTTTTGATATTTTGCAAAGTTCATAAAATAGACACTACCTAGATGCAGCTTTTTTGTTACTTATATAGAGTATGGAATTATTTAAAACCCAACAATGTTAATAAATAATGATTTTAAAAATTAGAGAACTGATCTTTTATATGTTTTCTTTGCTTCCCACCTTTGCAGAATATAACAGTATGCATCATACTGGTTCGAACGTTAGTAGTAATAAAATATACTGCTGCTATTCATGTAAACATTGTTAGAAGTCTGTTTTTTGCTCGTGTGCTAGTTAAGAAAACTAAGTATGTGTGTACTTTACAGAACGGTCTTTCCAAATCATACAGTGAAGAGAGTGGAGGATTCCAGTAGCAACGGGCAGGCACATATTCATGTAGTAGGAGTAAAACGGAGGGCTATACCACTTCCCATTCAGATGTACTATCAGCAGCAACCAGTTTCTACTCCTGTTGTTCGTGTTGATTCTGTTCCTGATGTATCCCCAAGTCCTTCACCTGCAGGTATTAATTTTTGAGTTTTAAGTGTTACTAATTTAACAAAAAAGCAAAATGAAACTTATATTGTATACATTTAAAATGTATAATTTTTCCTCGTGTTTCCAGTAGCATATTTGCTTATTCTGTTACTTTTATCATATTTGTATGATGCAAAGTTGTTAGATGTTAATTTCTTAAAACGATTCTTTCTTGTATTAACTAATACAATGCCTACACGCAGCTTTTCAGTCATTTCATTATGAATTTTGACTTTTCCCTCCTATTTTCAGGAATCCCCCATGGACCACAAACTGTAGGAAACCATTTTCAGAGGACTTCTGTTACCAACCAGTCTTCAAATTTGACTGCAACACAAATGTCTTTTCCAGTACAAGGTGTTCATACTGTGGCACAGACTGTTTCAAGAATTCCACCAAATCCTGCAGTTCATACCCACCAGCAACAAAATACTCCAGTGACTGTCATTCAAAACAAAGCTCCAATTCCTTGTGAAGTTGTTAAGGCTACAGTAATCCAGAATTCGCTCTCCCAGACAGCAGTTCCTGTTAGCATTGCTGTGGGAGGAGGAGCTGCTCCGAGTTCTGTGGCTCAGAACCACAGCACAGGGCCACAGCCTGTTACAGTGGTAAATTCCCAGACATTGCTTCATCATCCGTCTGTAATTCCACAGCAGTCTCCCTTGCACACAGTGGTACCAGGACAGATACCTTCGGGCGCTCCTGTTACAGTAATTCAGCAAGCTGTCCCACAGAGTCATATATTTGGTAGAGTGCAGAACATCCCAGCATGTACTTCTACAGTTTCACAGGGTCAACAGTTAATCACCACATCACCCCAACCTGTGCAAACTTCATCTCAACAGACATCAGCTGGTAGCCAGCCGCAAGACACTGTTATCATAGCACCTTCACAGTATGTGACAACTTCTGCATCCAATATTGTCTCAGCAACTTCAGTACAGAATTTTCAGGTAGCTACGGGACAGATGGTTACCATTGCTGGTGTCCCAAGTCCACAGCCCTCAAGGGTAGGGTTTCAGAACATTGCACCAAAACCTCTCCCTTCTCAGCAAGTTTCATCAACGGTGGTACAGCAGCCCATTCAACAACCACAGCAGCCAGCCCAACAAAGTGTAGTGATTGTAAGCCAGCCAGCTCAACAAGGTCAGACTTACGCACCAGCCATTCACCAAATTGTTCTTGCTAATCCAGCAGCTCTTCCGGCTGGTCAGACAGTTCAGCTAACCGGGCAACCAAACCTAACTCCATCTTCCTCGCCATCACCTGTCCCAGCTACTAATAACCAAGTCCCCACTGCCATGTCATCTTCCTCCACCGCTCAGTCACAGGGACCACCTCCTACTGTCAGTCAGATGCTGTCCGTGAAGAGGCAGCAGCAGCAGCAGCTTTCACCAGCACCCTCCCCACAGCAGGTACAAGTACAGGTTCAGCAGCCCCAACAAGTACAGATGCAAGTCCCGCCACAGCAGGCGAACGCAGGCGTTGGTCAGCCTGCTTCTGGTGAGTCGAGTCTGATAAAACAGCTGCTGCTTCCAAAGCGTGGTCCTTCGACACCGGGTGGTAAGCTAATTCTCCCAGCTCCACAGATTCCTCCTCCTAATAATGCAAGAGCCCCTAGCCCTCAGGTGGTATACC
Source organism: Callorhinus ursinus (assembly GCF_003265705.2). Classification (NCBI taxonomy): domain Eukaryota; kingdom Metazoa; phylum Chordata; class Mammalia; order Carnivora; family Otariidae; genus Callorhinus; species Callorhinus ursinus. The sequence goes on along the minus strand of NW_027397106.1, from coordinate 8,344,385 downwards.
AGGTGGCCAATAACCAAGCAGCGGGTTTTGGTGTGCAGGGGCAGTCTTCAGCTCAGCAGCTGTTGGTTGGGCAGCAAAACGTTCAGTTGGTCCAAAGTGCAATGCCACCCACAGGGGGAGTGCAAACTGTGCCCATCTCAAACTTACAAATATTGCCAGGCCCACTGATTTCGAACAGCCCAGCCACCATTTTCCAAGGGACTTCTGGCAACCAGGTAACCATAACAGTTGTGCCAAATACAAGTTTTGCAACTGCAACTGTGAGTCAGGGAAATGCAACTCAGCTCATTGCTCCAGCGGGAATTACCATGAGTGGGACGCAGGCAGGAGTTGGACTTCAGGTGCAAACACTTCCAGCCACTCAGACATCTCCAGCTGGACAATCATCCTGTACTACTGCTACTCCCCCATTCAAAGGTGATAAGATCATTTGCCAAAAGGAGGAGGAAGCAAAAGAAGCAACAGGTTTACATGTTCATGAACGTAAAATTGAAGTCATGGAGAACCCGTCCTGCCGACGAGGAACCACGAACACCAGCAATGGAGATACAAAGGAAAATGAAATGCAGGTGGGAAGTCTTTTAAATGGGAGAAAGTACAGTGACTCAAGTCTACCTCCTTCAAACTCAGGGAAAATTCAAAGTGAGGCTAATCAGTGCTCACTAATCAGTAATGGGCCATCGTTAGAATTAGGTGAGAATGGAACATCTGGAAAACAGAACTCAGAACAAATGGATATGCCGGATATCAAAAGTGATTTGAAAAAACCTCTAGTTAATGGAATCTGTGATTTTGATAAGGGAGATGGTTCTCATCTAAGCAAAAACATTCCAAATCACAAAACTTCCAATCATGTAGGAAATGGTGAGATATCTCCAATGGAACCGCAAGGGACTTTAGATGCCACTCAGCAAGATACTGCCAAAGGTGATCAACTAGAAAGAATTTCGAATGGACCTATATTAACTTTGGGTGGTTCGCCATCTGTGAGCAGTATGCAGGAGGCTCCAAATGTGGCAACACCGCAGTTTAGTGGTACTGACTTGCCTAACGGACCTCTAGCTTCAAGTTTGAATTCAGATGTGCCTCAGCAACGCCCAAGTGTAGTTGTCTCTCCACATTCTACAACCTCTGTTATACAGGGGCATCAGATCATAGCAGTTCCCCACTCAGGATCAAGAGTGTCCCATTCTCCAGCCCTGTCATCTGACGTTCGGTCTACAAATGGCACAGCAGAATGCAAAACTGTCAAGAGGCCGGCAGAGGATAATGATAGGGAAACAGTCACAGGAATTCCAAATAAAGTAGGAGTTAGGATTGTTACAATCAGTGACCCCAACAATGCTGGCTGCAGCGCAACAATGGTTGCCGTGCCGGCAGGAGCCGATCCCAGCACGGTAGCTAAAGTAGCAATAGAAAGTGCTGCTCAGCAAAAGCAGCAACATCCGCCGCCATATGGACAGAATGTGGTCCCACAGGTAAGTCGTTCTGCTGTCAACATTGTAAATAGGATTTTAGGGGAATGTGCACTGTTGGGTCTTTGCCTCATCTTGAAAAGGTAATTGTGTCATCTCACCAGTGTACTTGGACTCCCACGCTCCTATTTTTCGGTTTTTTTTTGTCATATTAAACAATCGTCTCAATTGTTAACTTTAGCACATGGTTAAAAATCTTTTAAATTTTGGTATAGACCCAAATTAGTAATTTTGTAGACCCAAGATAGAGGAGCACTTGCTAATCTGACATCTTTTGGAGAATTTTTTAAATGTAAGTTAGTCTCCTTTGGTCTCCTTTGGAGGGGGCGGTGGTGTGGGATATACTAAGAGCACTTCTAAAGGGAGGTTCCGTATTTGATTTTTGACACGAGTATGTTTTTGTGGCTCTTTTCACCATTCTTTTGTAAAAAAGATGAATCCCATAAGTGCTTTATCAGGTGTTTTCTTGTTATATTTTTATATTGACTTAGTTGCCTTTATTCTTTAAAAAGTGTTATAATTTCAGTTTCTTTCACCTGTTCTGATATTCTTGCTTTTGTGTTTCTTACTCCTTTGCCCTACTGTCATGTTTCTGTTATCCCCTCTTTAATAGTCTATCCAATCTCTGTTGTACCCTGTAGTAAATAAAAGTTTTCTAGGACTAGTGCTACTGAATTGAGGGTTCATTCTGCCTGTAAAGATTTTCAGGTCAATCTTGTGTACTGTTTCCACTGAAACTAGGGGTTTGCTTAACAGTTGTCTTTAACCTAATTTCTTGGATGACTTTTCCTTTATTCTCTTTCCTAAGTACTACATAGCCAGAACCTTCTGTGACTATTGCCAGCTCTGCTGGCACTCTTCTGACTTGGGCTTCTTCTCTGTGCTTTTGGTGTTTACAGCAGATCTATGGCCATTGTTGGCAATAGTACCAAATCTGGGGGTGGAGGGAGGGGCAAAATGAAAGATGAAAGAACAAAGAATCCCTTGCTTCAGAACTGTTCATCCACTGATGTGCATCTTTTTTCATGTGAGTGGTTAAAACTGGACAGTGCTGTCAGGGGGCATAATGAGATTTTAATTCATACGTTAGTACTGTATTGCTTAGATTTATTTTTATTGCAAGGTACCTAAATAGGTTGAGTATTCTTTGGTTGATGTGTACATGGCAATAATTAGTACTGAGTTTTAGTGAAAAACACTAAGGCAATTTTACTCAAACTGCTACAAGTTGAATTTTTCATTTATTAAACACAGTAAAAATTTTTTAAAGTAGTGCAGTGTCTGGCATATAGTAAGCATTCAGTAAAGCTGATTTTTATATGTTTTTTTCCTATATTTGTAATTTCCCACTTCATCTTGATTATGTTCCTGACTCTGTTTTTTCCTCTCAGATTCTCTTATAATCCTAAATAGTTATAGACTAAGCCAAATGAGAGAAAAACTCCGTTACTGTGGAATTATCAACCCTCATTTTTTTGTGCGTCCTTAATTATATTATTATTAATTATATTATATTCAATAATGATACTTAAGAACCAACAATAATACTTGTTAAGACTAGGACCTGTGTTAGGAACTTGGTACTAAAGCATTTTCTCGTTTAATCCTTAAAATAACTCTGTGAGGTAAAAATTGTTATTACTGTTTTAGAGATGAGGCTCCAAACTGCAGAATAACTCACCCAAGGTCACCAACTACTGTGAAGTGGTTCCAGGACTGAACCACTTGGGTGTGTGTCTGAAACAAAGATTCATTCTCTTAACCCATTTCACCACTATTTTCCAAGATTTCGTTGAAAAGTTTTATATATAACATACTGATTATTTGAACTATTATATTACAGAATGTGAGTAGCATTAAATTATAATTTTAGGACATGAATGCTAAAACTTTTTTCTTTACACATTGGACATATATGTATCTAATTCAAGCCATAAAATTACTACATTTTATTCCTAATATGAAAAATGTGTTTTTTAGTATAGTCCCGAAGGACATAGTCCATTTAAAGTGGCTACATTCTTTATTTTTAAAATCAGTGTTTGGCTGGCATGTAGAAATTTTAAACTTTGTAAGGAAAAAAGGGATAGCATGCACGGTGTCTATGAGAGAGAGAATTAAAAACTGGGATTCTTACATGTAACGCTTAGCAGGGTGACTGCTACATAGTTAGGCACTCAATAATAGTACAGCTGTATTTTACCTTCATATATGGGAATAAAGTACTTATAAAGGCTAAAAAAGATCAACTGTTCAAGATGGGATCATAAATTTCCTTTTGAAGGGTCAGCTGTTGGCCTTCTTAAGAGCCTGCTAATAGAAAACCATTTCCATTGTTGCCCAGATTCTTCAGGTTTCTTTTATATAGACCTTGGTTTAACACCATTTTATTCACTATTTGAATTGGTGCTTTAAAGGGGTAGATGAAATAGAGGATTTTAAATGTGATTTTTCAGCCAAACCTTGTTATTTCTACCATTTCAAGGGGTCTGGGGATGTTAAGGAGGCACCTGGACCCCAAGGAGGGACTTTCAGACTTGCAGAATGTTCAGGGCTGGAAAGACTGCAGGGAAATGTCCCTGCTGAGAATGGCCAACAGGTAATCCTTCCTACTACATTGTTATTTCATGTTTCTTTTCTCAATTTTTTTTCCTTTCACTCCCATTAATCAGCTATATTAATTTCATTACAGAAAAAAAAACAGAAAAAGAGAAAGATCTATGAAAGCAAATGATATAACCACAGATTTTGTGTTTAAGTAGTATTTAGCTGGGTGGTACGTATAAATACATACAAAATAAATTGTACCTATTTCATGGCAAACTTCTTTATTTGTAGCTGCTTATTTTCAGTCTGTTGTATTTGCAATCTGTAGGATATCTGTTCATGAATTGGTATCTTCTGGAGGCATAAAACTAGACTGGCATGTAAAAAATAAAAATGAATTAAAAAAGAAAAATAATTATAAATATTTACCTAAAGATTTGCCTTTTTCAGGAGCATGTAAAACACATGTTGAACAGAACGGAACAATAGCTATTAATCCCATGATCTGAAGACATGCTAAATTCTTGTATATAAAAATATTTTACTTAAGGTTGTATTTGTTTAAGGTGTTTTATATGTGCCTTTCCTCAGTTCCGTGTCCTTCACATAGGAATCATTGCTGATATGGTTCTGTGTGACACTGAATTTTGTATCTTCCTGGTCCCTTCCTTTCTTTGATAAAGAGCTTGAAGTTAATCAACCCATCAGAAAGCAGATCTGTAGCCTCAAGGGGGCAGCATTTAGTCATAGCCAAGATCATTTTAGCAAGAGCCACAGGAATTATTTCAATATTTTCTTAAGAGTACTACTGCTTAGATTTGTAGAGTGGCAGCACATTGTAAAAACTAAGAAAGGCATTACCACTAAACATAATTTTTTGTTCGTATTTCAGTGTGTCCTTATAAGCCAGTCTTGGTATGTATTGATTATCTAGGTTTATACTTCATAAGAGTAAAAAACTTGGTAGTTTAAGAACATGAGGGAATGTTAGAGCAGAAAGAATCTTAGATATTATCTTGTCCCAAACCCTCATTTTTAAGAATTGAAGTTACTTTCCCACACTCACAAAGATCTCTTTTCCAGTGATTTCTATAATTGTCTTAATTCTGTTCTTAAAAGATCTGTACATTTAGACTAAGTATAATCACTTTTATATCACATTTAGAGTAAATCAAATTTTTGTTCCCTACGACTTCTTCAGAGTATCTCTCCTTACATGCCTATGTTTTAGAATATACTTTCTCAGTTTCTTCAGTTAGATCTTAGGTGTCAGGGTGTCTGGTTTATTCATCATCATATTTATCTCAGTCAGTTCCATTTATAAGTGGCTTTCAAAATGTAGCTAGAATTGAACACAGTGTTTCATTACTACCTAGTAAAGAATTTATTTTGAGAATAGACTATGAATTTGTATCTTCTAACACAGATTGAAGTGTTTAAATTTTCATCTTTCTAAGGTTTTTAAAGTTTAATATTAAGAGTGTAAGGGTTTAAGAGCCTCAAATCCCAAGTCTTAGATAAGAAAATATTATCACTCTAGGGGTGCTTGGGTGGCTCAGTCAGTTAAGCATCCGACTCTTGATTCCAGCTCAGGTCATGATCTGGGGGCTCTGTGCTCAGCGAGGAGTCTGCTTGAGGATTCTTTCCCTTTCCTTCTGCCCCTCCCTCTGCTTGTGTGGTTTCTCTCTCTCTCAAATAAATAAATAAATCTTAAAAAAATAGTATCACTGTAATCTAGAATTTTTAGCCATAATTTACTCTTGAAAAGATGACAGAGGAAAGCATACTCTTGAAAAGATGATAGAAGAAAGCAAGGTTAAAATTTCTTTTTTTAACAAAAAGAGCATTAATAAAACTGCGTTAACTTTTTTAGTTAATTTTACATTGCAGAATAAATCACAGAGTTGTTTTGCATCTTTTGTGTAATTTTATTTTCCTGGTCACTCACTGCTGGATTTGTGGCTTTGATTTGAAAAAAAAAAAAATCTGTAATATTAAAAAAAATAGCTCTTCCTCAACAGAGTGAATGAGAATATTCCTCAAGAGGGATCACTCCAAAAACTTTGACTTTGAAACCTACTTTTACATTTACATTTGAGTTAGGGTTATGGCTAATGATCTAGCAATTCATAGTCAATAATAAGGTTAAGAAAAAGTAAACTTACACATCCTAAAAGAAATATATTTTGCACTATCAAGTAAAATACCTAATTCTTTTTATTAATTAATTTTTATTTATGTATTTATTTACTGGGGGGAGGGGCAGAGGGGAAGAGAGAGAGTGAGTCTTTTGAGCAGACTCCGAACTGAGTGCAGAGCCCATTGCGGAGTTGGAGCTCACGACCCTGAGATCATGACTTGAGCCAAAATCAAGAGTAGGATGCTTAACTGACTGAGCCACACAGGCGCCCCAGGAATGTGTAATTTTTTAATAACGAGAGGAAACCTAAAAACATTCACCCCTGTGGTCAAAGGAAATATGACTCTTGGAATTTCTCCTTTGGTATATTCTATTAAGTACTTTAATTCTTGGGGCACCTGGGTGGCTGAGTTGGTTAAGCGTCTGCCTTCGGCTCAGGTCATGGTCCCAGGGTCCTGGGATCGAGCCCCACAGGGAGCCTGCTTCTCCCTCTCCCTCTCCCCACCCCCTGCTCCTGCTCTCTCTCTCTCAAATAAATAAATAAAATCTTTTTTTTCAAAAGTACTTTAATTCTTTTTGTTTCAGTGATATATTTAGACGTATTTAATTCTTTTTGTCATTTGTTTAGTTTTTATTGTAGTTTTCCCCAACATATACAAAAGTAGAGCTAATAAGTCTTCATATATCTATCACCAGCTTAAAATCTTATTACCATTTTGCCTTTTTAGTTTCATCTGTTCTTCACCACTATCATTTTTTTTTCCTTGGAGTACTTTAAAACAAATATCAAACATTATTGTGTTTTGCCAATAATAATTCAGAATCTGTTTCTCTAATAGTTGAGTACTTTTAACTATTTAGATCTCTCTCTCCAATACCAAATCACATCCAGCATAAATAGTAATGTGTTTAATATTATCTGACACCCAGTTCATTATTCTCTAGTTGTCATTTTTTTTTTTAAGATTTTATTTATTTTTGACAGCACAAGCAGGGGAAGCAGCAGGCAAAGGGAGAGGGAGAAGCAGGCTCCCCGCTCAGCAGGGAGCCCGATGTGGGGCTCGATGCCAAGACCCTGGGATCATGACCTGAGCCGAAGGCAGACATTCAACCATCTGAGCCACCCAGGCGCCCCTCTAGTTGTCTTTTAAAAACAACATTTTTTTTTTTTAAACAACTCGTTTGAATTAAGATCCACAAGTTTTTTACATGTTGCGTTTGGTTAATGCGTCTTTATTTATTCTTAATTTAATAGATTAATTTCAGTCATCCTTGCCACATCCCTCATTCACATTTGGGGTCAAAATACCTTGTGATTCCTTGTTAAATTTTCTATGTGACACCAAATAAGAGTTCCACAATGGAAAAAAAGATAGGATAAAGATTTGTTAGCACTTATGAAAATAAAAATAAGCTTTATCTACAAATATATGACAAGATATTCAATAAAATACCTAATTTAAACAGTAATAGTATGGGGAACCAAAAGATTCATTCTGAGGGAATTTGATGCTTCTGGCAGATTTACCCTTTAATTAAAATTCTGGGATATTTGTAACTTGTTACTCTCTTAATATTTGTATTTGGCTGAAATGGGTCCTCTTGGTTACTCCCCCTTATTAGAATTTCCTGGATTTTTATTGAATATTTTCATTTCAGGGAAGCAATTTGAATAATTCTTTTGATAGACTTAATTCTAATGTTACCTTCCATTCCTTTGTCTCTGATCCTCTTTTTTTTTTTTTTCTGTGTGCTTTCTCAGCATCAGTTTTTATGGCTTTAAGAATTCCCAGGTGAACGATTGTCAGATCCGTGTTTCCAGCATTAACTTCTATTACTAGACATTTGTAGTTGTTGATCTGTCAGTGTCCCCAAAGCAGACTCATTATCTTTCCTCCAAAGTTTGGTTTCCCTTCTCTATTTGGACTTCTAGCATAATAATAATAATACTAACTATTGCCATTTGTTGAGAATCTAGAACTAGGCTCTTCATCTGTAGTTTCTCTAGTCTCTTCCCACCATTCCTTACCCTAGATTTCATTACTTAACAGTTTATAGATGAGGAACCTGAAGATCACAGAGGTTAAACAGGTTGCCCAGGGTCACATAACTAGTTTAAAAAGCAAATTGAAAGTTTGAGTACTGATGTGTCAAGCTAGAGAGTCCACATCATATCCATGACGCCTGTTTTTCATGCATGTATATGCATGTATATGTTTTCTCACTGACCATACTGTAAAATTTAAGGGCGGGACCGTTATGGAAACAACTTCAATCACATCCCAAAAGTAGATTTTTTTTTTCTTAGAGTTTGGAACTCAAAAGTTCTTAGGACTTCACATTTCTAAACTTTTTTTCAGCATTTTATTCTCCTTTTTTTCATTTTTATGCTCTAGCCTTATAGTGTTTTGTCTTTTTTCTGATTTTTATGACTTTTAATCTGACGTTTGCAGCAACCAATATTACCTTATAAGTGAACAAGTATATGTAATATTTTTCCAAAGTTTAAATTTATTGCCATTAAACTATGGTTTGAAAATGATGTGCTACCATTTCTATTGAAAAATTCAGTATTTTTCCCTTTGTGATACATTTTTTTATGAATAAAATCTGAGTTAAGGTTCAAAGAAAATATTTTGCCTCAAATTGTTTTAAGCTTTATTATAATTATGTATTTTTCAGAGAGAAAGGGATGGAATACAGAAGAAGAAAACATAGCTTATATTTAAAAAAGACTTATATGTACAATTAGGATTTTTATTTGTATTGTCCATCAACAGCTGTAACTGAACAACTTTAAAGACTAAAGTTAAAATGACTTACTATAAAATAATTTTTACAACATTCTACTTACAGTTACTTCATTTTTAACATCAGAAATTTTCTTTGCTTTTTGCTATGATTGTTTTATGTTGTAGTCATTAAAAAAATCAAAAGGAAAAATATGCTAAGAAATAATAATTTGCAATTGATTTGTTCTTGTGCAGAATGTACGTAAGTAAATCAAATGGGTGCATTTATAGTAGATTTATTCCTCATGTTAATCTATAATTGTGTTTCTGCCTAATTTTATTAATCTAAAAATTCTTAATTCTAAATAATGTATATCCTGTAACAGTAACAATGTGATTTTGCCTTTGTGGTTCAGATGAAATAAAAGAATCTAACTTCCTAATTATTTTTATAAAAATAATTATCTTTTATAAAGAATTTTTTAAAAAATGATCATTAACTACAAATGTAAATTTTATGTTAGAAGTGCATAACTATCAATGTAATCATATAATCGTCATTATAATTATTTTATGCCTATACTATAAAATACGAATGTCTTTCAGTGTCACCTCACAAACTACGTGGTTGTGTTTTTTCACAGAACACTCCTCTGACGCCTTCACCAGCTGCGCAAGTGCAGAGCCAGCCTAACACTTCCCAGCCTTCTCCATTCAGTGCATCTAGTCAGCAAGGGGATCCAGTGAGAAAACCTGGACACAACTTCATGTGTCTGTGGCAGTCTTGTAAAAAGTAAATGGCAATTTTATTTGATACACATAAATGCTCTTTGTTCTGGAATGCTTTTATATTTACATTTCTGTCATCTGTACTTTTATGAAAATTTTCTTTTGAAACCACTGAAGTCTTTTAGCAAAAGTACTTCCTGTGAAGAGGGATGTCTATGTAGGTCCAGTGGCACCTAAACTAGGAAATTTATATAAATGGTAGAGCTTCATTGCCTAATGGTAGGTTATTGGGGAATGTGTTTCAGTATTAGCTTTTAACAAGAGAAAATCAGCTAAGCATTTGATTTCATATTTGACTATGAAAAGAGATAGGTTTTTTAAAGTGACTTGATGTTGGCGACAGCTATTGGATTTCTGTATTGTAGCAACTTAAAGATAATCTTTTAGGAAGACTGATTTGTCTTAAATTTGAGTTTGGGTTGGATACCCCATGAAAATTATTTTTAAAGCCATATCATCTTAAAATTTAATAACTAAGATGAACAATGAGTAGAATTGAACTTCCTAAAATAGGGCTTTCTTACACTTGCTAAATACTTGCGAATAATGTCAGTTAAATAAAATAGTTCTTTTAACAGTGCTCAGCCAAGACCCTTTGCTTTGTCACTTTTTTAGAGGTATGGGACTAAGGCACTTGTCTTAATAGACATAATACCCTTCACTTTATGGATATCAAATTTCCATTTCACTTTAACTGATAGAAGAAATTATCATATTCTTTTAAAAATTATATTTGCTATTCATAATTTTTATGATATACTACATACTTTACTGTAAACTTCATATACAGGTTTGTTGTGGGATTGTCGCTATCACTGTAGCTTAGGGATTATTAATAGCATGCACAATTTCTTTGAACAGTGTTCATCAAACTTTAAATTTCAACCCAGTAGTGGTGTCATGAAATCATTTTGTCGGATCTCTACTTGTGGGTTTTTGCTGGTTTTGTTTTGTTCCCAATTAAAAAAAAATGAATAAAATATATCAGATTCCATCATGTTAGTAAAGGTAACTATTGTTTCCAGTTTTATATGTATATATAATATAGGCAGGTGTGTACTAGATTATAGTATAAAATCTGTTTGTCAAAAGGTAGTTTACAAGTCCATGCTTTCGGGGGTCTCCGATTATTTATTTGATATGTTTATTTTGACCATCTTGTTTTGTTTATGTTGTAAGTTAATTTGAAACTATTTTCACCATCATCAACTGTATTCTTTACTTTTTTCAGATTTTGTTTTTGTCTTTCCATGTAAATGGAAGCTGATGGAGTAGGTAGTCAGCTAATACTATTTGTTGACTAAAAAGTTTGAGAATAGCTGCTTTAGATGAAACGCTTACAGTATTTCAAGAAAAAAGTTGCTGGAAGAGTTAATGCGCCTAAATGCACAATACAATTTCCCGTCTTGCTACAAAATTTGATCTGTGCCTCCTCTTTGGAAGTCTTTTTTGAATAAGCCTCAGCAAGGGTTCCCAGAGCTTGTCATTTTTTAAAGCCATTTTTAGATGCTACAATTTTAATTCAGTTTGATTCTGCAAATATTTACCGAGTACCCTCTAGGAGGGTGTATGTGCTTGGAGTTAGAAATAAAGAAGATCATTCTCAGCTTTTAAAGAAGCACATCCAAAAACAAATTTATGGTATAAATAAGTGCTATAAAGAGATAGTTGGCAGCATAGCGGACAGTTAATACAGTGCTGGGATGGTTAGAAAAGTTTCAGTACAGGAGCACCTGGGTGGCTCAGTCTGTTAAGCAGCAGACTTGGTTGTGATCTCGTGGTCGTTTGATCAGAGTTGTGCATCAGGCTCACGCTCAGCGCAGAATCTGCTTCAGATTCTCTCTCCCTTTGCTCTTCTCGCAATTGTTTCAGTTTTATGAAGAGCATTTTAAAAGTGGCATTGTGTACTTCCATCAGGAGTTATGTAATATCTTGTCTCTTTTTTTGTGATGTCAACAGCCATTGAGGGTGATCACCTAAATCCATCATTACATTAAGAGTTGTAAAATGTAAATGTTCCCCTCTTACCAACTCTTTGATTTCTCTGAGAAATAGTAAGTTCTTTCTTAAGTTCCTAAAGAAAAGGCTAGATAGATTATCTATGATAGCTCTTATTTACCAATTTTAAAAATATTGCATTATTTACTTGTATTCTTCAAAGGTGTCCCATGAAGTTTGGATTCTGTTTGTTTTTGTTTTTAGTATCATTATAAATGAACTTATGAATTTAAAAATATTTGAGGTATTTTAGTCCATTGCAGTTATTATTTCTTTATGTTCAAATTGTCCTGTCTTTAGCCAGTAAAGGCCTATTCATGCTGGTTCCCAGTTCCTTTGGTTGATCTTAATATCAGTGATCTTAATAGGTCTTTGACAGTTTCCTCGTTCTCTGTTAGACAAAATGTTCCTGCCACATACATGGAATCAGATTTGTCCAAGGAGGTCTTTTAATGGGAAATGGTATTTAGTCTAGGTTCCAGGGAGTATCCGTTGCTTTTAAGTTGGTTATTATTCTAGATGTTTTAGTGGACAGACTAGAAAAACTAATGGTTTTTATTTCATGCTTAGAAAGATCTTCTCAGCTCTTAGATCACATAATACACATTTTGTTGCCCTCCAGTACTTTAATGTTTTAACTTTTTTATCCATCTGTAATTTAGTTTCATGTATAAAGTGAAGTATGAATCTAGCTTTTTTATTTTCCAAATGGCTAACATATTGGTGTTTATCTTTCCCTTGGGTGTTTGAATTTCTACCCTTGTTGTATATTAAATTCCTGTATCCTTTGTCTATTTCTGAATTACTTGTTACTCCACTGGTCTCTGTCTTTATTATACCATCACTTTTTTCCCCCCAAATATTTTATTTATTTATTTGAGAGAGAGCACAAGCGACAGGGAGGGGAAAAGGGAAAGGAAGAAGCAGACTCCTGGCTGAGCAGGGAGCCTGATGCGGCACTCGATGCCAGGACCCCAGGATCATGATCTGAGCCAAAGGCAGCTGCTTAACTGACTGAGCCACCCAGGTGCCCCTATACCATAACTTAAAATTTTAATGTTGGATATGGCAAGATCCCCCTCCTAATTTTTCTTTTTCAGGGTGTTTCTCAATTTTTTTCAAGCATTTATACCAGGCACTATGCTAGATTTTGAAATTAGAGTGATTTATAAATTGGACTTGGTACATGTACGGATACTTATCCTTTCAAATGAACTTTAGAATGTTTCTATAGATCCCCAAAAAAGCATGTTGGCATTTTCATTGTAATTGCTTTTTTTTTTTTAGATTCTTTTTTTAAATTTATTTGTCAGAGAGAGCACAAGCAGGGGAAGCAGCAGGCAGAGGGAGAAGCAAGGAGCCTGATATGGGACTCGATCCCAGGACCCTGGGATCATGACCTGAGCCGAAGGCAGACACTTAACCGAGTGAGCCACCCAGGCATTCCTTTTTTGAGGACTTTTACACCTGTGTACTGGTCTATAATTGTTCTTTGTATGGTTTTGGTATTAGGGTAATGCTGGTCTTATGTAATGAATCAGGAAATGTACTCTCCTATTTTCTGGTAGGGATTATAGAGAATCGGTATCATTTCTTCCTTAAATGTTTGGTAGAATTCACCAGGGAAACCATAAATCCAGTTCAGTTTTTTTCAGTAGTTATCAGCTTGTTCAGATTATTCTTCTTGTGTGAGTTTTAGCAGATTGTGTCGTTTAGAGAAATCCATTCATTTTATAAATTACCAAATTTGTGGCATAGAGTTATTTATAACATTTATTATCCTTTTAATGTTCATGGGCTCATTAGCAATGAAAGAAGCTTTTATTTCTGATATTAGTAATTTGTGTTGTTTCTCATTCTTTCTCTTGATTAAGCTAGCTAGAGGTTTATCTATTTTACTGATCTTCTCAAACAACTGGTTTTGGTTTCGTTGATTTTTCTCTGTTGATTTCCTGTTGTCATTTCATTGATTTCTCCTTTAATTTTTATTTTTTTTCTTCTGCTTGCTTTAAATTCATATTGTTCCTTTTCTAGATTTCTAAGGTGGAAGCTTAGATTATTGATTTTTAGATCTTTTCTAATCTATAACTTTCCCTCTATGTACTGCCTTAGCTGTATCCCACAAATTTGGTAAGTTGTAATTTCATTATCACTTAGTTCAAAATATTTTAGAAGTACGCTGTTTAATTTCCAAGTATTTGGGGATAGTCCACCTATCTTTTTGTTATTTTTAGTTTAATTACACTGTAGTCTGAGAACATACTTTATATGACTTCTATTCTTTTAAATTTGTTAAGGTGTGTTTTATGTCCCAGAATGTAGTCTGTCTTGGTGAATGTTCCACAAGAGCGTGAGAAGAATGTTTTTTTCTGTTGTTGAAGTGTTATATAAATGTCAGTTAGATCAATTGATTGATGATGCTCTTAGTTCAAATACATCCTCCTGATTTTCTGCCTGCTAGATCTGTCAATCACTGATAGAGTTGTGCTAAGTTTCCAAGTATAATTAGTGGATTTTTCTATTTCTTCCTGCATTTCTATCAGATTTTGCTCATATTTTGATGCTTTGTGTTAGGAGTGCAGACCTTAAGAATTGCATGTCTTTGTGAAGAGCTGACCTCCTTATCATTATGTAATGTCCCTCTTCATTTCTGATAGTAAGCATACTCTGTAGTCGGCTTCGTCTGACTCTAGTATAGTTACTCCAGCTTTCTTTTGATTACTGTTAGTGTGCTATGTCTTTCACCATCCTTTTATTTTTGGGGTGGAGGGAGTATAAAATGGATTTTAATGTTCAAATCAATATTATTAGTCCCCAGCTTTCAACTTTGAATATGATTTTCTCTTCTTCCCCCTAGGTTTTCCTCATAAAAAATCCTTTTGCTAACTGCCTTTAAAAAATTTTTTTAATTGGAGTGTAGTTGGCATACAATATTACACTGTTTCAGGCGTACAACATAGCCGCTTGACAGTTATATACATTATACAACATTCACTATGCTAAGTTTAGTTACCATGTGTTATCATACAAAGTTATTACAATATTATTGACTATACTCCCTGTGCTGTAGTTTTCATCCCCGTGACTTACTTATTTTAGAACTGGAAGTTTGTACCTTTTAATCCCCTTCACCTATTTTGCTCATCCCCCAACCACCTCCATCACTTTACTTTTAATCTGTGTTTTTATATCTAACCATACATAGTTGGGTTTCATTTTGTTTATCTGCTCTGCCAGTCTCTTTATTAATAAGTATGTTTAGATCATTCACATTTAAAATGATTATTGATACAGTTGCATTAATATTTATCATATTTATAAATGTTTTCTATTCATTTCACTTGTGTTTTGTATCTTTTGTCTTCACATGTTTTACTTTCTTTGGTTTTAGTAATTTATGATTCCATTTGTTCCTCTTAGCATATCAATTATACTTCTTTTAAAAACTTTTTATGGTTTTGTTTTTTTTTTAAGATTTTATTTTATTTACTTGTCAGAGAGAGAGAGAGAGAGCACAAGTGGGGGGAGAGGCAGGCAGAGGGAGAAGTGGGCTCCTTGCTCGCTAATAAGGCAGCAGCTCTAGTGCAGATGTGCCCTCACTTTTTGTCTGAAAAAGTATTTCTCCTTTGCTTTTGAGAAATAATTTTGTGGACATAAAATTTTTTTCTTTTAACTTCAAAATATTTCATTCTACTCAAGAGACATCCAGTGTAAGTTTACCTTTGTTGTGCTATCAGTAATGTGTTTTGTTTTTGCTCTTTTCCCTCTAGCTACTTTCAAGATTTTTTTGTCTTTGGTTTTTAGCAATTTAAATATAGTATGCCTAGGTGGGTTTTTTTTGTTTTTCTGTTTTGTTTTGTTTTTTACATTTATCCTATTTGGTATTCTCTGAGTTTCCTAGATCTGTGGTTTGGTGTGTGTCATTGATTTTGGAAAATGCTCAGTTCAGATATTTCTTCATTTTATCTCTTTCCTCTTTCTGGTATTCCCATTACACATACGTTGCACCTTTTGTAACTGTCCCACAGTTCTTAACTGTTTCCTTTTTTTTCTCTTTGTTCTTCAGTTTGGGAAGTTTCTATTCATACATGTTTTTAAACTCACTGATTCTGTTCTTGGCTGTATCCAGTCTATTGATGATCCCATCCCCAAAGGCATTCTTTTTTTTTTTTTTTTAAGATTTTAATTTTTAAGTAATCTCTACACCCAACACGGGGCTCAAACCCACAACCGTGATATCAAGTGGCATGCTCCACTCACTGAGCCAGCCACTTCTCAAGGGCATTCTTTATTTCTGTTACAGTATTTTTGATTTCTAGCATTTCTTTTTGATTCTTAACATCTCCATTTCTCTTACTTTACCCATATATTCTTCCGTGTTGCCACTTTTTCCATTAGTGTCTTAGCGTATTAATCATGACTATATTAAGTCTGCATTATGATAATTCCAAAATCTCTGTCATATCTGAGTCTGGTTCTCATGCGTGCTTTCTTTCTTCAAACTGCGTTTTGGGTTTATTGTTGGGTTTTGGTGTTTGGTTTCTGGTTGGTTTTGGGGGTGTTTTTTTTTTTTCTTTACATTTGGCATGCTTTGTAAGTTTTTGTTGAAAACGGGATATGTTGTATTGGTTAATAGGAACTGAGGTAAAGAGGCCTTTGGTGTTAAGTTTTATGTTTACCTGCTTAGGAATTATGCTGTATTTAATGTTTGCTGTAGCTGTAGGTGTCAGAGGCTTCAGTTTTCTTCTAGTGTCCTTTTTTCCCCACTCCCTTGTTTTCTTTGGATTTGCTAGAAGCTCATTTTTTTTAAGATTTGTTTATTTATTTTAGCGCCTATGGGGTGAGGGGAAGAGGAAGAGAGTCTCAAGCAGACTCCCTGCTGAGCGCAGAGCCCCATGCAGGGCTTGATCTCAAGACCCATGAGATCATGACCCCAGCCAAAACCAAGAGTTGGATGTTCAACCAACTGAGCCACGCAGGCTCCCCAAAGCTCATTTTTAAATAGAGTCTGTATCTTAGAGCTCTCTCAGTTGTAATCCACTGTTATTATACTGGAGCCTTGTTGATGTGGTGATAAGGTAGTGCAGATGGGAAGCATTCTGTCATCTCATGATTAAATCTAACTTTTTTTAGTGGGCTTGAGTCTAAGGGCTGTGACTTTTTTTAAAAATTTTTTTATTGTTATGTTAATCACCATATATTACATCATTAGTTTTTGGTGCAGTGTTCCATGATTCATTGTTTGTTCATAACACCCAGTGCTCCATGCAGAACGTGCCCTCCTCAATACCCATCACCAGGCTAACCCATCCCCCTCCCCCCTCCCCTCTAGAACCCTCAGTTTGTTTTTCAGAGTCCATCATCTCTCATGGTTCGTCTCCCCCTCTGACATACTCCCCTTTTCTTCCTCTCCTGTTATCTTCTTCTTTCTCTTTTTTCTTAAAATATGTTGCGTTATTTGTTTCAGAAGTACAGATCTGTGATTCAACAGTCTTGCACAATTCACAGCGCTCACCGTAGCACATACCTTCCCCAATGTCTATCACCCAGCCACCCCATCCCTCCCACCCCCAACCACTCCAGTAACCCTCAGTTTGTTTCCTGAGATTAAGAATTCCTCATATCAGTGAGGTCATGTGATACATGTCTTTCTCTGATTGACTTATTTCACTCAGCATAACACCCTCCAGTTCCATCCACGTCGTTGCAAATGGCAAGATCTCATTCCTTTTGATGGCTGCATAATATTCCATTGTGTATATATACCACATCTTCTTTATCCATTCATCTGTCGATGGGCATCTTGGCTCTTTCCACAGTTTGGCTATTGTGGACATTGCTGCTATAAACATTGGGGTACACGTACCCCTTCGGGTCCCTACATTTGTATCTTTGTGGTAAATATAAGGGCTGTGACTTTAAGACGAGTTTCTTTTATTTTCTTTATTTTTCTTCCCCTTCTGTGAGACAGGGAATCTGAGGGCTTGAGTTACCTAATTGCTCCTTCCCCTAGGCCAGATAAGGCTTTGTTAAAGTAATTTTTCTTGAGAGCAGGCCCTTGGTAGGGAGAAAAGAACACTGGGCATATTTAAAATTGATTGTTTTCTCACTCCCTCTGCAGGAAAGCCCTAGGGAATTTTTCCTCCAGTCTTTACTCTTGTAGAACCCTGGTAAAATTCCTGGAGGTAAAACTCAAAAAAGTGTGGGC
Organism: Callorhinus ursinus; assembly: GCF_003265705.2. Classification (NCBI taxonomy): domain Eukaryota; kingdom Metazoa; phylum Chordata; class Mammalia; order Carnivora; family Otariidae; genus Callorhinus; species Callorhinus ursinus. The sequence goes on along the minus strand of NW_027397106.1, from coordinate 8,326,496 downwards.
TCTCTACAGACACTGCAGCTGCACCCCCCCCCGCCTCCCTACCCCCAGGCCCTGCCAGAGTTTCTATCTTTCAGGGTAATCCATACTAGACCTCCATCAGTTCATCAATTTCTGCTTAAGTATTCCTACCAGTTATTGATTCTGGAAGTTATTTGTGATTCTCTATATTCGACTGTCTCCAATTTTCAGGGAGGCAGTTTGCCTTGTGACCTCAGTTCTCTGATGGATTCAAGAATTGTTAATTTTCAGTTCAGCTTTTTTCTTGTTCTGAGGATGGGAGTGACAACTTATAAACTCTTTATATGTCTGAACAAAAACTTGGAAGGTCCTTGTCCTTTATTCTTGTTTTTATATCATCAGCATGATGCAGACTGTTAGTTTATAACTGAAACATATAAATAATGTGTGATTATATTTTGTGTTTGATCCTTATGAAATGGGACCCCAAAAATTCTCTATAATTAAAAAATCCATGAACTGCTTTTTTAATTCTGTGTAATTAGAGGAAAGGACTCAATGCCTCTGGTAAACCAAGAATTTACAGTCCTTGTTTTTAGTACTGTTTCTTGGCCACCGTGTTCTTTGAATAAGCAATGTTGGGATAAAGGGAACGTTTGAGAGAGGACTCCAGCTTACCTTTAACCATAGGATCTCTGCTTTTCACTTGATGTATAAGGACTCTAAGTCACATTTTGTTTGAAAAGATGCTTCTGCAGCTATAAAAGACATTTGAAAGCCACTTTTAGAATACATTGTTTCTCATCGATATCTAGCTAATAGCTATTATAGAAAAGATGAAAATTATTTTCCTTTGGGAGAATATAATCTATAATGTGTTTATATTTAGAGTTGTATCATTCAAGAGTCAAACAGAATTTAGAGGATCTCAATAAACATTTCCAGTGTGGAAGCTGTTCTCTCTAGAAACTTAGAGACTTTTATTTGCACTAATAAAATTGATATATTCCCTGACCACCTAGGAATCTCCTCAAGTGATTCTCCTCAACCTCAGACTCCTAGGTTCCTACTGCAGTTCCTTTGCAGGTGTAGAGTTGTAGTTCCTCCTAAAGATTCTAACACAAGGTTTCGTTATTCCTACTCTATGATCCTTAAAGATACTTTTGCATCAAGATGAGATTTGAATAATCACTGGTCTCAGGGGAAATAACAGAACAACAAGAAACATGAACCTCACTAGAGGTGACCAATGAATGAAAACTAGAATTTGTATTCTCTGTAAAGGTGCTTTTACTTCTTCTGGAAGTATCATCCAGAGTCCATGGTAAATCTTTAATTTCTTCTAGTAATTGGAATTTCAGAAATAATGTAGTCAGGTTAAGGATTCTTAAAGGAATTTTTCTTAAATTTTCATTTAAGAAAAAAATTAAAATATTTAACAAAAACTGATGGCAGTTTTATACATTTATTTTAAGGTAAAGAAGTTTCTAAAGATTAGTTGAGGGTGATATATAAAACTGCCATCTTGATATCAAATATTACCCTATATTTATAGGGTAAGATATTCAGAGTAGAAACTTATATTTCATGATATATCAGTGACTGCTTAATTCTAGTTATATTGCCATTTTAGGTTGAAATTAATTCAGTAGTTAGATTATTTGGCAGCCTGGAATTCATTTTATAGCATCTTTTGTCTAAATTTTGGGGTCATAAGACCAGAAGATATCTTCAGAGGGTTGATGCTTTGCACCCTGGAGTTTTTTTTCATATTAGTACAATGTCTGGCACATAAAGGGCTTTTAATTAATATTTGTTGAGTGAGTTAAGTTAATAAAGATTGGCTTGATTCTATAGTCAACAGTTCTTTGCTGACCTAGCCTGTTGGCATCTTATCTTTTCAACTGTGAACAGCCCATCACCTTGCTGTTTCTACATTTATAAAAGATTTTATGTAAAAGCTATAGAATCAATGGGTATTTTGTTAGTATTATTATACTTAAAGTTTGAACTAATAAGCCTTTATAAATCTGAGATTAACATTATGTAATACTTTTTGGTAGCATTAGCTTAAGGTATATTCCGTGGGTCTTAACTAATAATGCATAAAAATATATTATTAGGAAAAGCCCTAATTCCTTCCACAGCTGATGGGAGAACTTTTTACTTCATTCTTCCAAACACTGGATACCAAAGAGTATTTAAAGATGGTGCCCAAAACCAAAAGGTTATATACCATGAGACAAATTTGCCAAATCATGTTGAAGTCCTTTTTAGAGTTATTTAAAATATTTGGGAATAGAATTTACTAAGGTGAAAATCTAGCCTGCAGTTTACTAATAAACTTTATTCCTTAGAAATTGTGCACAGAATAAGAAAATTATGTACCAATGCTAACTTCTTAAACCTACTATGCTTTCAGAATTTGCCAGCATTAAAAATAAGGAAAAATTTATAGCATCATAGATACTGTGTATAAAAGTATACTTCAGTTTTTACCTAGGCATAAACTTACGCATATTATCTAAGTAAACAATCAAGTATTATAGTAGAGTAGGATAAAAATTAGGTCTTTAGGACATATCTGGTTTCAAACCCCAGCTCTTGCCACCACATAGTTGTATGCTCTGGAAAGTTACTTGTTTGAAAGCTTGTTTTCCTTAGCAGTAAAGTGGGGTTAGTTTTACCTTTAACAAAGAGCCATCATAGAAATCAAATAAGATGATGTTTGTAAATATACCAAATACAGAGTAAGTAATGAGCGAACAGAAGTTCAGGTAGGGAGGTAAACTTTATGCTGTGAGTAGCTTTGTCAGGAACAGTGTGAAGTGATACACTGCCCTATCTTTCAAGGAGTCCGGGTGAGTATCCAGTCTCAAATTTACAGACAAATACACACATCATAATTCATTTTTATTTTATCTCAAAGCTTATTTTAGTTAATTAAGTATAACATATCTATTGAAATGCCTAAATTGTGCATATGTACTTCTATACTGCTTTCAGATGCAACTAAAATTTTGGTGGAGGGTACAGATTTTGAAAACATATTTATTTAAGCAAGGTTCCCGAGAATATATTTCCTACTTTGCTGTGTAAAATATGTGACTGCTTCACAGACCAGTAGGTTAGTAGGAACTGGGGCTAGAGGATCAAAAGCAAAAACAGAAGTCCTTTCCTCTAGTAATTATTATTACTACTACTAGTATTATTTATATTATAATATTATCAATATTATTAATTATTAGAAGGAAAGGAGATAGAGCCAAAGACATTTGGTTTTGACTATCTTCCATCCAAACTCCCTTCCTATGTTTGAGATATTTCTCATAATTTGAGTCTTACTAGAAGGCAGGACATACCTCTCTCTACAAAAGCCAAAAAAAAAGAAAAAGCCCAAATACTTGCTTACTGCCCCGTTACCTTCGGCAGCTAAGCCAGTCAATCAGTTGCTCTTACCTGTGGCTTTGAATCTGGACTAATGATGGCAGACAGGGCTGTCGCAGCCGCAGCATGTCGTTTTGCAAGTCCTGTCCAGTTTGCACTTGTAATTTTTAATCCTGTGTAAAGGCAATAAATTAATTTCTTTTAATAATGAAGTTACTGTCTTTTTGTTTTGTTTTCCATTTTGGACTTCTACAATTAGATATGTAATAAAATTGGGTAAGTCTGCCAGCATCAGTGTTGGCTTGGGCTTTTCCCCCCAAATTTTATCAGCTTGTTACTAAATCTCATTTGAATATAAAATAATGCATACCTCTGGTATTTCTTCGGCCAGAGAATGTTATCTGTGTAAAGCAATTAAATGTCAAGGGTTGAAGTAAAAGTTTATTGTTCTAAATTAACAATATAACTGTTTTAAAAGCTGTTTTTGCAGTTTTTTGATGTATAGTCCTATCATTTAAGTGCATTTATTAACATTTAAATGCACATCTTATTTTTAAACTAGAATTTTCCTGTTAAAAAATATATCCCATGTGTTTTAAGTCAAATTAAATGTTTTTGCAGCAGGAGGGACATGGAATCCTTTTTGGTCATTAAAGAAAAACAGCCTGCCAAGAACTTAAACAACTAAGAAAACTTTAAATGAAACTATCTGAACTAAAGTGCCATTTTCAACCCTTTTATTTATGTTTTAAAAACAAAGGAAACAATCATAGCTTTATAGCCGCAGATGTTTGTTTCTAAATTGTTCTTTTAAATATGGTGAATTATTAAAATATCATAATATGTATTATTAATATATATAACCTACATAGATTGCAGGCTTTTACATAATAAAATCTTTAAGGTGGTAGGAAAAGTGCTTTATTTACTTCATTTATTTATGTGTTTATGTTGCCAAAGAAATTGATTGACTGTAGGAAAAGTGATAGTAATAACCATTGTATAATTAACACCAATAAAGTAATGCTATATATATGGCTTTATTTTCAAGTGGAAAATGTTGTAGCCTTAAGCAGCTGCTTAGGGTAACTAGAATCCACAAACTTGCACCTAGTAACTTTATGCAAATAATTTGTTCAGTTGAAACAAACAGCTGAAAGAAAAAAGAATTTGGCGAAGGGGATTTAAATAAAGGAATAAAAGCTAATCCTGAGCTTTAGCTGCAACTATTCATGTAAAGAGCAGGGGACTAGCCATTATAAATTGTATTGATGTTGTAATTGAAAATAATATGTTCCTTTGAAAGATGGCCAATGATAGAGAAAAAATTGTCAGATATAGTTACTGTAATAAATGTATTAAATACTGGTTAAATTTATCATTGCTTTGCCAGATATTGTAAATCTAGTTCCTCCCTTTTGTGACAGTATTGAGATCAAAGGAAAAGTGTTGTTTCTGTTGTTTTTAGTTGGAGTAGCATGTATATTGCTATACTTAAGTATAGGCTTCGGTAGAAAGGAAAAGATAGAAGATGCAAAGGAAGAGGTAGTTTACGAAGGTATGTAACAGATTCCAGAATATAAGTGAAAGAATTCACCCTGGAAATAGTGACTACTTCCAGCCAAGATCCAAGAGAAGGGGGAACTATGAGTAATGACAGAAAATTTAATACAGAGAAAAAGGAAGTTAGGGCAGCTCTAATAGAATAAACTTAAATTTTTTCAGGAATAAGCCTTTTTTTTTCAGACGCATAACAATAAGGAAATATCCCTAAATTTACAGACTCACACTATATAGGGGAAGACAGACTCTGAAACAATCAGATTGAAGTTTAGTGTTTAACAAAAGGTGGTAAAGTTTGGAGCAGTTTTGTGGGGAGTGTTTTCAGGAGCAGAAATTAATAAAATAAGTTGTAATGATGAGAATCCCTTGATAATCGAGAGCATTCACTTGGAGGTAGACTGTTGAACAAGGCTTGGCAAGTTTGGAGTAGTTGTGGGAAAAGTCTTAGGGTAGGTGATTAGTAGGACAGACCAGGTGAAAAGACAGAGATTGCTAGTGCCACCGTTATGACTGCTGTTACTACTACTACTGATCATGGTAGTAGCTCTCAGTTATCATTGGCCTGATGTTTGCCAAATGGCTTTACACGTATCATTAAATTTAAGCCTCACAACCACCCTGAAAGGTAGATTACCAGTAAGTAAAATGAGTTTCAGAAATGTTACTTGTCCCGTGCTTCTGCCTGTGGTTGTGCACATCAGCGGCTGGAGGGGAGGGGTGTGCCATTCACATTGGACATGTCAGAGATTGTGTATTTATTACAATGTTTTTTCAGCAGATAACAGTAAAGTATCTTAGTGAAGGGCATTCTTTTAATTGCACCATATAGCCTTACTATGGCAGCAGTGTATCAAATTTTATGAGTAACAGTCCCAGTTTTGTGTAAACACACACACACACACACACACACACACACACACACACACACACACACACACGGGGTGGGGAGGCACACAGCTTAAAGGAAATACACGAAAATGTTAACAGTTTGGGTCACAGGGAATTTTTATTTTCATTTAGATACTCTTCAATTTTTCTGGTTTCTTTAAATGAACGTGTTTGTTATTTTGGGTGGCAGGGGTAGATTATTGATGGAAAGGTAGTAGTAATAAGGAAAATTGTTCTAGACATACAAGTATACAGTAGTGGCATCCCACCTCTTCTCTTCCCCTATCCCATTCCAGAAAAATCAATAACATTCTGCAAACTCAGTATCTGTTTTGCATTGGAATTGCATTTAAGCTTTAAAAATCCAGATACTCCATTTAGGTATTTGGAAACTATTTTCTACTTTTATATGATCATTACAACCAGCTCCATTCATAGTTATACTAGAACTTGAATGGTTTGTATGACTTGAGTAGTTAGACAAATAGTAAACAGACTCAGGGTAGAGGGGAAAGGTAGTAGATAAGAGGGAAATAATAGACTCTGTGCTGGGCAGGTAAAGTGATGAACGCTTGAAAATCCCTGTGATCTGGGATCACAGCTGGGTTGGCTCAGTCGTTAAGTGTCTGCCTTCGGCTCAGGTCATGATCCCAGAGTCCCCAGAGTCCTGGGATCAAGCCCCATAGCGGGCTCCCTGCTCAGCGGAAAGATTGCTTCTCCCTCTCCCACTCCCCCTGCTTGTGTTCCTGCTCTCACTTCTCTTTCTCTCGTATAAATAAATAAAATCTTTAAAAAAAAAAAAAGGTATATTCTAAAAAAAATCTCTGTGATCTTAAAACATACATATATACAGTTTCAATATATTTAGTAATTTGATTTAAAGAAGCACTAATTTCATCCCTTTCTCTTGTGACTGGTAAATTCATCAATTTTGTGTGTTGTAAATAAACTTGATTCATTTAACGTACTGTGGGATATTTTAGAATTCAGGTATCATTTTGACTAGTGACTAGTAGTAGTACATTTGGATTTTGGTGTGTGCGTGTGCAAACAGCTTTACCTTTCAATTAATAATTATAATATTTAGGTAAGATATTAAAAACACAAAAAATGCCTCCTTGTGACAGTTATTAGAGCTCCAGTCATATTTATTTCATATTAATGAAATAGCATTGTTTGTACTGAAAATTAAGAGATTCCAAAACTAAAAGTGTACTTACTAATTTTAATTACAAAATAAGCTCTTCTTTTTCTTACATCTCATGACTTATTTTACAACTAGAAGTTTATATCTTTTGTCCCCTTTACTCCTTTGTCCACCCACCATCCCCCACCTGACAACCACCAGTCTCTTCTCTTTATCTATGGGCTTAGTTTGTTTTTTTGTAGATTTCATGTATAAGTGAGATTATATGGTATTTGTCTTTCTCTGACTTATTTCACTTGGCATAATACCCTCTAGGTCCATCCATGATGTTGCAAATGGCAAGATTTTATTTTTTTTTTTTATGGCTGAGTAATATTCCATTGAACACAGCGTTTTTATCCATTCATCTATCAGTGGACATTAGGTTGCTTCCATGTCTTGGCTTTTGTAAATAAGGCTGCAATTAATATAGGGGGTATATATCTTTTCTAATTAGTGTTTTCATTTTCTTCAGATAAATACCCAAAGATATAATTACTGGATCATATGGTAGTTCTATTTTTAATTTCCTGAAGAACTTCCATACTGTTCTCCATAGTGGCTATACCAGTTTGCATTCCCACCAACAGTGCATGAATGTTCCCTTTTCTCCACATCTTCACCAGCAGTGGTCAGTTTCTTGTCTTTTTTTTTTTTTAATAGCCATTCTGACAGGTATGAGATGATATCTTATTGTGGTTTTGATTTGCATTTCCCTGATGATGAGTAGTGTTGAGCATCTTTTCATATATCTGTTGCCCATCCGTATGTCTTCTTTGGAAAAAATACTCAAATTCTCTGCCTTTTTTTAATTGGGTTGCTTATTTTTTGCTATTGAGTTGTATGAGTTCTTCATATATTTTGGATATTGATCCCATATTAGATACATGATTTGCAAATACTTTCTCCCATTCACGAGGTTGCTTTTTCCTTTTGTTGTGCAGAAGCTTTTAGTTTGATATAGTCTCACTTGTTTATTTTTGCTTTTGTTGCCTTTGCTTTCAAATCAAATTAAAAAAAATCATTGCTAAGATTGAAAGCAAAGAGCTTAACACCTCTGTTTTCTCCTAGGAATTTTATAGTTTCAGGTCCTACATTCAAGTCTTTCATCTATTTTGAGTTAATTTTTGTGTATGGTGTAAGATAGTTGTTCAGTTTCATTCTTTTGCATGTGTCTGTCCAGTTTCCCCAAAACTATTTATTGAAGAGACTGTCCTTTCCCTTTTCCCCATCATATATTCCTGGCTCCTCTGTTATAAATTAATCAATCATATATGTGTGGGTTTATGTCTGGGCTCTATACTGTTCCACTGATCTGTATGTATCTGTCTTTATGCCAGTACTGTACCGTTTTAATTACTGCAGCTTTGTAATATAATTTGAAATCAGGCAGCATGATGCCTCTAGGTTTGTTGTTCTTAAGATTCTTTGGCTATTCTGAATCTTCTGCGTTTCCATATAAACTTTAAGATTGTTCTTTCTCTGCAAAAAATGCCATTAGAATTTTGATAGGGTGTGTATTGAATCTGTAGATTTCTTTTTTTTCTTTTTAAAGATTTTATTTATTTATTTGACAGAGAGAGACAGCAAGAGCAGGAACACAAGCAGGGGGAGTGGGAGAGGGAGAAGCAGGCTTCCCGCTGAGCAGGGAGCCCAATGTGGGACTCCATCCCAGGACCCTGGGATCATGACCTGAGCCGAAGGCAGATGCTTAACAGCTGAGCCACCCAGGCACCCGAATCTGTAGATTTCTTTGGGAAGTTTGGACATTGTAACAATATGAATTTTTCCAAGCCATGACAGCTTCACAATAAACCTTTTGTATGTATTTGTATAAGTGAATATGAATGATATAATGATTTCTGACATTGTCTTTTATAATTCAGTATTCAATTACTCTTGATTAAAATTTATTTTAAAAATTCTATCATATATACTGCACATCAACACCTGGCTTAAATATAGACGTACTTTTATGACATCCAAAAAAACTCAAGTCCTAAGAGAGCTCTGCCGTAAACTTTAAGGATATTGATTATGCAAATATTTGAGTCGCTAATTAATAATTGAAACCTTTTGCTGTCTGGAATCCAGTATTCTCTTTCATTGCCATATATTCTAATTAATAAGGGAAAATAGTATCTGACTTTTTTAGGTTGTGTCCTTGGCCATGTACCCACTCAGACATTTGTACATTGTTAAGCCGCCAAGTATGTGAATGAGTAGGGTATGATGTTAGAGAAATGAGGGCTGTGGCTTCTTAAACATGGACAAATAATGTGAATTCAACTAAAAAGCCAGACTTACCAAATTTGTAGCATTTAGATTGTTGGATCTAATATGCTAGAATTTATTATATGTAATATGAGGTCTAGCAAATGTTTAAGCAGCTTCTAAAAGTATAAGAGAATATGGTATTTGTTTGTAAAGTAGTTTTCTATCGTGTTTTAAAATGACATATTACTTTCAAGAGATTCTTAGCTGACTTTCATTGAAGGTAGGGAATTGAGAATGAAACATAATAAACTTAAATTACCAAAAGTCTTCAGTATAGTTGAATGATTTGATTTAGAAATATAAACAAATTTTTAAAATAATTTCAAAATATTCCTTGAAATAAAATGAATGTGAGATTTGCCTACACTATTATGCTTAGTATTTTTGTATATTGATCTGGGGCTTTTGTATTAGGAGAGCAAGTGTTCTGATTTAAAGAATATATGCAAATCTGCCAGAAAATTTCTACTACTTTTATTTTTTGTAGATGGTTTCAGACACCCTCACAGGTTTTCTACCATGCAGCAACTGAACATGGAGGCAAAGATGTATATCCAGGGCAATGTCTTTGGGAAGGTTGTGAGCCTTTTCAGCGACAGAGGTTTTCCTTTATTACCCACTTACAGGTATATACTTTCTTCATACTATTTGGTCAGTAACTCACCTGGTTGCATTAAAGATCTTGATGCATATTCTTTTACTTCCTCTTTCTCAAAAAGGATAAGCACTGTTCAAAAGATGCCCTGCTTGCAGGATTAAAACAAGATGAACCAGGACAAGCAGGAAGTCAAAAATCTTCTACCAAGTAAGGACCATGAGTTTACTTCCCGTTGCACATAAAAAAGAAAAGTCAGGAAACTAGGCAAAACATAGTACCAGTGAAAGACAGCTTAACATATTGGGAGACCGAGACCTAGATTCCAGTTGAGCTCTACCATTAACCAGCTATGTGACCCTGTTCAAACTGCTTAAATTCTCCAAGCATAACTTTTCATTCTGGCTAGAACTCATAGTCTGTTAGGACTTTGTAGCTGTAATGTTTTGATTCTAATTTGTAGACAAGTCATTAGAAGTAGTGACAGATGATATTTGAGAAATGCTTTGTAAACTGAAAATGTATATATGGTTCTTTGTCCTTTGAGAGAGTAATTGAGTATGTATTTGATAATGGCAAAGAGATTTCTTCCTATAACTACTCCTGTGAGGACAGGCCAGGGTGTCATGTGAGAATTGTATACATACTACATTTACTGTATCGTTATTCATTTACCTGTTATTTCATGAGCCACATACTTGTAAGGCATATAGTCAAGTTCTAGTTGGGTGTAGATTCCTGTAAGAGCCTTATTTAGATTTACACAGTTTTTATCTCCTATTCTGTTTCTAACTGAGACCTTTAGTTGTAGATTCTGTAACATAATAATATGCTTACCTCTCAAAATGTGAAGAAATATTAATTTGTCACCATTATTGAGATAGTGCTGTGTCCTTGGCATTGTGCCAGAGATAGAGAAGTCTAAGAACAAGATCTAGTCTATAACTGCACAGAACTGAAATTCTAGAAGAACCAGAAGTATGGGAACACAAGCTGCTTACACACTTCATTCATTCCATTACTATTTAATGAGCATCTACTATGTGCTAGGCACTAAAGTATGGTATGAGGTATTTGTGACCAAGGTATGTTTTGCTGTTCAATGTCTAGAGATCAAATGAGAGATATAAGTAATTCTTACTATCTCGTGTAATCACTACTAAAATGAGGACATGCTCAAGACACTGTGAGGGCCCATGTCAACCAATGTAGGAGACCAGGGAAGGCTTTCTGATAGAAAGTGCATCCAAACTGAGACTCAAAGAATGAGGACTGATTAGCCAAGAGTCTCATTAGCCATAGTCATGAGTTTGGATTGTACCCTAAAGGCAGAGAAAGTCATTTTTCTGCCAAATGTATTTTTCTATAATTTTCACTGTACTTAATTTGTATATATTATGTAGTGTATAAGAATATGTTGGAGTGTACTTGGTTTCGCTTAAATTTGGAGGAAAAGATATTTGGGATATCAATTTCAATCAAATAAAAAATCTTTGTCACTTATACCTAACATCCAATAACAGTTGTATCAATATATAGATAATCGTATCTGTAGAAATATATCTAGATATGGATGTAAAGTGGCTTACAATTTTAAGATTGCTTTACATTCATAATTAGTTTTACTTATATTTAAAAGTGCCAGAAATCGCCCCACGTTACAGACGCGAAACCTGGAGCCACAGAGGGGCAAATGGAAATTTTCAAACTCACACAGGTAGTTAGAGTGTGAGAAATAGACTGCATTTCCTCATGTGCGAGTCATTGCTCTTCCCACCATTGCCTCATGAGAATGCAATGGGTATTGATGCAGTTTTTCTCCTTGACCAAGGAAATCTAGCATAGTTTGAATCTTTTATATAAAATCTGTCTCTGCACTCCCTCCGTTCTGTATCTTTCATAAAGGACAGTAAAAATATACTGAAAGGATTGATTGATATTATCACATAATGATGAAAAATAAGATGATGTAACAAAGTAATAGTTTGAAATACAGTGGTTGGCATAATTTCTTGTTACTATCACGTTGGTTATCTTTTCCTGGATGACCTATCCCTGTATCAACACATTCTTAGGTAATACTATTTTACTCTTAGATACTGTTTAGCAAAACTAACTTGCAACTCAAATTGTAGACTATTTTCTTCTTTGGTAAAATCTTCACATTACATTCAAAGATGTGAACTCCAGAGCTTTGATACAATGTTGTATTGATTTTGATTGCATGTTTACTGACACAGTAACTTTAAAGATGGACTACACTAGAACAGCTCTTGTTTGCTTTAAAATTGTTAGATTGGAAAATAAAAGACTTGAAGCTTCACCCTGATACTAAGAGCCCCTTTGGCTGGGCTGACACAAAGTAAACATTAATGCTGGGTCATGGGAGCTTTTATTTATTGTGAAGTAACCACCCTAGGGCCTGGCAGGTTGGTCATCCTTGTCAGCCTTTCTGTAGCATCATGTTAACAATCTGTCTCTCTCACTTTCTCCTCAATTTAGGCAGCCTGCTCTAGGGGGCACAAGCTCAACTCCTAGAGCACAGAAGGCCATTGTGAATCATCCCAGTGCTGCTCTGATGGCTCTTAGGAGAGGATCAAGAAACCTTGTCTTTCGAGATTTTACAGTAAGCAAGCCTTGAAAGCCTTATCTGCAAAGGTGTGAGCACTGTATGATTTAGATCTTTATTCTTTTCTTTTCCTTTCTTTTTAAGGATGAAAAAGAGGGACCAATAACTAAACACATCCGACTAACAGCTGCCTTAATATTAAAAAATATTGGTAAATATTCAGAATGTGGTCGCAGGTGAGTAATCTCTTTTCCATAGCCAGAGTGAATTTAGATTATCTTACTTTTACATGTAAATCAATAAGATTAGATATCTGTGTTTTTATTCACTGTTTTTTTTTTTTATCAATTTTGTGAATATGTCCAAAAGCTTATGCCAAGGTCAGGCCATCGTAATCTCTTAAAAGCCAAAAAAGTAGAAGTTGAAACAACCAAAAGGTGATCTTTTAATTTGTTCTATTAGGTTAATTTTCTTGCTGACGATAGAATTTGGAGCAAAAAGTAGATTTACTAAAGAGAAACCTTAGAAGTTTCTGGGAGACGGGAGGAGGAATGAATTGGAAAATGAATGTGAATCATTTGAATCGTGTGGAATTAGGATGGAATTTAGTTTGGTGATTGGCATTTTCATGAAGCCATCAAAGTCATAGATATTGCTAAGATTCACTATAATGCTGTCAAGTTTAAAACTGACTTTCTGGGCTCCAGGGTAGCTCAGTTGGTTAAGTATCTGACTCTTGATCTCAGCTCAGGTCTTGATCTCAGAGTCAGGAGTTCAGGCCCCACGATGGGCTCCAAAACAACCAAACATACTTTTTAATGGATTTAATCAAGCAAGAGAAACTCAGGATTTTATACATCTGTAGAAAGTAGAAACTATAACTCTAATCCTGAGAGAGCAAATGTGGAAAGTCCTGTTGATGCCTTTTGGACTTTGTCTCCCTTGGAGCTTGTCTCTATTTTTCTAGTATTCCCTCTGTATCTTCAACTGACTCATCTTAGGCTCTTTTGTCAAGAAGTTGTCTTTGGAGACATCCTGCCTTCTGGCTAGTGACTTTCTCTCTGTGTTTCTCTCCTCGGACATATACGTAGTCCCGTCTCCTAGAGGTATCCTCCATCTACCTTACTTCTCCTCCCCCACCCCCACTTGTACCTTGCCTTATTAGTTCTTTTACGTTTCTTGCAGTAACCTTCCAGCTGAATTTTCCCACTATGAAAACGTTGGATCAACAAAAGAAGAAAAAAAAGCAATGATTTTGAGTATATCAAACTTCTGTAAATTAAAGATGAATAAAACTTAAAACTGAAGTTTAAAAAACAGTATTTGCAATGCAAAAGTTGCTGTATTTAGTGTATCCAGTGTTCTCACAGGTGAATAAGAAAAATCCTTAACATTCAAATAGAAAAATAAGCAATGTTTTTCAGAAAGAAAGAAGTATGAAGGTTTAGTCACCATACAAGAACACCAGCATCTTCCTTTTCTATTCATAACATGGTTTCTTACTACCTTTCTCACTGTATTTTCCTCTCCACCATGTGCTTCATAGCTTACATTGCGGTGTCAGCCCAGATAAGCCACATACAGATTCCTAATCAAGTTAGACTCTTTCAGGTCACACTTTTGTACCTTCGGTTCTGATGTTCATACTATTCTCCCTGCCTAGAATGCCCTCTCCCTGGGGTGCCGGCCTGCTGAATATCTGGAAACCCTTTGTGACTCAGCTCACATAGTAGCTTTTGTGTGCTGCCTCCTATGCTGTGTTCCCCTTCCCCATCGAGTTCAGTCTTCTGTATTTTTGTAACCTGTCTTGTAACTTTTTTTTTTTGGAAGTTCTCAATATTTTATTATTTTTCTAAATTTAAATTCAAGTTAGTTAACAGATAGTGTAGTATTGGTTTCAGGAGTAGAATTTAGTGATTCATCACTTATTTATAATACCCAGTGCTCATCCCAACAAGTACCCTCCTTAATACCCATCACCATTTAGCCCATCCCCTACTTCCCTTCCAGTAACCCTCAGTTTGTTCTCTACAGTTAGGAGTCTTTTTATGGCTTGCCTCTGTCTCTGTTTTTATCTTATTTTTTCCTTCCCTTCCCCTATGTTCATCTGTTTGACTAACTTACTTTGCTTAGTGTGGTACAATCTAGTTCTATCCACGTCATTGCAAATGGCAAGATTTCATTCTTTGATGGCTGAGTAGTATTCCATAGTATATATGTACCACATCTTCTTTATCCATTCATCTGTCGATGGACATTTGGGCTCTTGCCATAATTTGGCTATTGTTGATAGTGCTGCTATAAACACTGGGGTGCATGTGCCCCTTTGAATCAGCATTTTGTATCCTTTGGATAAATACCTAATAGTGCAGTTGCTGGGTCAGAGAGTAGCTCTATTTTTAACTTTTTGAGGAGCCTCCACACTGTTTTCCAAAGTGGCTGCACCAGTTTGCGTTCCCAGCAGAAGTGCAAAAGTGTTCCCCTTTCTCCATGTCCTCGCCAACATCTGTTGTTTTCTGAGTTACAATTTTAGCCATTCGGACAGGTGTGAGGTAGTGTCTCATTGTGGTTTTTATTTGTATTTTTCTGATGCTGAGTGATGTTGAGCACTTTTTCATGTGTCTGTTAGCCATGTTTATGTCTTATTTGGAGAAGTGTCTGTTCATGTCCTCTGCCCGTTTCTTAACTGGATTATTTATTTTTTGGGTGTTGATTTTGATGAGTTCCTTAGATTCTGGATACTAGCCCTTTATTCAGTATGTCATTTGCAACTACCTTCCTCCATTCTGTTGGTTACCCTTTAGTTTTGTTGTTTCCTTCACTGTGCAGAAGCTTTTTATCTTGGTAAGGTCCCACCAATATTTCATTTTTGTTTTGTTTCCCTTGCTTCCAGAGACGTGTCTAGTAAGAATTTGCTGCAGCCAAGGTCAAAGAGTTTGCTGCCTGTTTTCTCCCCTAGGATTTTTTGATGGTTTCCTGTCTTATATTTAGGTCTTTCACCCGCTTGGAATTTATTTTTGTGTATGGTGTAAGAAAGTGGTCCAGTTTCATTCTTCTGCATGTGGCTGTCCAGTTTTCCCAACACCATTTGTTGAAGAGATATAACATTAATCTTACTGTTTTGTAAATAGTTTTTAGGGGTGCCTGGGTGGCTCAGTCAGTTAGGTGTCCAACTCTTGGTTTTGGCTCAGTTCATGATCTCATGGGTTGTGGGATCAAGCCCCACGACAGGCTCTGCACTCAGCGGTGAGTCTGCTTGGGATTCTCTCCCTCTGCCCCTCCTCCCACCTATGCACAGGCTTGCTTGCTTGCTCTCTCTCTCTGAAATAAATAATCTTGAAAATAGTTTTTATATGGTTTTCTCCTGCTGACCTATGTGTAGACTTTGTCTGAGTAATCTTTGTAGCCTGAACACCTAGCACAGTACTTAATGTGTAATAGATAATCTCTACTTTCTATTCATCCTTAAGATTCAACTCAGGGATTACCTCTTCCTTTCCTGACATCTTCCTCACTAGCCTGCCTCTGACCTGGGGTGCCATAGGTACTCTCTACCACCTTACATATTACATATTACCACCCTAGATGGTGAGATCATTGAAAGCAGGGATTGAATATTGATTTTCATTTTTGTGTCCTCAGTGCCTGGCATATTGTTTGGAATGTAATAGCAATTCAGTAAGTATTTGATTGATAGACAAATGGAAGGAAAGAAGCCTCGCAAATTCAGTCTTTTCTAGAGTTCTGGTCTGGAATTTGTATAGATAATTGGAATTCTAAAAGTAATTTTATAACTTTTTCTTAGCACTTTTTCCTCACATTCAAATTGCACATTCTTAGGCTTATAGCAGAGCCACTTTGTCTAGATGTAATTATTGAGCCAGAAGTTTTCATTTTACTGTTTTTGTTTTGTTGTTGATTTTGTTATTTTATATTTAACTCTAAACCTTCCAAATGTCTTCTGGTATCTTTAGTTACTATGATCTTAGAATAGCAGAATCAAGAGAAGGAAAACAATCCATTAAATTCTTACCATTCATCCTCCCAGTGAAGGCTGAACTGTAGAACCTCATTCAGACATCTCCAGTGATGCGGAGTTTTGCTTAGCAAGAATACTGGCAGAATCTGGCAAAACATATGTGTGAAGAAGAGAGTGTAGGAAATCAGATAGCTGCAAAGATAATTCCCCGTTGAGATTTCTTTCTCAACAGAGATGAGAATGGAATAAGTAACAGGGTATGATTTTTTTTTTTTTTTTAAGACTAAAGCCAACTCTGTTAGCAATAAGAAAATTGCACGAAGATAGGAAGATATATGGAAATTTACCTTCATTCTTGTAGTATAGTATACTGAACAATATGAAATGTAAGCAGATTTAAAATTTGGAATTCAGAATCTGATTGTTTGAATAATGTAAAATGTTTAAATCTAGTTTATCTCCATTCTGATTAAGTTTGAGCTCTGGAGAATTGCAATATATTTCTCCTCCTTTTGATTTATATACCTTTTATCAAAATAATACATGGATCTTATTTAAAATCAAATGGTACTTTTCTATACACTGATAATGAACAGCCTGAAAAATAAATTAAGAGACTAATTCCATTTACAGTATATCAATCTTGGGAATTCCTTCAATATTAAATCCCTTTTTCTTAAATCCGAACTAGTTCCTTTGCTTGATTTATTCCCTCATCATACTAAAGCGTATCCTCCAGTAATTTTAAAACCCCACATATCTGAAAATGTCTTTATTTTTACTCATGATAGTTTGGCTAGATACATAATTCTAGACTGAAAAGTTGTTTGTTTGTTTGTTTGTTTTAAGTTTGTGAGGGCATTGCTCTTAATGTGTTCCAGCATGCAGCTTTCCTCTTAAGAAGTCTATAACATCCTGGTTCTCTTTCCTGTGTTTGTGATCTATTTCCTCCCCTAGAAACATTTAGGATCTTTTTTTTTTTTTTTTTTTCCTTACTTTCTGATATCCTGAAGTTTTATGATGATGTGTCTTGGTGTAGGTGTTTTGTTGTGATCGCTCAAGTGGGCATTTCATTTCAGTGGATCCTTTCAATCAGGAGATTCAAGTCCTTCCATAATGGGAATTTTTCTTGAATGTTTTTCTTTTTATAATTCTCTGCCAGCCATGGTCTCTATTCCTCATTTCTTGAACTTCTGTTGTTTGGATGCTAGACCCTCTTAAAGTGATCCTCTAATTTTCCTTTCTCTCTTTAGTTTTCATTTTTGTCTGTTTAATATATTTCCTGGGAATTTCCTTGACTTTATCATCAAATCTATTGAATTTTTACTTAGGCTATCCTACTTTCATTTCTAAGAGATCTTTCTGAGTGGCAGTTGTTGCTATTTTATTACACCCTGCTCTTCTGCTCCCTTTAAGTATAGTTGCTGTTTCATCCAAATTCCTCAAATGAGCATTTCGGCTTCCTTTTCTATATTAAGAATAAAATATCACCAAGCCAGTTAGAAGCTTTGAGTGCAGATCTCCATTTGTCACTGGTGATTGCCATTTTGGGTGACCCCTAATGAACCAATTTGTTTATTAGAAGTCCTTCAAATGTCAGTCTCTAGAGAGAGATTGTTTCTCCAGGGAAAAGTCTCTGATTTTCTTGCCTTTGGAGGTAGGCAGTTTGGAGGAGGGCCAGTGTAAAATCCTGTGTTATGGAAACAGAATGGGAGAGGGGACCAGGAGGACCTTAACCATGTTAAGTATGTTACTTTCACCCAATCCTGTTTTTTGTCTGATTGATCCCTCACCCCCAACCTTCACTGTATGTCCTACACCTTGCCTTTCTGGTTTAGTTTCTTCAGAAAATTTTCTTTAACTCATTTTGGTACTATTTTGAGAGGGGAAAGGAGAAAAACCTGCATTCAGACTGGTAATTTGTGTCTTAAATTGTTTTCACTAATGCTTACAAATTATTTTTCATTATCTATTAAGTGTATTAAAGTGACACAATGTTTATCCTTTATTAAACATATCAAAAAACCTTGAAATTTGAAATTGAAAGAATACCATTTTATACAACAAAAGAGGCATATTTTATCTAGTGAGTGCTTATTTTTTAAAACCCCCAAAAGTAGAAGATATTAATTTATATCAAAAATGGAATTGTTATGGGGTGCCTGGGTGGCTCAGTTGGTGGAACATGCAACTCTTGATCTCAGGGTTGTGGGTTCGAGCCCCATGTTGGGCGAAGAGATTACTAAAGAAAAAGTAAAATCTTTTTTTTTTTTTTAAAGAAAAATTGTTACTTTAAAATCATCCTGGTGATTTAAATTTAGTTTTCTAGTTTTATCCATGTGACATAAAAATAAAAGAATACTTTTTCTTTTAAAGATTTTATTTATTTATTCATGAGAGAGAGAGAAAGAGGCAGAGGGAGAAGCAGGCTCCCTGCTGAGCAGGGAACCTGATGCGGGACTCCATCCCAGGACCCTGGGATCATGACCTGAGCCGAAGGCAGATGCTTAACCATCTGAGTCACCCAGGAGCCCAAAAGAATACTTTTTAACATGTGGAAAATTTTTGTAATTTGTGAAATTTTTCATACTGAAAGATTTTTCTTTTTCAAAATGTTCATTAATTATAGAAGGAAAATAATTTGATCCCACTTCGTAATTGTTTTTATTATTGACGTTAGTTCACATACAGTGTTGGTTTCAGGTGTACAATGTAATGATTGAACAATTTTATACATTACTCAGTGCTCGTTAATATAAGTGTACTTTTAATCCTTTAACTATTTTACCCATTTCCTCACCCACCTCCCTGCTGGCAACCACCACTTTGTTCTGTTTTTAAGAGTTTAGTTTTTTGTTTGTCCTTTTTTTTCTTTGTTTGTTCATTTGTTTTGTTTCTTAAATTCTACATGAGTGAAATCATACAGTATTTGTCTTTCTCTGACTTACTTTACTTAGCGTTATATCCTCTGGGTGGGTCTACCCATATTCTTGAAGATGGAAAGATTCCATTCCTTTTGATGGCTGAGTAATATTCCAGTGTGTGTGTGTGTGTGTGTGTGTGTGTGTGTGTGTGCGCGCGCGTGCGCGCTCATGCACTCACATTACATCTTTGTAATCCATTCATCTGTGGATAGGCAGTTGAGTTGCTTCTATGTCTTGGCTATTGGAAATACAACTGCAACAAACATAGGGGTGCATGTATCTTTCAAATTATGTAAGTTATTTTTAAATCAAGTTTTATAGGACTATTTTTTCTTTTCCAGAAAAAAATTGTAGAAATTTCATTGCTCATTTAAAAATTTGTTTAATAAATTTTTTAAGTAGATCATACCTAAAGTATTAAAAAACAGAAGTATAAAGCTCAATGAATTATCACAGAATGAACCAGCAACATAACCAACCATCCAAGTTCAGAAATAGAGGAACACTAATACCACAGAGCTCCTTTGATTCTCTGTCTTTATCCCATTTTCCTCAATGGGACCATGATCCTGATGATACACCATAGAATTTTGCCTGATTTTGAACTCTATATAAGTAGACTCATATGGTGTACATTCTTTTGTACTAGCTTTTTTGTTCAGCATTATTTGTGAGATTCATTCATATTACATGTAGCAGTATGTTCATATTATTGCAGTATAGAATTCTGTTCTAAGAATATACTCAATTTTGTTTTTTCCATTCTACTTTTGGTAGGCATATTGGTGATTTTCAGTTTGGAGCTATTAAAAATAGTGGTTCTATGAACATTCTATACATGTTTTTGGCCATACATATATATATATATATATATATTTCTATTGATTTTTAAGAAGGATTGATGATTCATAGGATATTACAACTTGAGTACATAATACCAAACAATTCCAAAGAAATTTTATCAATTTGTACTCCCTCCAGAGATGTATGAGAGTCACAGTTGCTCCACATACTTGCCAACATTTGGTATAATTTTAATTTTTAGTTTTAGCCATGGCGGGGGGTATGTACAGTATGGAAACTACATAAAAGCAATATCAGAATAACCAAAAAACATGAAAGATGCTCAACTCCTTTGTCTTTAATCTCCTTTTTTTTTTAAAGATTGATTTATTATTTGAGAGAAAGAGCATGAGCAGGAGGGGCAAAGGGAGGGGTAGAGAGCCTCTAAAGGAGACTCCACACTGAGCGGGAGGGCCAGACGCAGGGCTTGCTCTTATGACCCTGAGATCACGACCCGAGCTGAAACCAAGAGTTGGATGCTTAGTCAACTATGCCACCCAAGGGCCCCAATTTCCTTTTTTTTTTTTTAACAGTTACTTTAACTTCTTCCTTTGCTTTCGAATGGCAAAAATGGTACAATCCCCATGCGTTCATTTTGGCTTTGAATTTCTGTGTCTTTTCCCATAAATTGTTTCCCTATAATGTTCATTCAAAATGTAGAAGTCAAGCTCCTCCCTGTTCTTTAGTTTCTTTTACCCAGGGTTATTTTAATGAAGGCACTGCAGTTCTTAGATGATCTCATGCTGGTTGATTTTTTTTTATTTAATGTAAAAGTTTTCACTCATAAGGTACACTTGACATAATTCTGCAGTGAACACCTATATATACCAATCACCTAGCTTTTTTATTGACATTTTACTATTCTTATAACTATTTCATCTTTCCATTTTGGGCTTATTTTTACCACTTTTCTCCTCACCCCTCAGCATCACTCTGGTTTTTTGCTGGACAGTTGTCATTTTTATAATTTCTCTTCTTTATATATATAGCCACATCAATATTGTAATTTTAGGGGTAGAAAATTTCTTTTTTAAGTTTACAAATTAAAAAGAAATAGCTGCTTTGTTATTCAGGTGATAAGCTTCACTTAATGAAGGGAGAGAAACTTGAATCATCTCTAGAATATAATTTGTATTTTCATATAAAAGCAACCGTCTTAGGGGCACCTGGGCAGCTCAGTCGATTAAGCATCTGACTCTTGGTTTCAACTCAGGTCATGATCTCATGGGTTGTGGGATTGAGCCCTGCATTGGGATCCATGCTCAGCAAGGGGTCTGCTTGAAGATTCCCTCTCTCTGCCCCTCCCCCCCCACACACGTGCTCACCGTCTCTCTCTCTCTCTCTAAAATAAATTAAAAAAAAAAAACCATCTTATTTCTCTCCAGCTGTTTTCTAACATGATCTGAATTTTTATTTAATTTTGCCTTATTGTGGCAAGGACACTTAACATGAGATCTACCCTCTTAACAAATTGTTAAGTGTATAATACCTTATGGTGGACTGTAGGTACAGTGCATCTGTACATCTCTCAAGCTTATTCATCTTGCTGAACTGAAACTTTATGACCATTGATCCTCATTTCCTTCTTCCCCAGCCCCTGGTAAACACCATTTCACTCTTTGATTCTGTGAATTTGACTTCTGTAGAAACATGATCTGAATTTTCTGGAAGCATGCATGAAGCTTGTTGCAGAATTATGCCTGGCAGTCTTCCCATATTTAGAAATGTACCACGGAGAAAAGTCAAATAGATGATCTTCTCTAATTCTGCTACTACTATTTAGCTAGAAAGTCATTTCAGTTTGGTGTGCCTCAAGATAGCCTCAAATTCCTCATCTGTAAATTGAACAGGTTAAACTAGTCGTTTCCCAGATTCCTCCTCTTCCTGCATTACTGGGTGCGGAAGTATGTATTGTTTCTTTAAAAACTGTATAGAGTTTTGTTTTTTGTGTTTTTTAGATTCCATATATTAGTGAAATCATGTATTTGTCTTTTTCTCTTTGACACATTGCAGTTAGCATGATACCCTCTAGGTCCATCCATGTTGTTGCAAATGGCAAGATCTCATTCTTTTGTTTCATGGTTGAGTGATACTGTGTTTATATGCCACATTTTTACCTGTTGATCTGTGGTTGGACACTTGGGTTGCTCCCATACCTTGGCTATTGTAGATAATGTTTTGGTAAACATAGAAGTGCACATATCTTTTTCAAATTAGCTTTTTTATTTCTTTTGGGTAAATAGTCCATAGTGGGATTACTGGATCATATGGTATTTTTTTTTTTTTTTAATTTTTGAGGAACCTTAAATATTTGGTAGAATTTACTAGACAACCCCTGAACCTGGTGCTTTCTGTTTTGGGAGGTTATTATTTTTTTTTTATCAATTTCTTTAATAGGTATAGACCTTTTCAGATAATCTGTTTCACTTTGTGTAACTTTTGGAAGCCTGTTTCTTTCAAGGAAATGGTATGTTTCATCTGGAGTTTCAAATTGTGAGCATAGTGTTATTCATACTAATTCTTTATTACCTTTAATGCCCATGGGATCTGTAGGGATCTTTGGTACCTTTCCCTCTTTCATTTCCAGTATTAGTAATGTATATACACACTCTTTTTCCTTAGATAGCATGTTTCAAAGACTTCTTGATTTTATTGATGTTTACAAAGAATCAGCTTTTGGTTTCATTGATTTCCTCTTTTCAGTTTCATTGATTTTGACTTGAATTATTTATTTTACTTACTTTGGATTTATTTTGCTCTTCTGTTACTAGTTTACTAAGGTGGAAATTTTGGTTATTGATTTTAGATCTTCTTTTCTAATAATATGCATACAATTAATGCTATAGATTTCCCTCAAAGCACTGCTTTCACGGAATTCCACAGATTTTAATAAGTTGTATTTTTACTTTATTTAATCCAAAATATTTTTAAAGTTCTTTTGAGATTTCTTCTTGACCCATGTATAACTTTGTGTTGCCCATGTGTTGTTTACATCATGGACTTGGGGATTTTCCAATCAACTTTCTCTTATTAATTCCTGGTTTAATTCCATTTTGGTCTGAAAACTGACCACATTGATGCTAGCATTCTTTGAACCATCTTTTATACATGTGACTTCTCCAAGTGCATTAAAAGCAGCAGTATGTGGTATGTGGTAAAAACATTTGTTCACTGAAAAATCGCTACATGGATACAAGGAAATTCTGTCACGCTTGGAAACATCTTTTATCCATGTAAGTTTATAGTGTATTCCATTCACCAAAGTGTGCTGAACACATGAAATAAATATCTCAATGAAATAAAAAATGTTAGTTTTTAAATGTTCAAAATCCATAAGAATCATCACTGACCTTGGAACCTCTCTCTGGTTTTTTTTTCCAGATTGTTAAAGAGACATGAAAACAACTTATCAGTGCTAGCCATTAGTAACATGGAAGCTTCCTCCACCCTTGCCAAATGCCTTTATGAACTTAATTTTACAGTTCAGAGTAAAGAACAAGAAAAAGACTCAGAAATGCTGCAGTGAAAAATAATTCCACTTCTATAGTGGGGACTCAAAGTCACATACATTTCACATACTGTTACTGAAGAAAGCACCAAGTCTTAATGGAACAGAGACCATAGAATGAATTATTTTATCTCCTCCCATGATGCTGAGAGGAAGCTTCGTATTCTGATCTCTGAGCGAATCCCTTTGTTCTC